>NW_020837978.1:13240887-13591035 GCF_003676395.1 Aethalodelphis obliquidens | reverse complement strand
GTGGTAAATGGGAGGGTTTCCTTAATTTCTCTTTCAGATTTTTCATCATTAGTGTAGAGGAATGCCAGAGATTTCTGTGCATTAATTTTGTATCCTGCTACTTTACCAGATTTGTTGATTAGCTCTAGTAGTTTTCTGGTGGCATCTTTAGGATTCTCTATGTATAGTATCATGTCATCTGCAAACAGTGACAGTTTTACTTCTTCTTTTCTGATTTGGATTCCTTTTATTTCTTTTTCTTCTCTGATTGCTGTGGCTAAAACTTCCAAAACTGTGTTGAATAGTAATGGTTAGAGTGGAAATCTTGTCTTGTTCCTGATCTTAATGGAAATGGTTTCAGTTTCTCACCATTGAGAATGATGTTGGCTGTGGGTTTGTCATATGTGGCCTTTATTATGTTGAGGTAGGTTCCCTCTATGCCCACTTGCTGGAGAATTTTTATCATTAATGGGTGTTGAATTTTGTCAAAAGCTTTTTCTGCATCTATTGAGATGATCATATGGTTTTTATCCTTCAGTCCGTTAATATGCTGTATCATATTCATTGATTTGCGTATGTTGAAGAATCCTTGCATTCCTGTGATAAACCCCACTTTATCATGGTGTGTGATCTTTTTAGTATGCTGTTGGATTCTGTTTGCTAGTATTTTGTTGAGGATGTTTGCATCTATGTTCATCAGTGATATTGGCCTGTAGTTTTCTTTCTTTGTGACATCCATGTCTGGCTTTGGTGTCAGGGTGATGGTGGCCTTGTAGAATGAGTTTGGGAGTGTTCCTCCCTCTGCTATATTTTGGAAGAGTTTGAGAAGGATAGGTGTTAGCTCTTCTCTAAATGTTTGATAGAATTTGCCTGTGAATCCATCTGGTCCTGGGCTTTCGTTGGAAGATTTTTTTTTTTGCGGTACGCGGGCCTCTCACTGTTGTGGCCTCTCCCGTTGCCGAGCACAGGCTCCGGATGCGCAGGCTCAGTGGCCATGGCTCATGGGCCCAGCCGCTCCGTGTCATGTGGGATCTTCCCAGAACGGGGCACGAACCCGTGTCCCCTGCATCGGCAGGGAGACTCTCAATCACTGGGCCACCAGGGAAGCCCAAGTTGGAAGATTTTTAATCACAGGTCCAATTTCAGTGCTTGTGATTGGTCTGTTTATATTTTCTGTTTCTTCTTGGTTTGGTTTCAGAAGATTGTGCTTTTCTAAGAATTCCAGATTGTCCATTTTATTGGCATATAATTGCTTGTAGGAATCTCTCATGATCCTTTGTATTTCTGCAGTGTCAGTTGTTACTTCTTTTTCTTCTAAATCTATTGATTTGAGTCTTCTCCCTTTTTTTCTTGATGAGTCTGTCTAATGGTATATCAATTTTGTTTATCTTCTGAAAGAACCCAGCTTTTAGTTTTATTCATCTTTGCTATCATTTCCTTCATTTCTTTTTCATTTATTTCTGATCTGATCTTTATGATTTCTTCTGTTAACTTTGGTGGGTTTTTTTGTTCTTTCTCTAATTGCTTTAGGTGTAAGGTTAGGTTGTTGGAGATTTTTCTTGTTTCTTGAGGTAGGATTGTATTGCTATAAACTTCTCTCTTAGAACTGGTTTTGCTGCATCCCATAGGATTTGGGATATCATGTTTTCATTGTCATTTGCTTCTAGGTATTTTTTATTTCCTCTTTGATTTCTTCAGTAATCCCTTGGTTATTTAGTAGCATATCATTTAGCCTCCATGTGTTTGTATTTTTTATAATTTTTTTCCTGTAATTGGTATCTAGTCGTATAGTGTATGGTGATCTTCACGTTTTACTCCTTCGCCATCTTGAAGGTCGCCCACTGTGTTTACTTTTGATTACAGCGGTTATTGTTACTCTTCTCTTGGTATCATATTTGATGTATTATTTCAGGAATATCCTGATGGTTATAAATTTGTCCTCAGTTGTGGGAACCAAGCAACAGGGAGCTGTGCTGTCGTTTGCTCCTGTCACTGGAACTACTCCTATTGCTGCAGCTTTGCTCCTAGGCCACCACTCACCAGATCTAGGCATCCTTCCAGGAGCCGTGACTGCTGGTTACTGATCCCAGGGCTGCCCACCAGGTCTCACAGAGGTGTCTGGTATTAACCTGTCTACCAGTGCTCTCAATACCAGACTCTCCTCTGTGCTAAGCAGACGTCATCATCTGAGCAACAGGAGAGCTCCCTCAGCGGGTCTCTGGCCCTGGAAGCTCTATAAATGAAATGTTACAGGAAGTTCATGGGTGGTCTACATTGTAATTACAGTGAATTCCATCTGTAGGTTTACTCTTGAGTTCACAAGCATTTTTATGCGTAAGGGTTATGCCAGCCTCTGCAGATAGTGATATATAATTTCTAAACTAAAAAAAATGGGCATAATAGAGGGAAAGAAATGAATATTCAGATAATTAAACCATAGGCTTTTGCTGTGGTGGTGGTGGTTTTGTTTCAAGTATTGGGTGTTTGGGAAATGAAGAATAATCTGGGCTGAGTTACTCAGGTCAAGAATTCTGAGTAAGGGCATTTCTCACCCAACAAACAGCCAAATGCAAGAGAACAAGAGGAAAAGCATGGCATACTTTGAAAACCGCAAATAATTTGTCATGAGATTGAGAGGTAGCTTTAAATTCTAAAAATTCTCCGAATGCTATGCTCAATAATTGGATTTTAATCTGAATGTGGTAGGAAAACATTGGGTGGTTTTTATAGGGGGTGAGATGGTGCCTTGGCGTAACAGCAGTGTGTTGAGTGGGCAGGTGGGTGGGAGTGGGGTGTCATATGCTGAGACACCAGTTAAGGGGCTGTTGCCTTATTCAGAAGTGTTTCGTTGACTATCTGCTGAGTTTGGGAATTTTTAAAAACTAGATCCTCCCTCAAAAGGTAGATTTAAAAAGCTATCAAAGAGCCAGCTAAGAAAGTCTTTGTCTTTGGATGATCTGGAAGACAAGAGCATAGGTTACAAGAGTGGCACAAAATAAGAATTGGACTGGTATGTTTTCAATCCTGATTTTTGTTGAATAAAACAGCCCTGTGTAAGAGAAAGTAATAAGCATATTTCAGGTGTACTTAACACATGATTTTTTTTTTTCTTTAATGTTACTGTGAATTCAAGAAGAATAAACCAATTCAAATTTCATTTTCATGCCTGGTTATGAGGGAAAGGCATTGAAGTCCTTCAGTTTTTATTAATGCTTTACTAATGGTAACCGAATGAGTAATAGTTTGTTAAAACAACTTTTGTGTTTCATTACATCTGGGGAAATTATCCAGATTTTTCAGGAGTTTATTATGAGTGGCATATATAGAATTGTTCTTACATTGAGACCTCTGTTTCTCACCACTTCTGTCATTAAAAAGCTGATGAAAATGTGGAAGTCATGATTACGCTCTGATAGGAGCTAATTTTCCCATTATCTTCATTTTCCATCTCTTTGAGTATACTTTAGGAAATCCTTAAAATTTACCTTAAGTTGCTAAAAGCAATTCAATTTTAATTATAAAGGAAGATAGCATGTGATAAAGTAATAAAAGCATTTTTCTTTGTTTTGACACAGTTGTAAGAGATAGATATGGTGTTTTGTTTTTTGCACATTTTTATTATTCAGGTGAAATTGACATAAGATAAAGTTAATCATTTACAGGGAACAATTCATTGGTGTTTAGTACAATCACAATGTTGATTGTGTTTAGTGCAGTCACCACCTCTAACTAGTACCATACATTTTTATCACTTCCAAAAGGAAACTTGTACCCATTAACCAGTTTTTCCCCATTTCCCCCCCCCCCCCCCAACTGCTGACAGCTACTAATCTGTGTTCTATGTATTTACCTATCCTGGAACCATACAGTGTGACTTTTTGTATCTGGCTTCTTTCACGTACCGTTTTCAAGGTTCATCTGTCTTGTAGTATGTATCATTACTTCATTCCTTTTGTGGCTGAATGATATTCCATCATATGGATATACCATAAGTTATCTGTTTATTCGTTGATAGACAAATATTTGAGTTGTTTCCACTTTTTGGCTATTGTGAATAGTGTTGCTATGAATATGCATGTACTTGTATTTGTTTGAATACTAGTTTCAGTGCTTTGGAGTGTATACCTGGGAATGGAGTTGATGGATCAAATGATAGTCCTGTATTTAACTTCTTGAGGAACTACAAAACTTTCTCTCAGCAGCCGGTCCATTTTACATTCCCACCAGCAGGATTCAAATTTCTCCATGTTCTCACCACGTTTACTATTTTCCATTTTTTGATGATAGCCGTCGTAGTGGGTATGAAGTGATGCTTCATTGTGGTTTTTGTTGTTGTTGTTGTTTTTGCGGTACACGGGCCTCTCACTGCTGTGGCCTCTCCCGTTGCGGAGCACAGGCTCCGGACGCACAGACTTAGCGGCCATGGCTCACGGGCCCAGCTGCTCCGCGGCACGTGGGATCTTCCCGGACTGGAGCACAAACCCACGTCCCCTGCATCGGCAGGTGGACTCTCAACCACTGCACCACCAGGGAAGCCCTTCATTGTGGTTTTGATTTGCATTTATTTCCCTGAAGACTAATGGTGTTTAGTATCTTTTTTTTTTTTTTTTTGGAACAGAGAAAGGTTTATTGCAGGGCCAAGCAAGGAGAACAGGTGGCTTATGCTTAAAAAACCTGAACTCCTGTTTAGCATCTTCTCATGTGCTTTTTGGCCCTTTACATATCTTCTTGGGAGAAATGTCTGGTCAGGTCCTTTGCCCATTTTCAAATTGGTTTGTCTTCTTGTTGCTGAGTTGTAGCGTTTTTATATAGTCTGGATACTAGATCTTTATCAGATGTGTGATTTGCAAATATTTTTTCCCATTCAGTCAGTTGTCACTTTCTTGATAATGTCCTTAGATGCACAAAGATTTCTAATTTTGGTGAAGTTCAGTTTTTTATTTACTTGTGCTTTTGGTGTCATATCTAAGAATTCATTGTCAAATCCATGGTCATGAAGATACACCTCCTAGGTTTTCTTTTAAGAGTTTTATGGTTTCAGTTCTTATGTTTAGGTCATTGATCCATTTTTTTGTTAAATTAATTAATTAATTAATTTTTGTCTGTGTTAGGTCTTCGTTGCTGTGCACGGGCTTTCTCTAGTCGCGGCAAGTGAGGGCTACTCTTCGTTGCGGTGTGCGGGCTTCTCATTGCGGTGGCTTCTCTTGTTGCAGAGCACAGGCTCTAGGTGCACAGGCTTCAGTAGTTGTGGCTCGTGGGCTGTAGAGTGCAGGCTCAGTAGTAGTGGCGCATGGGCTTAGTTGCTCCGCGGCATGTGGGATCTTCCCAGACCAGGGCTCTAACCTGTGTCCCCTGCATTGGCAGGTGGATTCTCAACCACTGCGCCACCAGAGAAGTCCCCATTGATCCATTTTGAATTAATTTTTGTTTATGGTGTGAGGTAAGGGTAGGTAGGGTTTTTGAACTACTTTACCCACTGCTTTTAAATTGGCAAGCACTTTAGAAGAAAAACCTGATTATTTATATTTTATTATGGAAAATTTCAAACATTCTCAGAAGTGGAAACGTAGACTGAGTCCCCATACACACTTTACTGAGCTTCAGCATTTGCCATTTTGTGACCAATCTTGTTTCTCTCTCCCTCCTTCCTTCTCCCCTCACACACACGAACACACCTATCAGGTAATTTTGAAACAATCCCAAACATATTTCATCTGTAAACAAATATAATGACAAAATGATTATTGTACTCACAATATAGATCTCTTATTTTAAGTATAAGGATATGTTCGTTTTAGCAAGTTTGGGAACTATGAAAAGTAAAAATATCACTCTTTAGATATAAACGGTCAAAATCTTCTGGACTTTCTAACCTACTCTTTCCCATAACTATGCTTCTAAGAATGATTTTTTCTGGCTGCATAGCATTCCATCATGTCAATGTTCTGTAATTTATGTAGCTAGCCCCTTTTATTAAGTATCATCCAGGTTTTCAATATAATAACTGAAAGATATTTTCAATCATAGGATAAATTTATAGAAATGAAATATCTGGCTTAATTAAACATTAAATTTTTTTAACATCTTTATTGGAGTATAATTGCTTTACAATGTTGTGTTATTTTCTGCTGTATAACAAAGTGAATCAGCTATACGTATACATATATCCCCATATCCACTCCCTCTTGTGTCTCCCTCCCACCCTCCCTATCCCACCCCTCTAGGTGGTCACAGAGCACTGACCTGATCTCCCTGTGCTATGCGGCTACTTCCCAGTAGCTATCTGTTTTACATTTGGTAGTGTATATATGTCCATGCCACTCTCTCACTTCATTCCAGCTTACCCCTCCCCCTCCCTATGTCCTCAAGTCCATTCTCTGTGTCTGCATCTTTATTCCTGTCCTGTCCCTAGGTTCTTCAGAACCTTTTTTTTTTTTAGATTCCATATATATGTGTTAGCATACGGTATTTGTTTTTCTCTCTCTGACTTACTCCACTCTGTATGACAGACTCTAGGTCCATCCACCTCACTACAGATAACTCAATTTCATTCCGTTTTATGGCTGAGTAACATTCCATTGTATATATGTGCCACGTCTTCTTTATCCATTCATCTGTCTATGGACACTTAGTTTATATAATTTTTTGTCCTTCTGGAGGAGAGAGATGTACAGTATGGGAAATAGTATTTTTTGCTTCCTTGTAATGGCAAGTTAACCCTGTACTTTAAATCATTTGTTCATTATCTTTGAATTACAGTGACTTTTTTGCTGTTTTGTTTTTTTTTTAAGATGTTGATTCAAATTGACTTTGAGAGATTTTTAATACATGTAACTTGCTTTTTCTTAGCATAATATCTCTTACAATTAAAAAAAATTACAGCTCAAGATATCACTGCAGTGAACAGTCCAAGCTGTAAGAAGAAACCAGATGAAGATTGCAAGGGCCCTTTCAAACCTGCAAAAACCCTGAAAGAAGGAAGTGTCCTAGATGTTCTGAAGAACCCTGGTAAGATAATGGCTGCCCTTGAGATAATCTAAAATCTTAATTGCAAAATCATGATCTCATCTTAATATCATTTGTTAATACTTCGTTGTACTTCAGGCTTTTAAAAAATGATGTCTAGTTTGATAGGAGATTGGCTTTTGAATGTAGATGTAATCAGATGTAACTTTTTAGGTGCAAGACCTTAGTAACTATTTCTTTAGAATTTAAGGACTCTGCACTAAAATGGAATCTCTAAGGGGCAAGTATAGAAGGAGAAAATGTGAATTGCCTGTTAATTAGAGATGGGCCAATAATTGGAAAAAAGTAAATAAACCTGATGATATACCTGGACATGTCTCTCTCTGAGAGCATTGAACTGCCTTGTTCTTCTCAGATTATTCCCCAGTTGTGGGATATATATAACAAAGCCAGGTGGAAAGGAAACATATGCTGACTGTAACACACACACACACACACACACACACACACACAGGATAGTACTCACTTCAAATAAAATAAGATATGAATGTTAGTGGGTAAGAATTTGAAGATAATGAATAGAAGTCCTCAAATAGGAATAGGTTTTCAGTTTGAAAATCAAAAAGGATAGTATAATTCCAACTGGGATGTATACTATAAGAATATAAAAGTGTTTATAAGATAATCTAGTAGCTCAGAAAGAATTTAGATTTATCCAGCACATGTGTTCATGTATAACTGCATATGAGTTTCAATAATAAGGTTGGATGCTACAGCAAGATTTAGAGGGATTAGGTTTTTTTGGTGTAGCTCCCATTTTATAGATGGGTATACTGCCTACTGGAGTCTCAATATAGACGGTTTTATGCAGTTATGGGCAGGACTCCAGGATGCCTGTGTTAGGGTGAACTAAGTGGTAGTCAGCATCAAATGCATATAGGTTGTCTTCATAGAAGTTACACTTTGCATTCATAATGCCCACTCCTCCCCTCTTTTAAACTTTTTTTAAATAGCAAAAATTTGGAGAAGTTACATGTTCTCTTGAGGGAAATCAGGAAAATCCAAAAAAGTGGGAGGAAAAGAAAACTTGTAACACCTTGAAGTGGTTACTGTTAAAATTTTGCCAACCTTAGTGACTCACGTTAATCATTAACAAAATAGTACATTTTCCTCTTTTGGGAGTAACTGAAGTATGTGGGATTGTTTTATCTTTAGGCAAAAAATAGCTCTAGGCTGGATTATTTCTTGGTACCACTAGAAAACCTCTTTAACAACCTTCTGTATCATCTTTCCCTCTGTTTTTCTTTTCCCTTGATGCTAAAGGCTAGAGAAACGGGTGTTTTTTTGGTGTATGTAAAATAAAAGTTAATTGGTCCAGAGTAAAGGATTGAAAGGTCATTTCTACAAATACAGTGTAGTTTGAGTGAAACTCAACTGTTGCCAGTTTTGATAGCACAAAGACTTTTCCTCATGGTTTTTTTCCTTATTTCCAAAGACTTTTCCTTATTTCATGGTTCTATGTGTATACCTTAATTAAGTCTCAAATTAGGTATTGGTTGAACTACAGTAAACAGATTCCTAGAGGAAGATGATACACTATAAACCAAACATCTTTTGTAGACTTTTACCTAGGTCTGTCGCTTATTAAATATGTGATTAGTACTAGAAATATAGCTTAGGTGAAAAACTACTTTTAAGTAGTCCATCTTGGACTGTAATAACTCTGTAATTAAGGTAAAAATGTTTCCTCCCAGGAATAATATTTTTATCATTAACAGCTATTACTCTATAATTATTGTCTATATTAATATTATTAATATTTATTAATGATTAATAAATAATAGGCTTTCTAATCAAAACGTGGACTAATCTTTTCCTTCCCACTCCCCTCTTCCCCCGCATTGTAGGTTTCACATCACCAAAGGCAGATTCTCTTGCTGCTCAACCTACCACCACAAGCCTGGTAGTTTATTCAAGACCAGCAATAAGTAGCTTTTCTTCTAGTGGAATTGGGTTTGGGGAAAGTTTAAAACCTGGGCCATCGTGGCAGTGTGATACCTGTCTACTCCAGAACAAAGTTACAGACAACAAATGTGTAGCCTGTCAAGCAGCAAAATTGCCGCCAAAAGATACTGCTAAACAGACCGGAACTGGGACACCGAGTAAAAGTGGCAAAGCAACTGTTTCTGCACCAGAGACAGGCTTTGGAGACAAATTTAAACCAGCAGTAGGAACTTGGGATTGCGATACCTGTTTAGTGCAAAATAAACCTGAAGCGATAAAATGTGTAGCTTGTGAAACACCGAAACCGGGAACTGGTGTTAAGCGAGTCCTTACGTTGCCAGTGGCTTCAGAAAGCGCTGTTACTGTGGCTGCTTCCTCCTCCAGCTGCACTGAGACCACTGGTGCCTTAGGATTTACAGATAAATTCAAAAGGCCCGTGGGATCTTGGGAGTGTCCAGTGTGCTGTGTTTCTAATAATGCAGAAGACAATAAATGTGTGTCCTGTATGTCTCAGAAACCAGGTACGTTTATGGCTGTTTGGAATAATTTTGTTCATTTCTTTAATAGAACATTTTAATTTATTCTCTGTAAAACAGCTAAGAATAACCTCAATATTTTAGATGTTTCAAGATGAGCATTTCCTCATATGTCTTAATTTTTCTGAACTGTCTTGAAATTAAAATGACTTGCTTGGGACTGGAACTGCATGTTCTCTTAGGAGAGGCTGTGTGTTAAAATCAGTCCAGCATTTGCTTTGACCTCTTTTTTTGTATGTAATTTTATCAGAAGCTTCTTGCTCTTCATGATGATTTTCAAAGTTGGCTAATATAGATGCAAAGGTCTTAAAACGGGGCAATCTTTCTCAAACCTTTACACAGAATAAAATATTCCTTTGTCTCTTTTCCTCTAAGTAGAAGTGAGGATGGCTAGTGGTCATTTACACAGCTGGTTTCATTGCATTATGAGAAGGCTGTGGCTGAATGTTAATGGTGATACCTGTACCTGTATGCGCTATCTGCCAGAGATACTGCAATGATCATAAACTACTGAATCATTAATGAAAAGTTCTATTAGGTAACCAGAAAAGTGAAGTTAGAGTTGAGTTTTTCCTGTTTCTGTTCAATTTTGAAAGAGTTAACTGAAGATTTACATTGATCTTTAATTCATTTGGAATTAATTCATTTGACTCTGCTGTGTTTGTAATGCTATTATATAATTATTTGGTACAGATATATGGTAACATGGATACTAAATAAAACATGTTATGAGTATCCTGGGAATTATACTTCCTATTTTTATTGCATTATCATGGATGTGTGATTTTGTGTCTGCAATGGAAAGCTCTTGAGTTAATAGCCCACATCCCTCTCTTAACACCAGGGGTGAGCCATATTTCTGATTCCTGCTAGACATCTCTACAAGAATAAGATTTCAGAATCTTTTTTCCAAAATATTTTTCTCTTTCCATCTGGCATTCTTCCTCTTCTCCTTAACAAAAAAAAGAAAGAAAGCTCTTGATACGTGTAGGAAACCAAAATTTATTCTGAGTTGATGGATCAAACTTATATTTTTGATAAATCACCTGGTGGCTTTTTGGAGAATAGATTTGAAGGCAGCAAAATTTGGAAACCAGAGGACAGATTAGGAAGTTGATCAATAATATAGGTAGAGATAGTAGTGATATGTACTAATAAAAGCAAATGGGGTATAGAATAATGTACGGTTTGAAGATATGTTGATTTCAAGCTGCTGAAGGTGACAGATATGTGTGAGGCCTTTGGATATACTGATAATGGACCCTCTGGACTGGAGATACAGATTTGGGAGTCATTAGCCCATAGTTTTCAAGTAAGTCATGGGAGTAGAGGTGATATAAGGTGAGTGAGCAGAGCAAATAGAGAAGACAGCCTAAAACTGAACTCTGCCAACTTAAGAGAGTAGCAAGAATAGAACTTTGGAGCAGTTAATCTTTTAAATGAATAACCAGAGAGGAAAAACGAAAACCACGTGGTACTAGTTGCTTTTTAGGAGGATGGATTTCAAGGGAATGAAACCAGAGGTCTCAATAACAAGGCTATTAAGCAAGAGATGAGGGGGCTTGAACCAGAAGAGCAGTAGAAGGGTCAGAGAAAGAGAATGAAATAGATTGGAGAGATGTATAAGGGAAGAGTTGTCATCTAGCCAAGGTAGCCAGGTGGATAGTGGAACTACCAACAAAGAGATACCACAGGGATGAAAACCAGAAGTGTGGGTCTCAGGTATGGATGGGAAAGATTTTGTTGGTGGTTAAAATCATCAGAGTAGATGAGAGCTCATGAGAAGGGCAGTGGACCAAAGATGGCACAATTCTGTTGGCAAGATGGAAGAGAACATACCAGTAAAACACAGATCAGGTAACTGGGAAAAGTGACAACAGCTAGAGGACATTTAGAGAAGTGAGGTTACCAGAATGAATGGCTCCACTCTCAACACTGTATTTCTTCATGCAGCTGTGCCTTGCTGAGCTATCCTTCCTGTGCCGCCGCATCTGCCCACAAAATTGCTAGTTCTGCTTAAAAATGTAAATACCACCCCTGTGAATCCTTCTCCTATCCCATAGTAATTTCTTCTCTGTACTCTTGTTTAGATCATTTGTCACTCTCCGTCTTAGTGATGGTGCTGCTATGCATTTATGTTCGTTTTGCTTTCCCCCCTTTTAGACCAGAAACACCTTTATAAGTTAAGCAACATTTTATTCATCTCGATATCCCCAGAACCTAAGCACGTTATGGCGCTTAATAAATGTCTGTTAAATGGCTACCTTATAACAGAAATGCCATGAACATAGTAGGTAGTGTTGAGTTGAATTGCGAAGTGGATAAAAGAGCACTTCTATGCAAAAATAGTCATTTCAAAGCCAGAGATCTGTGCTTTGAAATCTTGAAATGAATATTGCCTGGGCGGTGTGTTTTATGAGTCAGGCTGTTGCCTACAATTGAGAATGTATGTTTTATAATCTGTGATGTGTAACAAAATTGGACAGATCATTAAGGAAAATTCAGGCTTTTAGGCTCTGATTTGTGAGCATGGTTCTTAAAAACCATGGCTGTTCAAACTGGGGATTAAAAGGGGGCTCATCACTGAGCAAGGTGAGTGTGAGTTGTTCTTTTGTAAGATTAAAAGAAATCTGAGATGTCTGTACTGTTTTTAACAATGTGATGTTTAGATTTCTGGCATTTTTCTCTTAATAGGAAACACATTAAAAACTGTACATTTAGACTTAGTGGTGTCATTGAGATCTTGACATAATGTAAATCCGAATTTTCCTGTATTTCCCCATTATTTTTTAGGAAGTTCAGTACCTGCTTCAAGTAGCAGCACTGTCTCTGTCTCTCTGTTGTCTGGAGGCTGCCTAGGATTGGACAAGTTCAAGAAACCTGAGGGAAGCTGGGACTGTGAAGTGTGCCTAGTGGAGAATAAAGCAGATTCTAACAGATGCGTAGCATGCGAGAGTGCAAAGCCGGGCACGAAGTCTGAGTTTACAGGTAAGGTGTTGGCAAAGTGCCTCCTTAGATTACCACTTTAAAGTGAAATATTTACAAACAGCTTTGGTTTTAAAACTATTCATTCTCTGTTGAAAATTTATGTAAAATGAGCTCTTGTCCTGGACCTTTAGCTCGTATCTGTCTCTGAATTACTATGCAGTTGAATTGTTTGCTAGTCTGCAGTGAAGATAAGTACATTTTCTATTTTATTTGTTTTCATTTGAGAAGGAAAATGCTGGTTGCAGCCCACTGAATTAATTAACATGGCTAAGGGGATACAACTGGTTGAAAAACACTGCATTTGGGTTTTAGAAGATCACTAAAGCTCCTTATGTGGCTGCTACCTCATGGTCCCTTTCCCGTTTTCCCCACCTGTAGTACAGTAATCACCATACCTTTAAACCTTCCTTTTGAGGCAGAAGTGCCTTTGAGATCCTTTGAGTCAGAGGTGATAACTAGTTAATTATTGTCTTTGGCACCTTTATTTTTAGCTTGCTGTCTAATATCACTTAAGGTATTTCAGAGACCGTGTGGATAGCCATTTGCTTTTGAGATTTTTTTTTGGGTGCGTTGGGTCTTCGTTGCTGCACGTGGGCTTTCTCTAGTTGCGGCGAGCGGGGGCTACTCTTCGTTGTGGTGCGCGGGCTTCTCACTGCGGTGGCTTCTCTCGTTGTGGAGCATGGGCTCTAGGCGCGTGGGCTTCAGTAGTTGTGGCTCGTGGGCTCAGTAGTTGCAGCACGCAGGCTCTAGAGCACAGGCTCAGTAGTTGCGTGGTGCTTGGGCTTAGTGGCTCCTCGGCACGTGGGATCTTCCCAGACCAGGTATCAAACCCATGTCCCCTTCACTGGCAGGTGGATTCTTAACCACTGCGCCACCAGGGGAGTCCTGCTTTTGAGATTCTGATATAATTTCAAATAAGTTTCTTATGGAAAGAAAGTGGGGTGGGTAATCATTAAAGGGGGAAATCTGAAGACAAGCGATTTTTACAAGCCCTTGGTTGCCACCTGTCTCTATTTACATGTGGGTAAACAGAGTAATGGATGAATACCTTGGCACCGTTTAATGATTTTTGTGTTGAGCCAGTCATTCAAGTGCTTCATTTCTAGTTTATTCCACTACAGAGAAGAATTCTGAAACCAAGACTTTGATCTTGTCAGTATAGTATTTTTATTTTTTAAAATATTGCTTCCAGGGCTTCCCTGGTGGCGCAGTAGTTGAGAGTCCACCTGCCGATGCAGGGGACACGGGTTCGTGCCCTGGTCCGGGAAGATCCCGCATGCCGTGGAGCGGCTGGGCCCGTGGGCTGTGGCCGCTGAGCGTGTGAGTCCGGAGCCTGTGCTCCGCAACGGGAGAGGCCACAACAGTGAGAGGCCCGCGTACCGCAAAAAAAAAAATATATTGCTTCCACTCATATAATTCTAGTTCTTTGGTGCTAAAAATCTTAATTCTTAAGTAAATAACACATGTACTCACAGGATTTAAAAAGCAAATTATGACAGGATTCCCAGCGAAAAGTCTCTCTCTTGTCCCTATTGGCTCATTTTCCATCCTTCCTGCTCCACCAGTGGTAATAGCTATCTGTGGTTAGTTTCTTGTAACTCTTTCAGTGTTTCTTTATGCACATCACAAGCAAATATACTTCTATTCTCTCTATTCTTACTTCTCTCTACCTTGTTAGAAAAGGTTGTATACCACACCGCCTTTTTGCACCCTTGACATTACCACAGATTAGCTTGGACTTTGTTCTTCATTTACAGCTGCCTGGATTGCATATGGCATTCTGCATATCTTTGAGTTTATCATTCAAATAAAGACTCAGCTGTAGACTTGCTGGGTCAAAGGGTACATGTGTCTGTAATTTGGGGTAAATATTGGCAAGTTGCCCTCCACAAATTTTGTGCTGATTTACACATCCACCTGCCATGTCTGGAGTGTCTGTTACTCCTAGTCTCATCACCAGCACTGTTTTATCAAACTTGTTTGATCTCTGTCAGTCTGATAGATGAAATGTGGCACATCCGTGTAGTTGTGAGTATCGAGATGCTGAATATGGGCAACTTGGTTCATGTTTACTGCCATTGTTAAACTAATACTCTTCGAAGTAGGCCTTTTCAGAGTTGTCCCATGTCCCTTTACTTTTCAAGGTTGACATTCTGTTTGAGAGAGTAGTAGTAATTCATTGTCTTTTTGGTGTTTCTTATATTTTTGAAGGCTTCAGCCCATCTTCCTCATCTTCGAACCCAGCAACCTCATCCTTCAAATTTGGTATCCCATCATCCTCTTCTGGGCCTTCTCAGACTTTAACAAACACTGGAAATTTTAAATTTGGAGATCAAGGAGGTTTCAAAATAGGAGTGTCATTAGATTCTGGGTCTGTAACCCCTTTGAGTGAAGGCTTTAAATTTTCTAAACCAATAGGAGATTTTAAATTTGGAGTTTCATCTGATTCTAAACCTGAAGAAGTTAAAAAAGATAGTAAAAACGATAATTTTAAGTTTGGACTTGCTTCTGGTTTAAGCAATCTGCCTTCTTTAGCTCCATTTCAGTTTGGGGTGTCTAGTCTTGGGCAGCAAGAAAAGAAAGAAGAACCGCCGAAATCTTCATCAGCAGGCTTTGGCTTTGGTTCTGGTGTCATTAACCCTCCCCCTGCTGCTACTGACACCACAGTGACCTCTGAGAGCAAGAGCAGCTTCAGTTTTGGAACCGTGGACACCAAGAGTGTCCCAGGGGCTCCTTTCACATGTCAGACGCCAGAAGCAAAAAAAGAAGAAACCCCTGCCTCCAAAGGAGGGTTCACTTTCGGCAGCGTGGACCCTGCCCCCCTGCCATCTGCCTCGTTGTTTGTTTTGGGAAGGACAGAAGAGAAACAGCAAGAGCCCGTCACGTCTACATCTCTAGTGTTTGGGAAAAAAGCTGACAGTGAAGAGCCAAAGTGTCCACCAGTGTTTTCCTTTGGGAACTCAGAGCAAACCAAAGACGAGGGTTCTTCCAAGTCTTCGACCTTTAGTTTCAGTATGGCAAAACCATCTGAGAAGGAATCTGAACAGCCAACGAAGGCCACTTTTGCTTTTGGAGCTCAAACCAGTACTACAGCTGGTAGGTATTAAACATTGTTGTTGTTTTTTTTTTTTACATGGTGTCAAAGGTAGCAAGTCAAGGAATGGTTTATACTGGAAATAGTTGAGAGAGTACCAGTAATAGAACTCTCTGGGAAGCAGCCGAGGATTCAGCTCCTTCAGAATCCCCCCCGTGATTCTCATGAAGTTATCTGCATATCTAATTTTGAGAAACACAGCTCTAATGGAAAGCCCACAGTATTTGCACATTTGTCCGTGACTTACTCTCTTCTGTTTGGGCTTTTATAATCAGAATTGACATATACTGTTCAGGAAAATAAGCATTTTTTCTTAAGCTCATGAAATATTTTATTTTTTAACTAATAAAATCTTTATGTACAGGCCTTCATTTACAAATAGAGATAACCAGTCTTCATCTGGCATTTAAGGAACATAGACAACAAATATGATAAATCCCTGAGAAATAGAGGTGATTATGAAAACTAAGATCTGGAAGAAAAAAATGAAATAGTATTTTTAAAAGTTAAAGAAACATGGTTTGTGAAATAAAATCATTGTGTGGACTGAGGAGCAGCGGGGGCAAAAAAACAGCTGATAATTGGATTAGTGAACTGGAATTTCCCAGAACACAATGCAAAAGAACATGAACACTTTTGAATAATAAATTAGAAACACAAGAAAATGAAAAATTAACCTGAAAAAAGAAGTATGGAATTCCACACATAGGTGTGAGCAGTTTTTGTCTATAAAATTCTGCTTAAATTTTAACACACCCTTCAAAGAAAACAAAAACTAAATTATACATTATTATTTAGAAAGGAATAAAAATGAGATAGGGTCTAATCGAATTTAATCCTGGTATCGCTATACTGTTTCCATTGAAATAGACATTTTTAACGTCCTATTAAACCACCTGAAAGTGAGCTAACATGTTCCATTTTCTGTAAATTATACCAATGCCCATACCACAATGTGACCAGCCCTGTCTAGTAAATAGTGTTGGAACTGAGATGTTATTGGAACAAGTTTAAAAAAAAAAAGTCTTCTACTGAAGGTAGCTGGATTCAGGGTCACCATATAAAAAATCATTCTCTTTTCTCCAAATCAAGAATAAATAGTTGGACAGCATTTCCCATTTGTATTTACTAACATTTCCAATTTGTATTTTATAATATCAGCAGAACCTGCAACATGCTAAAGAATTAAGAGAACATAAAAGGCATGTTTTATACTTGTTCCTGAGTGAGAATATCCTTTACTCTTCACCTCACTCCCAATATAATTTCAGTTCTTAGAGGAATTTTTGTGGAGCTTGACAAGCTAAAATAATTCTAAAATTCACATGGAAGGGAAAATGTATAAGAAATTTTGGGGAGAAGGGTACACATACAGTCAGGTAGGTTTGCCCTACTAATATCAAACAATACTACAAAGTTACAATATTTAAAATAGTCTAGTAACAGTAACTGTAGAGGTTTGGAAGTTAATACGTGGTAAAGGTAGAGTTACAAATTAGTGAGCAAAAGGGTACACCAGTCAGTAAAGGCGGCAGAGAAAATTGGCCATTGTTCAGATAAATTGAAGTTACAATCCTGCTAACATAAATTGCAAGATCAAATTTATAAAAGTGTAGCTATCTCCCATTGTCTGAATTTGTTATCCAAAGTATCCAGTTAGATTTGGATTTAAGGAATATTTTTTATTTTTATTAATCTGAATGCCAAAGGTTTTGCTATGTTAGACAAAGTTCATAAGCCATAAAAGAAAAGGTGGATATATTTGACTACATCAAAATTTAACATGACAGGGCTTCCCTGGTAGCGCAGTGGTTGAGAGTCCGCCTGCCGATGCAGGGGACGCGGGTTCGTGCCCCGGTCCGGGAGGATCCCACATGCCGCGGAGCGGCTGGGCCCGTGGGCCATGGCCGCTGGGCCTGCGCGTCCGGAGCCTGTGCTCCGCAACGGGAGAGGCCACAACAGTGAGAGGCCCGCGTACCGCAAAAAAAAAAAAAATTTAACATAACAGATGTCCATTTGATGAATGAATCTATATTAAAAACTTAATGATTGTTTTCTAATGGACTCGTATTAGACTTTAGACTAGGAAAAAATGCTTTTGGTATTACTTGTTTTTAAAGGTTTTTGTTTATTTCTTAATTTCTGTCTTATAGATCAAGGTACAGCAAAGCCAGTTTTCAGTTTCTTGAACAACAGTTCCTCTAATTCAAGTACACCAGCCACTTCAGCTGGTGGTGGCATATTTGGTAGTTCCACCTCGTCCTCCAGTGCGCCTGCGGCTGCCTTTGTGTTTGGACAGGCCAACAGTCCTGTGAGCAGCTCTGCCTTTGGGAACTCTGCCGAATCCAGTACATCTCAGTCTTTGCTATTTTCTCGAGAGAGCAAACCAGCAACCACGTCGAGCGCGGGCACAGCTGTCGCCCCATTTGTCTTTGGTCCGGGTGCCAGCAGCAGTGATACTGCCGCCTCTGGTTTCAGCTTTGGAGCTCCCACCACATCGAGCTCTGCAGGTACTTTTAAAAAAGAAGAGACATGTTAATTTGAATGGCTTTCATTGTAAGCAGATGAACTCTTAGCAAATAATACCACAAAAGAGCATGGCCGCTTTTAGGTCATCTCTACCCAGGGTGTGGTAGTTATTCAGTATGTGGAATGATGTGCATTTTGTGTATAGTTTAAGTAACTCTTGGAAGCAATATTTCTAATCTCATTAGGAGTATAATCTTTAGTTTTTTTAAGTGTTTCTTGTCTTTTTGGGGGTTTTTGTTTTGTTTTTCTTTGCAATGTTAATTTGTAAATAGCCAGACACCAAAGGTTATTTTAATAGACATTAGTCCTCGTTATGCAACGGATACATAGTCACAACATTAGCTGATTTCTGCAGTGTGTCACACTTCTGATGGCAGATCAGTTGTCTTCTTAGATTTATCTCTTTAAAGACCTAAAAATTTGGGGCTGTTAAGACAGGAGTCTTGTTAATGAAGTTTTTGTTTATTTAGATTTTATATGGTTTTACTAAATAATGGTAGAGAGAATTGTATTCTTAATCAGTATTCAAAACTTGTCTTGATAAGATGTGTTCAGCAAGGTAAGAGTCTGGAAAGAAGCTTGAAATGTGCTTTTCAGTTTATAGAGATTTCTTGAGGCTTATCTCATTTTAACCATCATGGTAATTTCAGTATTTCTGTGGACCTCTAGGATCCTCCTTTGTATTCGGCACTGGACCTTCAGCACCATCTGCCAGTCCAGCGTTCGGTGCTAACCAGACCCCAGCATTTGGACAAAGCCAAGGTGCCAGCCAGCCTAACCCCCCAGGCTTTGGGTCTCTGTCATCTTCAGCAGCATTATTTTCTGCTGGCTCTCAGCCTGCACCACCTACTTTTGGGACAGTGTCGAGCAGCAACCAGCCTCCTGTGTTTGGACAGCAGCCTAGTCAGTCTGCATTTGGCTCAGGAACAGCTCCTAATTCCAGTAAGTATGTAGTAGTCGTGTCCTTTGTTTCCGCATTTGGGTTCTGTATGTCTTAAATACAATGTTTTTCTTTGAACTTTGAAACCATGCATGTCTTTTTTTTTTTTTTTTTGTCTCTTGTACTTGGCAGAACAGAGATGTGTATTACCTATAAACAGCATTCCCAACTTTCACACAGTCAAGCACTTCTTTTCGGCTGCATTGGGTTTTCGTTGCTGTGCGCGGGCTTTCTCTAGTTGCGGTGAGCAAGGGCCACTGTTCGTGTGGTGCGTGGGCTTCTCATTGTGGTGGCTTCTTCTGTTGCAGAGCACGGGCTCTAGGTGCGTGGGCTTCAGTAGTTGTAGCACGTGAGCTCAGTAGTTGCGGGACGTGGACCTTAGAGCGCGTGGGCTTCAGTAGTTGTGACGCACGGGCTTAGCTGCTCCGCGGCATGTGGGATCTTCCCGGACCAGGGCTCGAACCCGTGTCCCCTGCATTGGCAGGTGGATTCTTAACCACTGCACCACCAGGGAAGTCCCCCTCAATTTACTTTTAAACACACCTGTTGAGATTTTACTTCTACATGTATTACTTTTTAATTTCCGAGTGGTCCTCTTTGTTCTGTGGATGTCTCCTTTTTGTATCCTTCTGCTTTTGTTTTAGAAGCGTTTTCTATTGATCTCTTGAAGATATTAATGATGCAGAGGTTTTTTTCCCCCTTCTTAAAGCTTTTGCTTAGTCAGTTTTCTCCAAATTGCTTTTCTTTATTATTGTTCTGGTCTTAGTGTTTCTTATGAAATACTTTCCTCACGTGTTTGGTGCTTCTTGCCTCTCTACTTGTAGTGTTTGGGGGTTTTGTTTTAATTGTAGTAAGCATGTTTAACGTGAGATCTATCTACTCTTTCAACAAATTAAGTGTGCAATGCAGTGTTGTTAACTCTGGGCACAGTATTGTGCAGCAGAGTTCTAGAATGTACGCGTCTTGCATGACTGACACTCTATACCTTTTGAATAGCAGCTCCTCATTTCTTCCCACTCCCAAGCCCTCCTCTGCAGCCACCATTCTTTCAGCTTCTGTGAATTTGGTTATTTTAGATTCCTCATAGAAGTGAAGTCATGTAGTACTTGTTCTTCTGTGATTGGCTTATTTCACTTATGTCCTCCAGATGCATGCATGTTTTCCCATATTGCAAGATGAACATTCCATTTTATGTATATATGTCATTTCCTTTATCTGTGTATCTGTCTATGGATATTTAGGTTGTTTCTACATCTTGGTCATTGTGAATAATGCTGCAGTGAATGAGAGAGTCCAGCTATCTTTTTGAGAGCCTAGTTTCAAGTCTTTTGGGTAAATACCTAGAATGAGATTGCTGGATCATATGGTGGTTCTATCTTTAACTTTCTGAGGATCTTCCATACTGTTTTCCATAGTGGCTGCAGCGGTTTACATTTCTACCGACAGTTCACAAGGGCTCCCTTTTCTCCATGTCCTTGCCAACACTTGTTATTTCTTATGTTTTTGATAATAGCCGTTCTAAGAGGTGTGAGCTGATATCTCCTAGTGGTTTTGATTTGCATTCCCCCCGATGGTTAGTGAGGTTGAGCATCTTTTTATATTTACCCGTGTGTTGTCTCCGGAGAAATGTCTATTCAGGTTCTTTGCCCGTTTTTTAATTGGGTTATTTGAGGGGTTTTTTGGTTTGGTTTTGGTTTTTGTTTGTTGGTGGGGGGGAGGTTTGCTCTTGAGTTGTAGGAGTTCGTATGTATTTTGGATATCAGCCCTTTATCAGATACATGGTTTGTGAATATTTTCTTCCATTCTACTTATAACTTTATGAGTGCAGGACACCTAAATACCACTCAATAATTCATTGTATGTGGTTAGGGCTTACAGATCTTGAATATCATTGTAGGTTTATCTAATAACTGGCTTGTCCTCTTGGGAAGAACTGGATGCTAGTACAATATCTTTAGGTCTTTCCTTTCAGACTGCCAGATTTCCCAGAGAAGATTCTTCCAGTCTCCTTCCTGAAGGGTATATATACTCCTGATTGCCAGCGGTATGGGAGCTGAGTCAGGGCAGAAGGCTGCCGCTCTCAATATTCATTGTATCAAGCTATGCTGAATGCTTCTGTTTGCAGTATGGTATCTTTGCCTTTATGTGTGATGTCCCCTGGTCCAGAGGGCTCTCCAGAGACTAAAGTTCTATTCTTCTGCTGGGTAGAGGAGATTTATTATCCTGTCTGGTGCTGGGGAGGGATTGATCTAGGTATCTGCTTCTTAAACAGATACTCTACCATTCTGCTGGGGTTTTTTTCAGTCACACCTTCATTCTCACTTCCGGAAGTACCTGGAACCTAAACCTTTTGGGTATGTTTAGTGTAAATGGAAAGACTTCTGTGCTTTCCCTTGCTGCTAGTTTAGTACTTGGCTCCAGTTAGCCTTCCAGCTTCAAAATTTTGTTGTGTTGTCTCCTCTCTCCATTTATTGTAAAATCCCCTTTACTGTTATTTTAACATAATTTTGAAGAAGATAGAGGTAAGTATGTTTGTTGATTCCACGGTCTTAGCGAAAAGTCCACCCTGCCCTTTTTTCCTTGGTCATGGGTGAGTTAGGTCACTTGTTTGAGGGTGTCAGGTATATATTGTGTGAGTGGAGAAAATACTTAATTTCCTTTAAGTGACCATAAGAGCTTTAACCCTTTACAGGTTTTTGTATGTAAAGGTCAGAGTCATTACTAGAAGAACCATCATTTTTACCTTAATAAAGTTTTTCTGCTTCATCTATTGCAGGTTCTGTTTTCCAGTTTGGCAGCAGCGCTACAAATTTCAACTTCACAAACAATAATCCATCAGGAGTGTTCACGTTCGGCGCAAATGCCAGCACACCTGCGGCCTCAGCCCAGCCCTCTGGCTCGGGGGGCTTTCAATTTAGCCAGTCTCCAGCGGCGTTTTCTGTGGGGTAAGAGAGCTTTTTGTTGAAATGGAGAAATTAACAGTGAGGGTATGTGTTTGTGTGTGTGTGTGTATAGAATCACCAGGGTGCAGTATGGTTGAGGTAAAATCTATGTTCTCCATCAGTTTACCGTATTACAATTTTGGAGGATCATGGCCTAAGAAAACTAGCAGGAGGGAGGGAGAGAGAGAGAGAGAGAGAGAGTGTGTGTGTGTGTGTGTGTGTGTGTGTCTGTCTGTCTGCTGTCTCGGATATGAGGTGTAGCAGAAAGTAGCAGGGTGTGTGTGTGTGTGTGCGTTTGTCTCTCTCTTGAGGGTATGAGGTGTAGCAGAAAGTAGTGTCCCCCACCCCATCACCAGTCACATTTAGTGTTATGATTGTGAACTTTCATCTGAGCATCATGTCACATTATAGAGTTTTTGTTTTTCACAGGTCAAATGGGAAAAACTCATTCTCTCCTGGAACTGCAGTTTCTGGTCGCAAGATAAAGACTGCTGTTAGACGCAGGAAATAAAGGTCTTGATGGTGTTATACACACTGTTTTAACAACAGCTGGTGCCCTACTTTCAGATTCTGGATTGTACTACGTGCTGGGTTATCTGAGGTCAGATCTTTAATTTTGGAATTTTTCTCCTTTTTTCTTTACAGAAGCCCCAACCTTACCTCTCCCACCCCCTTTTAAAAAAATAATAGCTAGACTGGTGACTTATTCTTCAGCAAAAATGTTTTATGATCCAGCAAATTATTCACTGGTTTGGCATAGGCTGGCTGAACCCAGGAATCGAGCCCGCTCAAGAGAATGGCTTTGTATACAACCTCTGCACCACCGTGTGCGTTGATATGCGTTTTATGGAACGCATTGAAATTGTAATTATATCTGAGGAATTCTGTATAGATTAGAGGATGTTGAAATGAATGATTTCTATGCTGAGTTTGTGCTGGTGTATGTGTGAAGTGAGTGAGTTGGGTGTATTGTGCACTAAAATTTTCTGATAGAGGAAGCCTGATTAAAGAGTGGTCCATGCTAAGGAGTTGTTAGATCTAGTTCGTTCTCCATTTAATAATTATATGCTATTTCTATATTGGCATTCTTCTGACTATCACCTGTCTTGCCTTTTTCATTATTTTATTATGAAACTGTGTAAATACAATTTTGTTTCTGTACTTTTTTGGCATAACATAAATCTGTGAACTTGAAATTTTAATTTTGTGTTAGAAAGTTTTTTTTGTTGTTTAGTCTTGTCTCAGATTTTATTATGTAAATCCCATTATTCAAAGTTGCCTAAATCCATTTGGAAATCTTTAAAAAAAAAAATTGGGGATTCTTAAAGTGAGTTTATTGGCTTTTCTGATCCAGTTTTTGTTTGGACCAAAAACCAGTATTGTACAAAGTATTAAGCATATATTTTTATATTTACTGAAATGGACTGTGGTGACTTTGGATAATAAGGAAAAGTTTAATATTAAAGCCATGTTTATTACAGTATAATTAACATGTTAAACCATGGGATAAATGCCATCAATAAAAAGTTATGAAATACGTTTTGTTCTAGTGTTAAATCCTAGTGAAGGTATGAGTGTTAGTGGAAGGGAACCTTTTTATGAAGGTTAACAATGGTCAGTTAGAAGAAAAATTCTGAAGAATACATTGAAGTGATTTGGACAACTCCTAACTGAAGGGGAAGTGTCTGAAGATAACCCTGCTTTATGTCTGGTGCTAGGAATCGCACCTACTTTGCATATAAATGGACATACTTTTTAAAAGTTGAAAATAAACACACGCAGCCATTTCTGTTTGTATCTTCCTTGATAGGTGGCTAGACAATGTTTTATTGATAGAGTTCTTGGAGATGCATGCCCAAAATAGCCCACAAAAACTTCAGTGGTCCTTTTGTGGAATTTCTTTTGGATTATTTTATCGATTTTTTTAAACTAGATTTCTTTCCTGTGGTCCATAAAAGTGCTCTTGGGACAGCGTTTGATAATTGTATTCTTCAATCTGTACATATGATTATTCTGTGCCGACTTTTATTTTGCTGAACTTGTGGTTAAATTCAGTACTTTAAAATGTTTAAGAGCTTTTCTGTGTTTCCAGTGACATGGTTTCTCTTACTGAAAATGTCTTAGGACATCATCAAATGCTGGTTTCGGAGTAGGAATTTTGTATTTATAATTCTCACCTTATTAAATAATATACATTTGACATGAACCTCTTTTGGGGGCAGATGATGGTGAATGCTAAAAGAAGTAAACTGGAAACCTGTGGGGTGTTGATGCTGAGAAGTTAATGCCTAACTAAACTGCATGTTCGTTCACTCTTAGCCATTCTTTTGGTCGATATGGATGGGAATATTAGGCTTTCTATTCTGGGAAAGATTTTTCATTAAAAATGTGCTGGAAATATTTTATTTAGTAATTTTTTTTTAAAAGCAAGTAACTGAAAACCAAACTTAGGGTGGCTTATTTTATAAATGAAATCTGGCCCCCAGAACTGAGATCTCTAGGGCTAGAGTATTTGGGACTTAGGTAGGACTTGTCTTTTCATGTCAACTGCTTTAACTCTCAGGCTGCACATGGCAGCTATAGAAAACATTCGTGGTAGCAGCTCCAGCCTCAAATCAGTCCCTGCTTAAGCCCAGCAGAGGTATCTCTTCGTCGGACTGGTACAGGCTGTAGACCCACTCCCTGTGGCTGTAATAGCTGCCTTGGGTTCCATGCTCCATACACAAATGAAAGTCAAGCGCTGTTTGTGGAAGAAGGGGAAACGTTATGGAAAGAAAACAATAAAAGCCCACTTCTCGTGCTGGATCAATGAGGAATTGTTTTTAACTGAAAATAATCTCTGAAGGTAAGAAAGGCATACACAGAAAGATGGAATCATCAGGTATGTTTATATAATTTGATTTACAAGAGGGTCCGTTGTTCTCACTGAATGTACATCAACATGCTTGGTGAGGTGGGCCAAATGTATATCCTGGGACCTGCTCACCAGAGACTCATGCATCACTGGGTCCAGGTAGGGCCCCAAATTACATGAGCACCTGGAAGACTTCTGATGCATGAGGTCCAGGCATGCCACTCTCAAGTGGTAGGTTGGTTTTTTAGTAATTTACAGTTTGGGGCACTGAGAAGTACAATTCAGACAACTGAAATAAGTCTTTAGCTATTTGTAAGAAATTTCTCTTGGAATTATTCACAGAATTAGGATTTTATTACTTGAAATAAGTGTTGGACTAGTTTTAGGAATTTGTAACCAGGCCATAAACTTCCTGGTTTAGCCTGGGGAAAAACTTACGTTTTAATTGTATCACTATGTCATGTGCTGGGCCTGTTTGGAAACTGGTGAATTTGGTACAGTAAAATTGATAAAAATGGGTGTGTTGGGTCTAGCTACACACACCAGCTATATGTACCATGTCAGAGCTTTCATTTCCTTGTAATATGGGGCAATTTTTTTCTTTTTTTTTTTGCAGTACGCGGGCCTCTCACTGTTGTGGCCTCTCCCGTTGCGGAGCACAGGCTCTGGACGCGCAGTCTCAGCGGCTATGGCTCACGGGCCCAGCCGCTTCGCGGCATGTGGGATCTTCCCGGACCGGGGCATGAACCCGTGTCCCCTGCATCGGCAGGCGGACTCTCAACCACTGTGCCACCAGGGAAGCCCTGGGGCAATTTTTATAAGCTTACCTCAGACATCCACTGTGGTTTCCAGAATGTGTAGTAGTTCACGGCTGAGGTCCTGACAGCACATTGTCTACAGGATTCAGACCACGCCACAGTTTAACTACATTTAAGTTTATCCTTTATTATCTTTGTGTTTCTCGAGGAACCTGTTGTGTGTCCTGTCCTAGTTTTGTTTGTAAAGGTCTGAATAGGGAACGCTTTCAAGACCAGACTAGGATTAAATTGCCCAGCTCAGTCTTCTACTAGCTACGAGACTCTGACTGCTGGTTCCTCATTTGTAATGTGGGTCCTTAGTATCTTGCACTGCGGTTGGAATGGTTAACAACTGTAAGGAACGGACAGGATTAGTTTAACATTAAAAGCTTAGTCATCTACAGCTAACTTCTGAGTGACTTGCTAAAAGAATATATCTCAAAGTGGATGATTTTTTTTTTGATAGACCTCTATTTCTGAAAGCATTCATCTTCTGAAGGCAGAGAATGCTAGAGCAGCTGTATTTGGAAGCAGGAGATTCTGGAGCAAACCTCAAAGAAACAGGCAAAACACAAAAGCATTGGTGACCAGGTATTTATTGAGACAAAGAATACAAATTGGTGGCAAATTATTAAAAACAGAATGTTGAATTTTCATTTATAGGCAGGCCATCAGATACTGTTTGTGGATCAAGCCATACTATAATGAACTGCAAAGAAATACGCACACAGCTTGAGATGAGGAACTTTACCCAGGCAAGCACGTATTGCAAAGATTTTGGCCTTTGGTGTGGGCTGGAGGGTGGGAAATGGCAAGTAACTGAAGTATTTGCCAGATTTTAGGAATACTGCTATTATTTAGGAATATTCTTTAAAAGGAACAGCAGCCTGTTTTCATAGGGTAAGTGTAGAATAAAAAAAGTTAATACATTCTCATCAAAAAGCCCTTTATTCCCAAGTAGTTTAATTTTCAACTCCTGTCTTCCTTTTGCTGGAAGTATTTATGCCTAAGTGAAACGCCCAAACAAGTCACTTAAGGGAAAAAAATCCTTCTTTTAGTTAGAATAATTTTTACCGTCATTTGAAACATTAAAGACTTTTATAAATTTAGACAAAGCCCTCAAATATAATGTTTTTTCAATCCTAAATATTTGGGAGAAACTAGGTGACTGTTTAGGGAGAAAGAAGTAACTTCTGAAGCAGTGCCACGCGAGTACCACACAGGTGCTGGCTTTCTCTCTAGCCACGGACTCCCTAAAAGCACAGCTTGCTTGCTGCTGCTCCCTCACCTAGCTCAGCCCAGCGTGCATTAGTATGTCAGACTTTTCTCAAGGTGCAGGAGCCACTCAGGCTGCACATTTCATAACAGGTAGAGTTTCTAGATGCCTAAATTAACCACATGACCTGTGGTTTTTACATACGGTATGTTCACTGAAATACTATTCTCAGCATAACTCCTAATTTTTGTTCCCTTATTATCTTGTAAAAGTGATGAATAATGTTAATACTATGAAGACAACTTTCTTTTTGCCTTTTTAGGCTGTAGAGCTTCAGTATGAGAATTCTGTCTTGACACAGAAAATTCAGCATTTCTGTAAATGAAATATAATAAAGTATACTGAAAATAGGGAGGCCCCAGCCCCAAGAGAAAAACATGTGGCTCCCCCTTCTTCCCCATTTTGTCATTTTTCCCCCCAACTTGGGAATCAAAAATCTCCCTAAGTGCTGAATTCATAAACAGACTTGGATTTTGTTGTAAAGGCAGACAAAGTAACACTTTTTACTTGATAGGGCTACATAGTGTAACTTGAATCCTGAGAAATGCATCTACATAGATATTAAAGTATAAAACAAACTGGACTACATATTTCCTTTTGTTTTACTGTATAAAAATAGCCTAAGTGGTGAACCATCGAGGAAATTATACATTAAAGGTGTATTCCAGAGCTACATGTCGGAAGGGTACGTTTCAACTCCAGTTCCCAGTCAGGGGCAAAGGGGGTTATACTCTGATGCTAATGTATACACTACTAATCGGTAAGTTTATGTAACATTTCCTAATAATTTCTCCTCTAATTTAAGAAGTTAGTGGATGGTTTGGGTTTGTTTACTGTGAAGGACCATAACACTTTCTCTTCCCAGAAACAGGTGAATGAATGATCTGTTTAGTATTTTGACACATTTAACCAATAGGCTTTCTGTGATGGATTTACTATAAAGTTATTTTGAAAAACATTGTTTATGAAAACCATGGTTCATGGTTTATGAAATTTTACAATAAGAAAAGGCATTAAGGACACTGTTAAGGTTTCTATAAGCAAATTGAAAATATTCACGTTTTAAATGTCCAAAAAAAACCCACTTTAAAAACGGATATCGTAATAGCAAATGTATTTGCTGTTAAGACCAAAATAAAGCCTAGACTGATCCTGTAAGCACCCTAGTTATGAACTGTTCAACACAGTTTAGTGTTTTGGGGGAAAATAACAGATTCAGAAAATGCCTAAGAAACAAAACTTTTAGTTCAGATTATACCTCAGCACAGCTAACTGGGCCATCTAACAAAAAGCACATACATACACTTAAAACTCTACAACTATGCAATCGAAGAATAAATTAAAATGGCAATACACAAAGTGTTACTTAACATTTCCCTCAAAAACATCATCCCTGGCAGGCCCCAAATGAGCTGTTGGCCCACAGAACCAAAGAACTTGGAATAACATCTGGAAATGCTACTCTTCCTTGTTACAGAGAACAGTCCCTAACGGGAAAATTGGTAAGTATTTCACAGGCTACTAGTATTTAATCATGAAATGCTAAGATTATTTAATTCCTTGAACAATATAATAAAAGGAAACTAGTATGTGGATATCCTGTATATAAAGAGAAGTTATATTCAGAACACTGAAAAAGCACTAATACTTTCTTCATGCTGCGCACATACTGGGAATATTGTTTTACAGTAAATATGCAACAGTTTGATAGGACTGCTTTTCCCCACATATTTATGGTTTGATTTAGGGCACTGAAAACACTTGCACGTGAGTTTCAATTTAAATTTACAGTGAAAACTTACCCCTCCCCCCAACCCCATTAAAAGCAATCACTAACTTACCTTTTTCTTTAAAAAAACAAAAAAAAAATCAAGGATAAGATAGCAATATGACTTAATACTTTTTCATCATCATGCAAAATCTGCCCCCAAATACATGTTTAGGCATTAAGAATAGTTATAAAGTTACATCATTCCTGCAGTAAACTGCAGTACAGATTTTAAAATTTCAAGTCAGGGAACTGCTAGGCCGGCCTCACTTTCCCCTCTCTCTTGCAGCTAACTCACCAGCTCCTGGGATGGGCGCTAAGTGGCTTATAAAATGTGTGTCCCCACTCCCTCCCCGCAAAAAGCAAAGACAAAAGTTTCCTTAAGAAGTGTTAACTAAAAGATGAGTGTGTTCACAAAACACAACTGGACATTTTCCATCATTTTGGGATAAACCAAAATAAGCTTTTAAAGTTTCATTTGGAGATTTCAAAGCTGAAAATGCTTTCAGCAAGTTCTAATACCTTAGATCTTAAGTATATACTGTCCCTTGTTGATTATGACACTACTTGCCTTCGGTTCAATCTAAAAATTTTAACACTTGAACTTAACAGGTTTTTCTTCTGGAAAAGTTCTTTCTTTGACATTCAAGTAAAATCAATACTTTCAGCATAGTCACCTGCATCACACTGGAGCGACTGCTTTAATTTCTAAATCATCAGTTAATGTAACCCAGGGATACTGATGGCCTTGATATATAGTTTAGTCTTGTCATTATTCCAGAGAGTATGGAATTCAGGGCTTTTTGGGGCATCATCTGACCCCATTTCTTTTTACCACAATGGTTCCTGCTACAATGTCATAGGCTGTTCGATTATGCTGAAAAAACAGCAGTGTGATGAAAGCAGGGAAAAAAGAAGCAATAGAAAAATTCTTGATCAAAGCTCGTATAGTGGACCTAAAAAATTAAAGCAAAAAAAAACCAAAAAACAGATAAGTCGTATACCAACTACATATAGATTAATAGTATTCTATCAAGTTCAAGATGTATTTAAAACATATTCAGAGTATAATTAACAGAGTTTTAACCTTTGATAACTGAATTACTTTCAAGCAGCAAAGTATGATCAAACCACCAGGACTAGTTCTAAAGACTTTGTAACATAAAAGTTAGTTCGACTTTAGAACTTACACATGAAAAGCAATAATATGTCTTAGAATGTGAACTAAAAGTTTACCGTATTTTCTAGTATTTTGACAGAAGACTAGAATATTCCCTTTACTACCCTTTCTATAGTCACTCAGTACCTCTATACTTTGTGTGTTTTCACCATCTTCTAAACTGAGTACACTTACGCAGTCCCATTTTCTACCTTCTGTGAAGAGCACCAGCATTTCAAATTACTGTATTTGTTTATCAGATCTTTCTCTGTGGGCTTCTGTGATTAAGGAAAGCTTTCAACAGTAGCTCAGAATGGAGAATTGTCCCACTAACATTAGATTTCTGCCTTTCGGTGCACTGAATGGTTATAGGATAACACAGCAGCTGATTGTGGGCTCTGAATCCGGACTGCTTGGTTTCAGATTCATTTTCTACCAACTATACTAGTTGTGTTACACATCTGTAATAAAAGGGTAATAGTACCTATAGTACCTAACTTAAATTAGTTAATACATATGCAATGTTTTTAAAACAGTGCCTGGTTTATGAGGTGCTCAATAAATATTAGCCATTATTGACTCATTAAACGTAACAGCCAGGATTATTAGAATCACAAAAATGTAAGGAAATTTTGAAGATGTGAGCAAATTCAAGGCTTTTTCTAGAGTCTCTTGTTTAAACAACCCAACTCTGAATCATTCTGGCAGCAATTCCAGCCAGTATCCTGTTTTGCTCAACTGATTACCACCTACTCACCTCCACAACTTCCATTATCACTATCTGTACCTTCCCCCAGAGCCAGATGCCAACAGCTAGCCATGAGTACTGGAAGTATTACAAGCTCTATCACTTAGGAGCAGGATGCACGCATGTATAGCTGTCAAAATTCTTATTGCCTATTCAAGATGGGATAATGACAGGTATTACCAAATGGAAGCTTCAAGGCACAGCAGTAACTAAACTCCAATATCCACAGATCTAGAGAATAATAAAGCTAGGCCTGGAGCACTGATACAGAGAGTAGCCATGCCCAAATCCTCCTCATTATTGTGACCTACAGTTCATAAAATGCTTACCTTTGAAGATATATACTGAAGAGAAGTCTATAATCACTGAAAACATTCAAACTTTGTTTTAAACTTAATAAATGTAAGCCTATTATATGCCATGAAGAACCAACATCCTAAAAATACTTTTATCAAATGGTATAACTTATGAAAATAATTTTTAAGTACAGTAATCAATACAATTCATAAGTACATAATACATTAAGCTAAAAAAAAGAACTTACGTTGTAATGCTAACATTTGAGGAAGGAATCACTAAAACCCGACTTGGCGCAATAAGCACCGACGTATCGCATGTCACAACTCGAAGCCCTAGCAGGAACTTCCCTGGGGTGGCTCCACCTGCTCCCCAAATGCAAATTATCTAAGGAAAGAAGGATAATTTTATAATAATTTACTGGCTCAACTATACCAATTTTAAAGGTAAATTTTCCTGCCGTATGATTCATGTTTTAAATTTTTCACGTTTGAAGAATTTCATAGAATACTTAAGGGTTAACCTTTCAATGCATTTCTGCAGGTCTCTAACATCTTCAATACCACAAGATATCTACTGTAATATTTCTCTATGACCCATTATATTTTTCAGCAAGTTGCTTCTATGGAAAGATGCATTTCAAGTTCCACAACCAACTTAAAATATAGTTTTGGACAAGACTGAAATGTATTACAAAGAAATGTATTACAAATGAAAAATGTCTCCATTCTGAAAGTTTTAACTTGGAAAGTATTATGTTAAAGGAAATTTAGAAAAAAATAAAGACATTTGACAAATACATGATTAAAAATAAAAATCTCCACTACTTTTTTGTCTTGGGCTGATAATCTAAAATTAGATTGTTAAATATTAATATTTGCTGAAGTCAGTAGCTTACCTCATAGAAACAAACTAATAATCTGTATATAAGCGCCACAACCATCATTTTCTGCAAGTCTTCCATTGATGTGTCTTCATCTATTTCTTCTATTATATAATGCATAGCAAACTTAGAGATATCCCTACAAAAAAAGTTTTCGGTTACAAAGAATTAGTTACCAGAACAGTTGCATTGATTTCTTTTTCATTAGTGTAAATCAAAAACTTTAATTGAAATTATAAACTAATCTTTAGGTTTCCAACTGTCTAGCTTCACAAAACATTCATTAGCTATTCAACAAATAAGCAGCACTACCCTGAGCAGGCGCTGTACTAGCCCCGGGGATAAAATGGCAAGTGAATTCAACATGGTCTCTGCTTTCACAGAGTTGCTAACCCAGCAGGTAGAGCAGAATAAATAATAATGAAGTGGGGAAAGGGCTATAATAGAGAACCATTGGGTACTTGGAGACACGTACCAGGCACACTTAACTTAGTGGAGGCTTCCCAAAAATGACATTTAAGGTGAGATCTGAAGGATGAAGAGAAGTTGGCCAGACTAAGAAGGGAGAAATTTCAGAGAGAGGGACTAACAAGAGAGAAAGCCTTTAAGCAAGAGTATGATGGAAGCTGTAGGCAGTTCAGTGTGGCTCAAATAACTGTGAGAGGTGAGTGATTAAGAAATAAGGGTATTTGTTAAAATATATGAGGACATTAGTAAGACTTACCCTGATGGCAATGAGAAACTACTGAAGGATTTTAAGGCAGGAGAGTGGCAGAATCAGAATTTATGATCTTTTTGGTTTTCTATCAGAGACTGAATTGAGATAAAACAGGAGACAGTAAACTGAGATACCAGTTAGAAGACTTGTGTTATAATCCAAGCAAGTGATGGCAGTGACTGGACTAGGGAGAAGCAATGATGAAAAATGAAATTCTGACAGTGAAAAGGAAATGGTATGGGTTGAAGGTTATTCAAGAGACTGAACAGAGTTAGCTGGTACTTGATTGGATGTGTAGGGCATAAGGGAGGGAGAGACAGGGAAGAATCATAGTAACATTCAGGCTCCTGGCAGGGGCCCTGAAATTTAATTACCAGGGTCTGAACTTGACTGTTGCTTACTGCCTTTGTAAATTCTGGGCTTAACTTTTTGTAAGCCCAAATTTCAAACTCTATAAAATGGAGATATTAACCTCTACTCTACAGTGGTGGCAAGGTTAAGAATCCATACAAAGGCTAGCACATGGGAAGTGCTCAGCAAGTGATAACCGCTATAATCTGAAAGGAAGATTATGCAAATAAATACCTCACTTTGCAGTTCACTTGGAACTTGCCTGACAGTATACGCAGCCCCATTTGGAAATGCCATCTAGCTGATTATTAATAGTTCATCTACCAAAACCTCTTTATGCCTTTGTGTTTAGATACTCCACTCTGAAAATGATTGTAAGAGAAAAATTTGCAACTGGCCTAAGAAAATAGTGAATAAAATCAAACCAGGGTTGGAGGTTCCTTTCACCTACTTTTGATAGGTGAAATTCCCCACATCTTGCAGAATTAAGTATTTTTCTCTCTTTTGTAGTTATTTCTTAAAACCAACAAGAAACCAAATCCAACAAAGCTCCTATAAAGAAATCACTGACACTGGCACACAGATTATCCATAAAGTCACTTGCAGGCATGAAAAAAAAATTAAAGCAAGATCTCTAGACAGTGGACATTAAAACCCTTCTGCAAATGGCCTTAACTTACTTTATTCCACTGAGGTGCATAATGCTTAAGACAATGGTTGCTTTTATAAAGAAGAGAATAAAGAAATCCACCATCTCTGCCATGAATCTGTGGGCCAAGGATGGAATAACATACTCTCTACCTGTAAATTAAAAAAAAAAAAAAGTTAGGAAAACTAATCGTTACACATAGACCTTGGAACCCAAGCTAGGTAATGAATGTAAAGTCAAGGTGCAACTTGCTGATAAAAAAAAATTTTATAACTGCAACAATTATTGGTATTGACTTCAATAGGGCATGTTATTAAAACAGCAACGCTACTTCACTATTTACTGAGCAGTTTAAAGCTTGTTTTCACCCCCTTAATGTTTAGAAATGCTTTCACAGATAAATTTCAAGTACTCAATACATTTCACTAGGGATTCAAATGAGGAGACTCCAGGTGATTACAAGCCTATGACACAAAATTAAACTTTTTAAGCAAAATATCAAGTGTAGACGGTACGAAGTAAATCCCTGAGCCCCTCATCTTACCCCTTATTTAGTTTGTCTATGTCTTTCTAACAAATCCAGGGATTATCAAGCTGCCATCCTAAATTCTGAATCAAATTCAGGCAACTAGGTCTTGTCCCATATTATCTGTGGCTGGATAAAGTAAACAAAAAGTGTAAATAATACACTAAAAAGTGTAAGTGATTCAGAATATTCTAATTCCCACACAGAAGTAAACAGACAACACACAAGATGAAGTCAAGGCCCAAAGGTTCATAATTCCATTTGCATTCCTGAAAATCTCCTTTAATATCCGTCAGTTCCACTGTCCCTAATTCATAAAAGTTATCATATTAACTATAGATAATATAGTTAATACATCCATGTCTGGATGCTTTCCAGCATCATCAGTCAAAACTTCCCCTACCCCCAAGCCGGGTTTGCCGTCTGAGAGTGAATTAAGCTTCGGATCTCACTCCACACCGTGGAGACGAAGGCTAAGAGGACGCTTTGAGGAGCAAAGACTTCTTTGCACGTGGAAACCACCAGACCGGGGGGCCAGGGAACCGATTTGGAGCGCTAGGTCTAAGGGGAGGCGCACGCAGGGCCGCGCTGTACACCCTGCGAGCTGACGGACGCGCAGAAGCCGCGGCGAGCGCGGCAGCGGTGACAGCGGAGAGGGGCCCGCCGGCCCCGCCCCCAGGTCGCTCCCCGAAGAGCCTCTCACCTGCCTGCCGCCCGGTCTCGCTCGGGGCTCGCGAGGCAGCGGCGGGTCCTACCCTCGTCGCGGGGGCTGCCCGGGCCGGCGGCTGCACGTGAGGCGCGCGGGCTCCCGGGCCGGCGACCGGAGCCGAGGCGGTGAGGCCGGCGGAGGCCGGCGGCTCGGGCCCGGCGGCCGCGGCGCTCAGGAAGTAGAAGGGGTTGTAATAGCCCAGCTGCAGGGGCGGCGGCCCGGAGGCCGGGGCAGCGGCGGCGCCGGCGCCCGCGAGGTAGCTGGGCGCGGGCGGCTGGGGGCTGCAGTAGGCGGGGAAGGCGGCCAGGCCGCTGTGCCAGGTGAGGTAGCCGCAGTAGGACTGCCACAGCCACTCGTGCACCTGCCGGGAGTACTCTCGGGCGCTCAGCCGCGCCGGCTTCTCCCGCGGCGCCGCCGCCGCCTCGGGCGCCTCGCAGCCTGCCTGTGCCTGCGAGCCCGAGCCGGGGCCGGAGCCAGAGCCGGAGCCCGCCTCCCTGCCATTCTCGGGCTCGCGCGGCGGCTCCGACTCCTCGGTGGCGGCCGCGGGGGGACCGAGGCCCGGGGCTGGGGGCCGGCCCGGAGCCTGGGGTTCGGCCTGCGGCCCGTCCCGGGGCCGTGGGGCGGCGGCGGGAAGGCCTCTTCGGGAAGGAACGGGCTCGTGGTCCCCTCCGCCGTCGTCCTGCCCGGGAGGGCGGCCTCGGGCTTTCTCCGGCCCCTCCGCCATCGTCGCCTCAGCAGCACGCTCGGCGGTCCTGTCACTGCACCGTCTCACTCCCCCACTGGCCCCTCCCCAACGGCCCGGTAACCACCGCCGCAGCCGCAGGCGTCAACAATTCGCCACCGGAAGCGGAAACCCACCCCCTCGTCGGCGTCGCCGGCGTGGGGCGGAGCCAGGAGGCGGGGCGTGAGAGTGGGCCTTGGTGCTCAGAGCCTTGGGAGGCAGGAGGACTCCTCCCCGGCTGGGCGTGGGCTTATCCCTTGAGGGACCCAGACTATCACCGGTCCCCCAGACACACACCTCTTGTGGTTTTAATGAAGTTGGAGGCCCGAGGCTTCTCCAGATAATCTCACAGGATGTGGACTCAGGCTGCTCCGGGAGAAAGAGCTGATGGAAGAAGAAGATTTCAGAGAGAGGTCCCAGGGCTCGGCGCCGCCTTTTCTGTTTGGGACCGCGACAGTTTTGGTCTCTAGGCACAGGGCTTGTTACTTGTTTCCGCCTGCGTTCATTCCACTTAACTGGTCCTCGCCCATCTGTACTCAAGGTGATATGAGGCATATCCCCTTAGAGGATAAGAAATTAATAACCAAACCATACTGGGATCTATCAAGATAGTATGGCTCAGCGGCAGAGATCTTGATTGTAAGAGAAAAGAGGAGTTATGTTGATTTTAGAGCTAGACTCTGTCCTTATCCTGGAGCTGACCTGTGTCCATAATATCTTACTCGCCACTGCTGCAGACACAAGCCTACTTCAGCAAAATTGTGCCTTTCCTCAGACCCGTTATCTCAACCTTTGGTGCCTGCCTTTTATTTTCTGTTAAGGCAAGGCCCCCGTTCATATCCCAGGGCTTTGGAGCCTCCTCTGAGTACAGAAGCCCAGGCACGATTTCCCCTTCCTCTGAATTATATATGGCGCCTTACATATGTATAGTTTAATACACCTTCCTATGTCCTTAAGTTGGTTAAGTGATAGGAATATATCTTTGTATCCCCAGTCCCATACAGGAGATCTACAGGGGCCAAGGTATCGTGGGTTATACTTGTTAACAATGATTCCCGTAATCACTCTTGACTTTGCTCTGGGAGATGAAAGTAAAAGGTTTAACTTTTGCCCTGAAGGAGCTAATGATTTGGTTAAAGGGAAAGACTTTCATGAAACACTCGAAGACCTATTTAAGACAATACCAATATAATATGAGTCCAAAATAAGGGAAAGATAATGGTGGCCTATTGCTAGAAAGGTTACCCTTACAGATGTGATTTTAAAAATCAACTCCGGGACTTCCCTGGTGGCGCAGCAGTTAAGAATTTGCCTGTCAATGCAGGGGACATGGGTTGGATCCCTGGTCCGGGAAGATCCCATATGCCGTGGAGCAATGAAGCCCACGAGCCGCAACTACTGAGCCCACGCACTGCAATAACTGAACCCGGCACTTCTAGAGGCCGTGCTCCACAAGAGAAGCCACCGCAATGAGAAGCCCACGCACCGCAGTGAAGAGTAGCCCCTGCTCACCGCAACTAGAGAAAGCCTGCACGCAACAACGAAGACCCAACACAGCCAAAAATTAAAAAAAAAAAATCAACTGTGAAAAAGTTGTAACATTTAAACATGCATTCCAAGTTTGGGTAGGGGAGGAAGGAGAAGCAGGAACAAATAAATGAAGACGGCATGGAATGAGTGTAAAATATTGTGGTTATTGGAGACACTGGTCTTTGTTTTGCATACCACTGATTAGGTAGCACCTGGCATAGTGCCACTCACATAGCAGACATTTATATTTATCAGCACTCTTTGCTGCTTTATCAGAAATCCAATTGTAACTGATTTAAGAGAGAAAAAGTAAATGAATTTATTGACTTGCATAGAAAGTTCAGGAGTAGTTTAGGTTTCAAGGATATCTAGTTACAGATAATCATAACAGCTTCAGGAATCACCTGTTTTTCTTTCTTTGACTTCGCTTTTGAGAAAGTAAGAGTGTTTCTGTTTCAGTGATAAACCTAATTCTAACTGGCTTAAGCAAAAATAAAACTATTGCCTTTTGTAATCAACAAATTCAGAGGTTCTACATAATAGAAGAAGGTTCAACAGTACATCTAATAGGCATTCCAAAGAGAGAAAAAGAAATAATGGCCAATAATTTTCTAGAATTGAAGGAAGATGGCTCTTTACATTGAAGAAGCACATCAAGTCTTAGGAAAATAACATATACATATAACACATATATGATGAATGTAAGCAAAGAGAAAAATAATGATCTTAAATAGCAGCAGTTAAAACGTAATCTAACTAGAAAGAAATGACATTTAGACTGGAAGCCATATTGTCAAAAGTAAAAATATGCCAAAGATAGTGGAACATATATAGTACAGAGTATATAACTATATATAACTATATATATATATATATAAATAACCTGGACAACGTAGTAAATCATCACTCAAGAATGAGGATGTGATGTAATGCACCACTGCTAATCCAAACAACACCCTGGATCAACCCTAGTCCTTTCCCATCATACTCAGCCAAGGGCTGAAGTCTCAGGGATATAAAAAGGGAAGTATTCATGAGTCAAAAATATAAATGGACTCTGGAAAGAGGGCAGTACATGAATCTTGAATCTCCATGAATCACCACATCAAAACAGACTGTATAGTGAAACCAAAAATGCATGGGGCAACATTTACAACTAAACTAGGTAACAGATAACTCCACAAACCCCAAAATACAAGTGTGGGACCAAACCACAAACGCAAAATTGCATAGTGTTAATGCCGAAAAAAATCAGATAAAAACTGTGAAGATATTAAGAAAATTATATAAGACATGAAAGAAAAATCAGAATAGGGACTTCCCTGGTGGTCCAGTGGTTAAGACTCCATGCTCCCAATGCAGGGTGCACGGGTTCCATCCCTGGTCAGGGAACTAAGGTCCCGCATGACGCGGCAAAAAAAAAAAAAATCAGAATTAAAAATACCTCAGAAATAAAGTAACAACTCGGGAAAGAATTAGAAGTAAGAGAAAAAGTGGTTTCAGAAAATACTGAACTAGAAGGAACACAGGAGTAAATACAGATGGTGCCCAAGAGAACTTGAATTTGAAAATGAGATTTTAAATAAATATAGAAACAGAAATGATTTTAGAGAAAAGATAAATATTGAAGATAGGTAAAGAAAATCCAGTGTACGGATTAAGAGTTCTTGATAAAGAAAACCAAAGCTAGCTAACAGAATACAACGCATAATTCAAGAGAACTTTTCCTGAAGTAAAATACATATATTCTATTTATATATATTCACATATATATTCATATATACATTTACATATATATTCGAAACCTCACACTGAAAGAGTATACTGTGCGCTTGAAAGCACTGAGCCTGAACAAGATGTATTCTAGTCAGTAAAATTACTAGACTTTACGTTTTGAAAAATGGTCATTTAGGCCAAAAAAAATTTATGAGAGAAAATTGGATTACCATAAGACTTCAACATTAACACTTTATGTGAGGAGAAAATGGTGAAACATTTAAAATATTCAAAGAAAGAAAATGAGAACCAAGTACCCTGTATCCATCAAAACTGACTTGAAAGTATAAAAGCCTTGGGGCTTCCCTGGTGACGCAGGGGTTGAGAGTCCGCCTGCCGATGCAGGGGACACGGGTTCGTGCCCCGGTCCGGGAAGATCCCACATGCCGCGGAGCGGCTGGGCCCGTGAGCCATGGCCGCTGAGCCTGCGCGTCCGGAGCCTGTGCTCCGCAACGGGAGAAGCCACAGCAGTGAGAGGCCCGCGTACCACACACACACACACACAAAGTATAAAAGCCTATTGGTTATCAAAATGAAAGGGCTCAGACTGTTACTTGAGTGCTTCCTGAGGGGTGAAGCTTGGCAACAAAATTACTGACAGTGACAGAAAGACAGTTAGTGAAACTTTCAATATTACTTGTAGAACCAAGACTAAATGAGGCTTTGTTTCAGTCAGGGTCAAGAGAAAGAAACTACACAATAATTTGAACAGAGGACATTTACTATGAAGAATATTAATGGAATTGGAATAAAGGGAGGCTGACTAGCAAAAGGCAAAGAGAATTCTTACCATATAGGAACAGTAGATACAAGGAACAGCCACCACTCCTGAACTGAAATAGAATGGCCAAGAAACACCCTTGCCCCCATGCCCCATCCACCTCCTTTTTGGAGAAGGCATGACTGTGGCTCCCTGCTGTGGCCTCAGTGCGCCCCGTTAGAAATCCTCTCTGGAGTTCTTGGAGAACTAGCCACAGCAAGGTGCCTTTATCAGAATTCACCGCAGAGTGCCCAGAGAAGCCACTTACAGGAAGGTGCTATACCAGCAGCACACCACTTCATGAAGCCATCTAAAAAACGGTGTACTGGGGGAAGCTGCCCTGGGAAGCTGCCACTTGTTGTTGGCTACTGGGCGCTGCTGAAAGGAACCACACACTCTGCAGGAGCCCAGGGAGATTAAGTACAGGAGAATCAGAAAGAGAAGCCTCTTCCTCCTCCAGTGCCTCCCCGCCCCTACTCCGGCCCCGCCCCCTCCTTGCAACAGTACCTTCTGCTAACAAAGCCTAACATTAAACCAGCTGATATGGGAGAAGTATTTATAGAGTTCAGCTCCATTATTGCACAGCAAACAAAGATTTGGAGCTGAGAGCCACAAAAAGTATAATCTGAGATGGATTTGTATTCTGAAATATTGGTACAAAATTACTGTAAAACTGGAAAGGAGTTTGGGAGGAGCATCGACAAAAATTTAACTTTTCAGTATATTGATGGTGGCAATATTAGTATTTTGAGAATGTATGTTTAATATGGGGTAAAATGAGTAATTATCATTAGTATGAACTATCTATCTAGTTTCCTGCATCTTTTCAGTAGCAGTGCTCATTTTTATCATCTGGAGTGTGGTTTTGAAATACCAAGTCCCACTTAAAGAAACAAAGGCTACTTGGAGAAATGGGTGATTCTTGATCTGGGGTAGGAAATGTATAGAATGAGCATAAAATATCTTGACATACTGAAGAGCAGAGGAACTATTAAAGACTTCTAGGGTCATGTCCAAAGGACACAGGAGCCAACTTGAAGAGGCTCCCCATTGGCCAAAGATGGGACAATTTGAGTTTCAATAAGGGTAATAATTAGAATGGACTGAAACCCATTAAATAAGTTTAAATACATAAATTCATAATAATAATGTAGTCTTACCAAAGGGATTAAACCTGAATCTGATCAAGTTGAATCTGATCAACTGCCAATTTACAGGAAATAGAGGACAAAGACACATTGAAAACACCATGAGCGTGCAATCTGCAAAATCCAGACTGTGGGGAACCCTGCAATCAGACAGCTGAGTTCAACAGATAAATTGTAAGAAAAAGAAGGGGGAGAACCAATAGATTAAAGGAGACTTAAAAGACATCAAATTATCCTAAATGATACATTAGAACAGTTAGACTAATTGGTATTTTCAGGACACTAAAATCTGTAACAAGACAAGGATGCCCACTCTCACCACTTCTATTCAACATAGTATTGGAAGTCCTAGCCACAGCAATCAGGAAAAGAAATAAAAGGCATCCACATTGGAAGGGAAGAGGTAAATTTGTCATTATATGCAGATGACAGGATACGATATATAGAAAACCTTAAGACGCCACACAGAAACTACTAGAACTGATAAACGAATTCATCAAGGTAGGAGGATACAAGGTTAACATATAGAAATCAGTTGCATTTCTTTACATTAACAATGAAATACCAGAAAGGGAATGTAAAAAACCAATCCCTTTTAAAATCGCGTCAAAAAATAAAATACTTAGGAGTAAACCTGACCAAGGAGGTGAAAGACTTATATTATGCTGAGAACTATAAAATATTAATAAAGGAAATTGAAGATGACTCAAAGAAATGGAAAGATATCCTATGCTCTTGTATTGGAAGAATTAATATTGTTGAAATGGCCATACTACCCAAAGCAATCTACAGATTTAGTGTGATTCTTACCAAATTACCCATGACATTTTTCACAGATCTAGAAAAAATAATCCTGGGCTTCCCTGGTGGCGCAGTGGTTGAGAGTCCGCCTGCTGATGCAGGGGACACGGGTTCGTGCCCCGGTCTGGGAAGATCCCACATGCCGTGGAGCGGCTAGGCCCGTGAGCCATGGCCACTGAGCCTGCACGTCCAGAGCCTGTGCTCCGCAATGGGAGAGGCCACAACAGTGAGAGGCCCGAGTATCGCAAAAAAATAAAAATAATCCTAAAACTTATATGGAACCATAAAAGACCCAGATTCGCCAAAGCAATCCTGAGGAAAAAGAAAAAAGCAGGAGGCATAACCCTCCCAGACTATAGACAATATTACAAAGCTAACAGTAACCAAAACAGCATGGTATTGGTACAAAAACAGATACATGGATAAATGGAACAGAATAGAGAGCCCAAAAACACACACACACACCTATAGTCAATTACTTTAACAAAGGAGGCAAGAATACACAAAGGAGAAGAGATAGTCTCTTCAGCAAGTGCTGTTGGAAAAGTTGGACAGCCACATGTAAATCAATGACATTAGAACACACCCTCCTCCCACCATACACAAAAATAAACTCTAAATGGCTTAAAGACTTAAATATAAGACACGACACCGTAAAACTCCTAGAAGAGAACATAGACAAAACATTCTCTGACATAGATCGTACCAATATTTTCTTAGGTCAGTCTCCAAGGCAATAGAAATAGAAACAAAATTTTAAAAATGGGACCTAATCAAACTTACAAGCTTTTGCACAGCAAAGGAAACCATAAATTAAATGAAAAGACAACCTACAGGCTGGGAGAAAATATTTGCAAATGATGCAACTGACAAGGGCTTAATTTCCAAAATATTAAAAGAGCTCATATGACTCACTATCAAAAAACAAACCCAATCAAAAAATGGGCAGAAAACCTAAATAGACATTTTTCCAAAGAAGACATACAGATGGCCAACAGGCACATGAAAAGATGCTTAACGTCACTAATTATTAGAGAAATGCAAATCAAAACTACAAGGAGGTACCATCTCACAGGGTCAGAATGGCCATTATTAAAAAGTCTACATATATGAAATTCTGGACAGGGTGCAGGGAAAAGGAAACCCTCCTATACTGTTGGAGGGAATGTAAATGGGTGCAGCCACTATGGAAAACAGTATGGAGGTTCCTCAAAAGGCTAAAAATAGAGTTACCATATGATCCAGCAATTCCACTCCTGGGCGTATATCTGGACAAAGCTATAATTCAAAAAGAAACATGCACCCCAATGTTCATAGCAGCACTGTTCACAATAGCCAAGACATGGAAACAAACTAAATGTCCTTTGACAGATGAGTGGACGAAGATGTGGTACATATACACAATGGAATACTACTCCCCCTTGTGGTTGCCAAGGGGAAGGGTGTGTAGGGGAGGGAAGGAACGGGAGTTTGGGACGAGCAGATGCGAACTATTATGTATGTAGGATGGATAAACAACAGTGTCTGTATAGCATAGGGAACTGTATTCATTATCCTGTGATAAAACATAATGGAAAAGAATACGAAAAAGAATATATATATGTCTAACTGAATCATTTTGCTGTACAGTAGAAATTAACACATTATAAATCAACTATACTTCAATTAAGTATTTTTTAAAAGACATCAAATTAAAGAGTAAGACTATATTATAGTGTCTAGAGGTACACTTAAAGACATTTTTAAAAGTGGTGATTATCAAAGTCGAAATAGTGATTACTTTTGGGGGAGGCAGGGGGTTTGTGATTGTAATGGAGAACACAGGCTTCTGGTGTGACTGACAAAACTCTTGATTTGGGAAGCGAATACAAGTGTGTTCACCTGTAATCAACCATCTGTTTATTAACCAAGATGTTAATGAAACATTTTAACCAAGCTGTTAATGAAAGTGACAAAAATGGAGAATTTTTCACTCAAACACCTAAACTCTAAAGGGTATATACTTTAGTAAGAGGGAAATGGAACTCAAAAGCAAGGAATGAGATGCAAAAAGAAATGACTTTGAGTAAATTAGATCCTGAAAGAATATAATTCCTGAGTTAAATGAATTTGAGAAAGAGAAAAGCATAGTGAATTGACCACATTCACTCATTTTCTTTCCAAAACACCCACTGAAGTGAAACAAAGGAATAGTTATAAACTGACAAGGTGGCTGCAGTTTTGCAAGACAGTAGGTCATTGATTTGAGGAGAGGCTCAGAACTTGAAGGTATAAGGTACTTTGGGAAGTGGAAAGTGCTTACAGGAAGCTGATGAGTAAAAATCTGTATGCTGAATAGTGACTCCTTATCCCCCATTTTTTTCCCCATTCCTCTTTTTGAAACTCCATCAGCCAAAGCCATGCCTCCTAAACTAGATACTGGAGTATTATTCTTTCGAGAAACTGAATGGTCCCAGAGAAAGCCTTCTATATGTTGCCATTTGGAGGCCCAAGAGCAAAAAGTTTGGTTTACCAGCTTATCACTCTCACCTGAAACCTATTAGTATATAAAAATAAGTGTAGAAAGAAGTCCCCCCAAACAAACCTATTAGTCACCCAAACAAAAGTGAAATCTATAAATATGAATTGCAGAGAATAATATTGATGAGTATTTGACAATTAAAAAAATAGTTGGATAGGTATACAGAAAACCAAACAAATTTTTAAAAGAAAGGCAATCGTTAATACCGGGAAAAGCAAGCCTTTCTGTGTTACCCTAAAAGGGGTCCATATGGCATTGTTCTGAGTTCCCATCTTAACTCAAAAGGAAACTATCACAATGTCCAGAGCCCCCGATAGCCTGAAAATGAAGGAGGAGGGTGTCCTCAAATTCCTTGCAGCAGGAACCTACCTTGGTGGCATCAACCTTGACTTCCGAATGGAATACAGCATCTGTTACCGAATCGGGTTCATTTTGCGGGATGTGCAGCAAGCCGAAACGCTGAGACACTGCAGTTTGCAGCCAAGAGAGGGTTTGTTCACAGGGCAACCAAGTGAGGATACGAGGATATGGGCGGACAAATCTCAAAACCGCCTCCCTGAAGGGGAGCAGGGCAGTCTGAGGTGTGGGGAGAGTCGGGAAACGTGATTAGAAAAAGGTGCGGTAATCGTCGTTCTGCGCAGGCGTAATAAGCTGCAGGCCTCCCCACGTTCCAATGAGGAGGCACTCAGCACAATCTGAGGGTGGAGTCTTCAGCCCTCTGATGTCAAAGGTCACCGAGGGGGCACTCGCGCATGCCCTGTTGGAGGGTGGGTGGTCCTAACCAGGTTTAATCAGCTCAGATGGAACTAGACACAGCTGACTCCAAGTCCCAAGTTAGGCTACCTGCTGCTTGGAGGACATGCAATTAAAATAACCTTGATTAGTGAAGGCAGATGAAATGTATTTAACTCATGATTACCTATGGTTTCATATCTGCAAAAAGTGATGACATCTACATCATAAATCTGAAGAGAACCTGGGAGAAGCTTCTCCTGGCAGCTTTTGCTGTTGTTGCCATTGAAAACCTGGCTGATGTCAGTGTCACGTGAAATACTCCAGGAATACCGGCCAGTGAGCTGTGCTGAAGTTTGCTGCTGCCACTGGAGCCACTCCTCTTCCTGGCTGCTTCACTCCTGGGACCTTCACTGGCCAGATGCAAGTGGCTTTCTGACTTCTAGTGGTTACTGATCCCAGGGTTGACCACCAGCCTCTCACAGAGGCGTCTTATGTTAACCTGCCTACCGCTGCTCTGTATAACAGACACTCCTCTGTGCTGTGTGGACACGGCCGCACCACGCACCAGCGGGAGAACTCACTCAGCTGGTCTGATGTAGTGGATGCTGCTTCAGGAAGTTCTGCCCATGTACGGCACCATTTCCTGTGACCACCCCTGGGAAGTCAGGCCTGATCATTACTTCTACAGAGATCCTGAGGAGAGTGAAAAGGAAGAGCAGGCTCCTGCTGAAAAGGCCAGGACCCAGGGAGAATTTCAGGCGGAATGGACCGCTCCAGATTCTGAGTTGACTGCTACTCAACCTGAGGTCACAGACTGGTCTGAAGGAGCACAGGTGCCCCCGAGTCTGTCCAGCAGTTTCCTGCTGAGGACTGGAGCGCTCAGCTGGCCACCAAAGACTGGTCTGCAGCTCCCACCACTTAGACCACTGAATGGGAAGGAGCAACCACTGAGGGGTCTTAAGCTGTTGTACAGACCAGCTTAAGACTATTTCTTAAATAGAAAATGGAAATAAGGGTGATGGAAAATAAACAGTTAAATAACAGAATAGCAAAAAAAAAAAAAAAAAAAAGGCCCAGGAAAGGAAACATTAATCATAATTACTACTTGGCTTATCATTGAATAATATTTACAGAGTCATAACAATATCAATACTATTATTTTAACCAAAATTTGTGATGTATTTACTATGAGAGAACAGAGGAAGAGAGAGAATAGAGGAAGTGGGGAAAGAGATAAGTCGGCTAAATGCTGATCTCCTTATTAATACAAGTCAATAGTTGACATCTAAAACTGATATATAAAAAAATCAAAGTAAACATATTCTTTAGAAATACGGAAGCAATGAGGTACCACATCACACCAATCAGAATGACCATCATTAAAAATCTATAAATAACAAATGCTGTAGAGGGTGTAGAAAAGGGGACCCTCCTACACTGTTGATGGGAATGTAAGTTGGTACAGCCACTATGGAAAACAGTATGGAGGTTCCTCAGAAAACTAAAAATAGAATTACCATATGATCCAGAAATCCCACTCCTGGGCATATACCCAGACAAAACTCTAATTCAAAAAGATACATGCACCCTTATGTTCATGGCAACACTACTCACAATAGCTAAGACATGGAAACAACCTAAATGTCCATCAACAGATGAATGGATAAAGAAGATGTGGTACATATATACACTGGAATATTACTCAGCCATAAAAAAGAACAAAATAATGCCATTTGCAGCAACATGGTTGGACCTAGAGATTATCATACTAAATGAAGTAAGTCAGAAAGAGGACAAATACCATATGTTATCACTTATAAGTGGAATCTAAAATATGCCACAAATGAACCTGTCTACAAAACAGAAACAGAATCATGGACATAGAGAACAGACTGGTGGTTGCCAAGTGGGAGGGGATTGGAGGAGGGATGGAGTGGGAGGTTGGGGTGAGCTTTTATATGTAGAATGGATAAATGACAAGGTCCAACTGTATAGCACAGAGAACTATATTCAGTATCCTACGATAAACCATAATGGAAAAGAATATAAAAAAAGGAATGTATATGTATGTATAACTGAATCACTTTGCTGTACAGTAGTAATTAACACAACACTGCAAATCAACTATACTGCAAAAAAATTTTTTAAATACAGAAGCAAACGTCAGATGAAATAGCTAAAAGAATGGAAGGTACATAGGGTCACCTTCGTGGAAACTAAATGAAGGCCCCCCTTCTCCAAGACACATAAACCTGTAAGAAAGTTATTTTAATATCTTGATTTTGTAAAAGCAAAACCAAAAACACTATCGGACTTCCCTTGTGGTCCAGTGGTTAAGACTCCACGGGGGCTGGGGGTTCGATCCCTGGTTGGGGAAATTCTGCATGCCATGCAGTGAGGCCAAAAAGGAAACACAAACAAAACAAACAAACAAAAAATCACTGCCATTTGCAAGAAAATAATGTCTGTGCTGTAAATACACCTGCAAGGGTTACGCAGTGCACTCTCTCCACGGCAACAAGCCTGCTTCCAGGGAGCAGAATGGGGTCTGCAGTGGGGAAAGGTGGGGCAGAGTATTTCCAGTTTTCGTCTACAGTTTGATTTTTTTAAACTATGTATATCTATTAATCTGATGGCAAAGAAAGAAAAAGTGAAGGGAGGGGCTGGCTTCAGGTATGGCTAAATAGAGAGGATTCAAGTAATGTCTTCAGGATCTGGATTCTCTCAGCAACGCAAACCCTCCTGTTAGGATCAAAAGATTGCTTCAGCCTTTACTTTCTGTGTTCCTAGTCTTGAGAAGGAGTGAGCTTTCTAGGGGTGAAAAGTTGTGGGTCGATACATGGAGCCTGGACCAGTTAAGTGGCAGGGAAGTCAGTGAAAACAAGACAACAGCAGCAGGAAAGAACATTAACAGAGTCAAATAGGAAGAGAAGATTCAAAAAAAGGAGAACGTTTAAAATATAGCAGAAAAGTCGAGGAAAAGGAAGATGGAGAAAAGACCACGACATTGACGAAGACATTGCTGACTTTGAGAGGTTAGTTCCATGGTGCAGTGGCAGCCCAGTCATTTTGTTACAGTGGTTTTCAAAGTCTGGTTCCTGGACCAGCAAACAATAGCAACACCACCTGGGAACTTGTTAGAAATGCAAATTCTTGGGTTCCATGTCAGACCTTCCGAATCAGAGACTCTGGGCCCGGGCCCCACCAAGCTGTGTTTTAATAAGACCTCCAGTTGCACGCTAAAGTTTGTTGGTGGTGTGAATTGGTAAAATCTCGATATAGGACAATTTAACAATATTGGTCATAATTAGAAATGCATATACCCTCTAACTCAGGATTTTCACTTACAGCAATGTGCCCTACAGTTATTTGCATGCAGACAAAATGACATATACAAGGTTGTAGCATTATTGATTGGAAATTAAATGTCCATCAGTGGGGACTGGTAAAATCTACAGTGCTGCAGCTACTCTATACAATGCTATGCAGCTATAATAAAAATGAGGAAACTCTTCATGCACTGATGTCGCCCAGATAAATTATACCCATATCTCCAGATTAAGTTGCAAAAACAAGGTGCAAAATAGCATGTGTGGTGTGCTGTCATTTGTGTAAAATAAGAAAGGAACAAAATTTTATATATATATATATATATATATATATATATATATATAATGCAATGACTTTATGTATGTTGACAAAACCTCTGGAAGGACAAATAGGAAATAATATGGTTATCTACTGAGGGGGATGGAAACTAGATTATAAGGAAAAGGGTGAGAGGGTGCTTGAACTGTGGGACTTTATCACTTAACCAGAAAACATTTATTTTGAAATTCTCCAATGAATTCATCTCTGTATTACTCTGCAGCAGGTTATCATCAATTTTATTTTTTTGGCCGAGCCTCATAGAGTGTGGGGGGGTCTTAGTTCCCCCACCAGGGATCGAACCTGGCCCAGGCAGTGAAAGCACCGAGTCCTAACCACTGGACCACCAGGGAATTCCCATCATCAATTTTAGCGCAGACGCTACAACACTGCCTACGATGGCCTCCCGGCCTCCAGGGTTCTCTAGTCTTGACATGCTCCAATTCATTTCCTACACAGTTATAGGAAATGTTATATCTGCCTCTAAACCCAGATAATCAGTAAAGAGAAAGACAGAGTCTTTGATACCTTACCCGAGTCCAGCAACTCCTCTTCCCAGGTGATCCATGCTGGAAAAGATGAATCCCCATCCAAGGTGACCAGGTCTCTGTACAGATCACACATGTGGAAACCTCAACAATACAACTGCATTAGAAGGCAGCACAGAGTTATACACATAAAGTATCAAGGGGGCCATTGTATTTCTTCTTCTGTAATTGTTATTAAATATTTTGAATTTCAGATCCAAACTAGAAAATTTTACTTTAAACACATTTGATATTTTTAGTTAATATGTACCAAGATCACAGAAAATAGGCTTTATATCTTTACCTAACCCTTCTTACTCTGACATCTGAGGTTTGGGAGCAGAGGGAGAGGAGAACAGCTAGTGTTTGGTTGTGTAGTGACAGCTTCTGTGTGTGTGTGTGCGTGTGTGTGTTAAGAACACTTAACGTGAGATCTACCCTCTGAACATTGTAAGTGTACGATACGATATTGTTAACTATAAGCCCGATGTTGTACAGCAAATCTCTAGAACTCTAGTCTTGCACAACTGTCTGTTCTACCTGCAAGAAGTGTGGATCCAGAGGGCTTTATATAGGAGGTGATTTTGAGCTGAGTTGAGTCATATAGTTATTTATTATAAGGACATAGTAGGGAAGGTTACTCCAGGGAGAGGGAGGAACAAGGCTAAAATCGTGCAGAGAGCTAAGCTGATACTATGGTCTGGAGTAAAGGTAAATCTGGAAAAGTAGGGACGGGCTGGATTATGAAGGGCTTTTATCCCTTAGGAGGGAGTTTGGACTTTATCCTGTAGACAACAGAAGCTGTTGAAGACTTTTTTTTTTTTTACAGTGAAATATGCAGATCTTTATTATACAGTGCAGTGAGTTTGGGCAACTGTGTACACCAAAGTAACTACCACCCCAGTCAAAGTACAAAGCATTTCAACCCAGAAAAGTCTCCTGGGTCCAGTGGTGTGCAGGAGATAGCTCCCACACAGGCAATTCCAGACATCTCATCCCCATATCCTGTTGTTATCTTAAAGAGGGCCATGATGGGAAATCAGCAAATACTACAAACCAGAGATTGCCCCCTGCCCCCCTGCCCCCGAGAGCCAGTTTTCCAGCAAACTGTAGCTCATGCTCCTTCTCAGTCAATCCTCCATGCCCAGAGAAGCAAATCAACATAGGTTTACTTTTGCTTGTTCTTGAACTTCACGCAAATGGAATAACATTTTGTATCTTTTCTTCCAACAAAATGATGTCTGTGAGATTCATCAGTGTTGTGATTTATTAGTAATTTTTCCCTTTCTGTTGCTAAGCACCATTCCAATGTACAAATAAACTGTATTTTTTCTAATTTCTTGTTGAAGGACATTCATTTGTTTCCAATTTGGAGCTATTAATTTTTATTTATTTTCTTTACCTTTATGGAGGAGTAATTGACAAATAAAATTTTTATACTTAAAGTGTATAACTTGATGATTTGATGTACATATACATTGTGAAATGATTACCAAATTCAAGTCAATTAACAGCCATCAGCTCACATAGTTAACTCTTTTTCGTGTGTGTGCTGAGAACACATACAGTCTACTGTCAGCAAATTTCAAGTGTACAATTCCATATTATTAACTATAGTTACTATGCTGTACATTAGATCCTCAGAATGTATTTATCTTATAACGGAAAGTTTGTACCCAATTTTTAAAAGGCTACTGTAGGGCTTCCCTAGTGGCGCAGTGGTTGAGAGTCCGCCTGTCGACGCAGGGGACACGGGTTCATGCTCCGGTTCGGGAAGATCCCACATGCCGCGGAGCGGCTGGGCCCGTGAGCCATGGCCGCTGAGCCTGCGCGTCCGGAGCCTGTGCTCCGCAATGGGAGAGGCCACAACAGTGAGAGGCCCGCGTACCGCAAAAAAAAAAAAAAAAAAGTTCCTGTAGACATTCTTGTGCAAGTATTTTCATGATCATATGTTTTCATTTATCTTGGGTAAATACCCAGAAATGGAATTTATGGGTCATAGAATAGGTTTATTTTTAACTTTGTAAGAAAGTGCCAGAAAGTTTTCCAAAGGGGTCGTAGTGCACAAGCAATGTATGAGAGTTCTGGTGGCTCCAGACACTTGCCAGCATTTGATGTCACAATGCCTTTTTACATTTAACCATTCCAGTGTGTATGAAGTAATATCACTTCATAGGATTTTGATCTGCACTTCCCTGAAGACTAATATCACACATATTTTTGTGGGCTTGTTAGCTATTCCTTTATCTTCTTTGGTATTGTGTCTGATAGAATTTTGCAGAGTATTTGATAGAATTCATCAGCAAAATGATCTGGGCTTGGAGTTGTCTTTGGGGAAGGTTTTTGATAATGAATTAATATCTTTAGTAGATACTCAAGTTTTCTAATTCATTTTATTCATTTTGGTAAGTTGTGTTTTTCAAGGAATTTGTCCATTTTTTTCTAAGTTGTTGAATTTATTAGCCTAATGCTTTACTTTTCATAATATTCCATTATCCTTTTTAAAAAAATTTTTAATTTAATTTTATTTACTTTTTTATACAGTAGGTTCTTATTGGTCATCAATTTTATACACATCAGTGTATACAAGTCAATCCCAATCGCCCAATTCATCACACCACCATCCCCACCCCACCACGTCTTCCCCCCCTTGGTGTCCATACGTTTGTTCTCTACATCTGTGTCTCAACTTCTGCCCGGCAAACTGGTTCATCTGTACCATTTTTCTAGGTTCCACATACATGCATTAATATACGATATTTGTTTTCCTCTTTCTGACTTACTTCACTCTGTATGACAGTCTCTAGATCCATCCACGTCTCAACAAATGACCCAATTTCGTTCCTTTTTATGGCTGAGTAATATTCCATTGTATATATGTACCACATCTTCTTTATCCATTGGTTATAGGATTTGATTTTACTGTGATTGCACCCCTCCTACCGTCTCATTGTGGCTTCTCCTTTGTCTTTGGATGTGGGGTACCCTTTCTGGTGAGCTCCAGTGTTCTCCTGTCGATGATTGTCCAGCAGCTAGTCGTGACTCTGGCATTCTCACAAGAGGGAGTGAGAGCATGTCCTTCTACTCCGCCATCTTGGTTCTGTGTGAGCTGTTGAAGATTTTTAATCAGGGAGATAAACCTGGTCATATTTGTCTTTTATAAATATCTCTCTGGTAGTCGTGTGGAAGATGGGGTGGAGAGGTGCCAAATTGGAGACTGGGACTCCAGTTGGGAGGCCATAGTCTAGATAAGATGAAGAGAACCTTGAACCAAGTCACTAGTGATGGGGCTGTAAAGGAAGGGGGGCATTGGAGTGAAATTAAGAAAGCCCAATTTGCTAAATTTGGTGACTGAATGGATCTGGGGAGATAGAGAGAGAAGCATCACACAGTTTCTGACTTGGATGCCTGAGTGAATGCGCTGTGATGCCCTTCATGGAAATGAGAGATGGCAGAAGAAAGTGCAAGATGGCAGAAGGGAGGAGCAGTAAGGTGCCTGTGAGATAGCCAAGGGGTACTGGCTGTTGAATATATTGTGTCTGTAAAGATACAGATGGAAGAGTCATAACCATTTACAGGTGGTCCTTGGAGTGACGACTAGATGGAAAACTCTATGAAATGAAAAGAAAACCAAGGACAAATACCAGGGAAATATTGAAGAAGAAGACAAAAAGACTGACAAGAATAGCTAGTGAGGTGGAAAGGAAACTAGGATTGAGTGCCAGGAAAGATTTTCCATAAAAAAGGACTCTACCTGGTGTCAAAACCATAAATAAATTAAGGAGGCGAAAACTGTGGTGGGCATTTTTCTTTTTTGACCATCCTACCTCATTTTCCCTCTTTTGATAAGAGCACCCCAATTTCCTCTTACTGAATAACCCTTCTCTCAACATGTGCAGCTGTGGTAGAACTTTCAGGGCATTCTGCTCTGTCATTCTAAGCCATGGGATTGGTGTGTGACCCAAGCTCATCAAATTGGACATGCTGACCTGGGACTTGGAAACTTGAACCAAGTGATCCAGGAGAGATCCTTGATAAGATGGTTGATTAGCTCTTGCTATCTACACATTTTTCTTTAATTTCAGAGACTGTGATATCCTTCCAGTAAGTTCCTCTGACGTGGAAGTTAGCAAGTGCTGGTTTATGATCCTTCTAACTAAAGAACCTTAATTGGATTCAGCCATTAAGAGGTCACTGATGGCTTTACCTGAGTAGTTTCTTGAGGTGAAGGGTGAAAGGCTGATTGAAGAGGGAATGGAAGGTGAGGAAGTAGACATAGTAATTGTATACTAAACTTCTGGGAGTTTATTTTGGAAGAGAAGGTGTTAGGGAAATAGCTAATAATTTTAAGCCATGTTTGAAGCTGCGTTTTTCTAAGATAACTGAAAAGAGAGTTCCTAAAAATCAGGCAGCTATGAATCTGTGGTTTTAGTGTTGATTTCTCTAATTTTTAGTGATATTTAACTTATCAACATATTTCAACTGTTCTTATTAGTAATATTGACAAACCCACACCTGATGGCAAATTGCTTTTTAAAGTGTACTTTAGAATAAAGGTTTGTCTGATCTGATACACTGATAGAAAACAATTTGAAAAAAAAAAGTATAACCACTGCCATAGGTTTCATCTGAAAAGATGTCCAATGCACCAAATAAAATATTAAATTTTAAGATAATTTGATTTCTAACTTTTAGAAATACACATAAAATAAGGCATCTTTTCCGACTCTAGCCAAACTTGGAGTGAGTTGCTCTATGTTTTTCTGCCCGCCAGTGGTTGTCAAAGAGCATTAAGAAATTTATCATCTGTTTAAAAATATTGTATATTATAAGAATACATTTTCTTCAAAACAGACTTTTTTACTTTAGGAATTCAAAGTGATTTATAAATGTGTCAGCATGTTATTCTTGAAAATGGGCGGACTCATAAAGCAACATCAATCTCAGCGTAAACTGACTTCAGACAACCAGTAGGTGGAGGAATTTCCAAAGCTAAGAACCACGGCACTCCCCAAACCCGCCTTCAGAATCTGAGAATCTTAAAAGTCATCCATCCAGTCTTCTCCGTTTTATCCTAACAGAAACCAAGGACTGTTGACTAGCTTCACGTTATGTATGTTGACTAGCTTTGAGTTACATATACACATAGAGCCCAGGAAATTCCAGTAAAAGGAAAGACTATTTTAGGTTAGGATTAGATTTTACTGGTGAAATATGAGCATTGGGGGTAGGGTGAAAGCTTTTTAGGTATGTATAGCATGAGATAAAAAGCTGAAAATAAGTAGGGTGTATGAAGAAAATGACTATGACATAAGGGAGGAAAGAGGCCAGGAAGAGAGAGCCCTGGTGAGAGGTTGGAAAGTGTTAGGATTTGCATAAAGGTCAAGGAAGGAGGCTGAGTTTGGCTTTGGTCCAGGCAACAATGGAAAACTGTTAAGAAAGACAAAGAACAAATATTTTAAGCTATCGAGTGTCGATACATCATGATGAACGTGAAAAGAATTGATTTGCCTCTGTCGGCTTCTCCTTTATTTAACAACACCAGAAGCAACCAATCCAGGGGGAAAAGCCACTGAACCTTTTGAGCACGCAGGTCAATTTAGTCCTCATCTTCCTAACTCAGATTCTGCCCTTGGAACTTCCTCCTTGACCTTGGCACATCCTACCACGCTTCTTCCTGAGCTCCCTCCAAGACCCCATTATTATTTACTTTATTTACATGATTTTTTCTTATCATTATGATAATGCGGGGTCCCCTGCCAGGCCAGTCTGGAGTTGTAACACGTAGGACATTAACTGAAACTTCAAATCAGCTCCATCCAGTGCCCACTCTGTTCTTGGCCCCCCTCACTCTTGCGGTCAAAAGAATGAAAAATTCCACAATTCTGCTGGTTTCTTCTCCATTTTCTCTTATCATAGAGTTTTGTTGACCTGTATACTCTTTTCTAAATTTAATACCCTGGCTCAGTTTATTCTCACTAGCTAACCATGATAACGTACCTGCTTTTTATACACTAGCCTGCCCCACTCCCACCCCATCAGTTCCGTGCATTGATAGGCCGTATCATGTTTTTGCCTATTGGACTGGAAACATTACTAAGACTGATGGTACCCAGTGTTGACGAGGTATGGAGAAACAGGTTCACTCACAGTTTGTGGAACTGTAAGTCTGCACAACTTTTTAAAAGGACAATTTGGCAGCATCCATCAACATTAAAAAATATCAGACTTGTGACTCTTTAATCCCCCTTTTAGGAATCTACCTTATAGACATAAGAGCACTAGGGTAAAAAGATGCAAGTCAAGCATATTTCCTGTAGGATTATTTATAAGAGTAAAACAATAAAAAGAAATGAGCTAGTCATCAAAAATTAAAAGATTAGAAAGTAGAATGATAGCATAACTTGTCAACAAATCCAATAACTAGTTCTTTGAAGAAAAAGAATACATAAAATTCTGGCAATGTTAATTAAGAAAAAAGAAGAAATTATAGCTATAGGACATTAAGAATGAGAAAGAACATATAATTTATAATACTGAAGCAATTAAAAAAATAAACAGAATACGATGTTCAATTTCATTCTAACAAATTTGAAAACACAGAAGAAATGGATTATTTCCTAGAAAAGATAGATTGCCAAAATTAACTAAAGAAGACAATATCCAGTAAGAGAACCTCAGTCTTACAACCTCAAGGAATTGAATTCTACTAATAACCTGAATGAGCTTGGAAGAGGACCCCAAGCCTTAGATGAACACTAGATGAGAACACAGACTGACTGGCATCTTGATTTGATTTCGGTCTGTGAGACCCTGACCAGAGCACTCAAATACATCATGCTCAGACTTCAGACTGCATAAACTAGAGATAGTAATGGCCATTAAGTTTGTAGTAATGTGTTATGCAGCAATAAAAACTAACATTAAAGAGTTTTTCTGAGAGTTATATTTTCAGTGTGAATTACACCCTTCATTATAAAATAAACTTTATTGTTCTGTTTAATATATTTACTTTGAATTTTATTGTATTATATATATTATTAGTATTGTGACTCCTGCTTTCTTGTTGTTTGCATTTATTTAATATCCCTTTGCCCATCCTTTTAGCTGTAATATTTTGAGATGCTTTGTTTTAGATCTGGCTTTTAAAAACAGTGTATATAATTGTTGAATCAAGTTTTTCTATTCTCATGATATAATTTGTCACATTTATACCTATTTTTATACTATCTTTGGTCTATTTTTTCTCTTGCTCTATTTTTACTATTTCATTCGTCCTTTTATTTTCTGCACTTTGTATATAATTATTATTATTATTTTTTGCTGCTCTAAGATGGCATTTATTGGCTCCCTATATAATTATTTTTTGTGTTTTCTCTTTTCTAGTGTTTTAGAAAGTATGCATTTATCTTTAAAATAATTTTTAAGAAATTGAAAATAAAACGTAAGTTTCTTTAAAGAATTCTTCAAACTATAATTTTGCTCAAAGCAGGGACCATGACTCTTGCTCCTTGTATCCTTAGTACCAATTACATAGAAGTACTTAAAAAATGTTTAACTTGCTGAATTGAAATCACTAGGTTCTAAACACTTGTGCTGTTAGATTTTACCACTCTTTCTGTAAAATAAACATTTAAAAGTATCATTTGATTTTGCCATTCAGACTATGTTTTTCAAGTTGATTATAAAACATTTTCTTCATGTATACTCTTTTGAAACGAAAACCTATAATCTGAATCAGATAAAATAAATTGATGAAAAGGTAACTCTCTTCTTTTGAATATATTTTTAAATTATTGGATGTTTAGTAATCACTAAGAATTATGAGAAATTTAATAACCAAATGCTCATGTTTACTCTGACAAATTCAAACAATAAGAAGAATCAAAAGTGGAAAGATTCTTTCCTCCAACCCCATACTCTGAATATAGCCTTTGTTGCCATTTTAGTGTGTATCTTTCTATATTTTTCTCTATGCTATAATGATGATGATAATAATAGTAACTAAAGCTTCTATGACCTGTACTGTGTGCTATGAGTATATTTATTTACTCCCTAAAACAACCCAACAGCTAAGTACTATTATTATTATAGCTATGTTAAAGATGAACAAACCAAAGTGTAAAGAAGTGATTTTTTTCCTCCCAAATCATACAGCCAGTAAGTGATAAAACTAGGATCCAAGCTCTCAACCACTAAACTATACTAAACTGTCTCTCATCAAATATATATTTACATCTTTATATACAAATATAGTTCTTTTAATTACATACACTTTAATAAAAATTTTCTTACAATCTGTTTTTCTGATACATGCTCATTTTAATGTACTCTGCACATCTTTCAAACTCTTTAGAGGTATTTCTAATGACTGAATCAGTAAATCAGGGGTTTCTGGATAGCATATTAGTTTTGGTAGACTAGCCTTCTCTGATAACTAAATCCAAATATGTAACAGTTTAATCACAAGGTAATTTTATTTCCCATGTAACTACCTAAAGCAGGTCAGGTCAGTGAGTGGCTGTCTTCCATATTGTAACTCAGGGACCCAGGCTCCTTCTAACTTGTTATTCTTGCGTAACAAGAGCATATTGTCATCTGCATGATTGAGGCTGGTTGCCATATCCAGGATCTGGCTGGTGGAAGGGAAAGGGAACATGAGAAAATATGCTCTCTTAAAAGACTAAGTCCTGAAGTGGGATTTACATTACTTAATACTTACATTCCCTCAAGGAGCATCTAGTCACATGGCCAACAGACTGCAGTGGAGACTGGGAAATGCAGCCTAGTAAGGAAAGAAGAATAGATCTTGGTGGTCAACTAGTGACTCTGCCACAGGCAGTTTTGTTGTATATTTGAAAAACATTTTAACACACTGACCTCATTTTAAAAGAATTACATGTCTTTAAAGGTGTCACAGGCATTTGTCAAATGGGCACATCTCTGGTTTGTGGCCGATCCAGAATGAAAACCGTAGCTTCTGATTCCCCGCCAAAGTTCTTTCTGACTAATGCAAGACTTATTTTACTTTTTTGAAGAGTTAACGAAGTGTGAGCTTTTTTCCCCTGAAGATAAATTCTATTGGAAATATGTCTGTCTGGTAGATGAAGAGAGACTTATTTCTGTAAACTAAAGAGTATGGAATTAATTTGAGAAAATAGTTGTCTAGCCAGTTGGTAGAAACAGCCTGCAGAATGTAGACGATATTGTTGGTGCAATTATTTTAGATGCTAACAAAGGAGAGAACATTTTGATAACTCTCTAGAGAACCAGATTTTAGTTGTTAATGATGGGACATCACTCCCTGAATTCCATATCCACTGAATGGGCTTATATTAAAATATTCTTTTTATTCAGACAATTACACATGACCTGTGAATGAGCATATAGTAAAATATTGGCCACTTAATCAGGTAATCTGGATGGGTAATTTGGATACCTTAGGTTTTCAAATACTATTTCTTTTTCAATAGGCATATACAATTAATTTCTTTTTGCCTAAGTTAGTTAGATAAATATAAAAATCTGTTTTGATTTGCCATTACAGTCAGAGGTAAAGAAGTGAGATTCACAATGGTGGAGGAAACTCCTGGTTTTTTTAATCCAATTTTTCTCTATCCCAGGATATGGAGAATATATACAACTTACAACTCCTTTAAATATCCTATTGCCATAAACTTGTATCATTTTCCTGAAGACACATATGATACATGGTTCTTGTACAATACTTCTCTGGACCTCTATACATCTTTTAGTAATGCTACCGGATGATGTCTTTAAATATCCACAAAGGATCAAAGATTTTATCATGTTTGATTGCAGAAGGCAATTGCTCCCCCCTGGAACTGTTTGCATCTGCCTAACTCTGATATTTTCTCTATAGCTTTTAAGCTGAAGAGGAATACCTGAAGCACGGGGTGTCATAATATCAGCTGCACGCAGGGAAGGCTGCTGGGGAACATGTGTCATTAGCTCATCCCTGCTAGGAATGTGTACCATTCATTATATGTGGGCATGATTATGCCCTATAGGGACCATGAGCAGGAAAGTACAGTCTTCCCAAACAGATCTCATCATACCAAACAAATCTACAGAACTGTTATGTTCATGGGAAGGCTTCCTATTGCAAGTTTCTTGGCTTATGAGTTGAAATGAGGCCATAGAGTTATTATTAAAAATAACAAAAAATTTTTAAACGTGTACCTTCTGATTAGTTTCTAAGATGAATTACTGACACCATGGAAAATTACTAATTGAATTTTAATGAAAAAACCCTTGTGATATTGGTGAAAGAAATTTAATAATTAGTATCATGGTTTAGTAAGTGTGGTCAATGATGTATTTCTTTCATCTGGATCTTCATTTCAGCATGAAGTATCATTTTTTAACTATGAGGATCCTAAAAAGCAAGATATTAAAATAAAAGTTGACTTAGAACTCAAATATTCAAATTTGTAGTTTTAAGCAAGAATTATCTTTAAATATAAGTACCTTGTACTGGAGGGAAACCTGAAAAAAATTCTCTACCAACAGGCAAACATTATCCTTCATTAGTTACATATTCTTTGCCATGTTACTAGACAGTACAGGAACAAAAAACATTTGGAGAAATATGGATGAATTATCAAGGGCTAATCTGAGTTGGTTCATTTTTCGCTTGTAGCATAGATATAAGCTTCATCATACACAGAAACATTAAAACGGTTAAACTTGCAAAAGATATCTGTGAAAGACTATAAAATCAGCTTTTCTCAGCTGAGGCAATTAAAGTCTTTAAAATTATATGTGTATCTCAAGTGGTGCAGAAAGTGCCAATGGTTTAAAATAATTCTTTTGCAATGAACATGTTTAATGAAAGTCATTTTAAAAAATATTATACTTTTGAAATGATTCTTAAGGATTTGGTATCAGACATAATGAAAAGACTCCAGACCCATATCCAACCACCTATTCTCCATTTCCAATTAAGTGTCACAAAGATGCCCTGAGCTAAACATGTTCAAGACTGAACCATGGTTCCCTCCAGATCCTGGTTCTATTTCACTGTTTCCTATCACAGGAAAGAGCTGATTTTACATCTATGATGAAAGGTATGAGGAGGCTACGACTGAAACTAGAAATGCAGATGAGGAAAATATGCTATGCGTGGGCAATGTGCATTAATTTTAGCCATGATGAATGAAGTTGGGACAGGCAGGTTGAAATACTCTGTGGACACCTGGAGTTAAGAATCTGGGAAGGGACTTCCCTGGTGGCGCAGTGGTTAAGAATCCACCTGCCAATGCAGGGGACACAGGTTTGAGCCCTGGTCCTGAAAGATTCCACATGCTGCGGAGTGACTAAGCCCATGCACCACAACTACTGAGCCGTGTGCCACAACTACTGAAGCCCGCGCACCTACAGCCCATGCTCCGCAAGAATAGAAGCCACTGCAACAAAGAGTAGACCATGCTCATCGAAACTAGAGAAAGCCCGTGTGCAGCAACAAAGACCCAATGTAGCCCAAAATTAAAAAAAAAAAAAAAAAAGATTCTTGGGAGATGGATTTGAGTTGGAGAGTCATCTACATAGAGGTGATAGATGAAGTTAAGGGAGAGGAATGAGCATTTGAGACAGGGGGGGAGGTAGAAGAGACAAGAGTCAGAGAAGTCTACTGTGTATCACAAAATCTAAGGAAGTTTAATGAGAAACAAGAAGCATCAAGAATCTCAATGGATGAGGAATGAGATAAAGCCACTGGATTTAATGACCTTTGAGAGTTTCTGAAACTTGGTGAGACTAGAAGCCGCATTACAAGGTGATAAAAAGGTGTGTGTGTGTGTGTGTGTGTGTGTGTGTGCATGCTCACGCACTCCACTCCTTGCTCTATCTCTAACTGGCTGCTTGTCTTTACATAAGTTAATGTCACTGGACCTCAGCTTTTTATCTTTAAAACGAGGGGATTCCCTTGATAAACACATCTAGATTCTAGGAAGTTGAGGTAGATATTTTCAATGAATGAAAGAGTAAATAAAACTAAGTGTATTTCCTACCAGTTCTAGAAATACTTTTCATAGATAAGGAGAAGTGGTTAGTACTGACTACTCACTTCAAGACATCTTGCTGTGAAAGCAAGTTTATCAGTAACAGATTAGCTAATGGAGACAGTATTATCAAGGAAAAGATTTTCAAGGCAGCGAGGACTCTTTTGGATTATTTCATCATTTTGATCATATAAAATGATACTTTGTATTATTACAAAGAGAGATAGGAGACCCTTGGCATTTAATTTTTCTGACATATTTCTGTTTTGACTTTTTGGGAATGTGTACAACATGCAATTCTGCGAAGTATGGATTTCTTACTCCTTTGACAATATTTATTAGGTCACAGCATTGGTAACACTGGAATTCAACGAAGTACAAGAAAAAAAACATATTGGAAATGCAGTGTTGTCTTTGGTAATTGTTTTCCTATACATTGCCAAAGGTTTTGTTTTTGTTTTTCTCTTTTTCTTTTTCAATAAATCCAACCTGCTCAAAAAGCCAGTAGGTGATTTAAGGCATCAAGGCTGGTAAAATAATTCTGTGAACCTCAAATGCAGATGTTCAATATCTTCAATGAAGTATTTTGAAAGGCGGATGCCAAGTCCAAAGCTGGTTGAGAGATTCCAAGAATTTTGAGTGAACTTATTTCTCATTATAAAATTATTACTATGTAATAGGTATATAGCAGTTTTTTAAAAGTCTTTTCTTGCCACAAATTGTTTTCCTCCACACGTTTATAAATTTATTCTAAAAGTTATTTATATTATATATTTAATTATATAGTATATATAATACTCTATTACATTTATAAACTACATTTATTTTCTGGGATGTTTACATTAACAAAGATCAGTGAAGGGGATTCTCTCAGTGAAGAGGCCTTGAATTATAAAACTGGATTCTAACTGTCACTGTTTGCAGATGACATGATATTCTATGTAGAGAACCCGAAAGCCTCCACAAAAAAACTACTAGAACTAATAAGTGAATTCAGCAAGGTAGTAGTATAGAAGATTAATAAGAAATCTGTTGCATTTCTTTACACTAATAAGGAAATATCAGAAAGAGAAGGTAAAAAAAAAAATCCTGTTTAAAATCATGTAAAAAAAAGTACCTAGGAATAAACTTAACCAAGGAGGTGAAAGACCTATATGCTGAAAACTATAAAACACTGACAAAAGAAATTGAAGAAGATTCAAAGAAATGGAAAGATAATTTGTGTTTTTGGATTAAAAGAATTAATATTGTTAAAATGACAATACTATGCAAAGCAATCTACAGATTTAGTGCAATCCCTATCAAAATACCCACAACATTTTTCACAAAACTAGAACAAATAATCTTAAAATTTATATGGAAGCCCCAAAGACCCAGAATTGCCAAAGCAATCCTGGGAAAAAAGAACAGAGCTGGAGGTATAACCCTTCCAGACTTCAGATTATACTACAAAGCTACAGTAATAAAAACAGCATGGTAGAAGAAATCTAATGGTTAAATTTTCCATTTGTATTTTATTTTCTTGAATACTTTTTTTCATAGTTGTCTAAGAAGATTTAAAAATCATTGCACTTTGGTCAAAAAAATAATAAATTTATCTTATAAAAAAACAGCATGGTATTGGCATAAAAACAGACATATAGATCAACGGGACAGAATAGAGAGCCCAGAAATAAAAACCCATACACCTACCGTCAATTAATCTATGACAAAGGAGACAAGAATATACAATGGAAAAAAGACAGTCTCTACAACAAGTGGTGTTGGGAAAGCTGGACAGCTACATGTAAATCAATGAAATTAGAACATTCCCGCACACCATACACAAAAATAAACTCAAAATGGTTTAAAGACCTAAATATAAGACATGACACCATTAAACTCCTAGAAGAAATCATAGGCAAAACATTCTTTGACATAAATTGTAACAATATTTTCTTAGATCAATCTCCCAAGGCAAAAGAAATAAAAGCAAAAATAAACATGTGGAACCTAATCAAACTTAAAAGCTTTTGCACAGCAAAGAAACTGTCAACAAACAAAAAGACCTATGGAATGGGAGAAAATATTTGCAAATCATGCAAACTACAAGGAGTTAATATCCAAAATATACAAACAGCTCATACAACTCAATATCAAAAAACCCCCAAACAACCCAATCAAAAAATGGGCAGAAGACCTAAATAGACATTTCTCCAAAGAAGACATACATATGGCCAACAGAGATGTGAAAAAACGCTCAACATTTCTAACTATTAGAGAAATGCAAATCAAAACCACAATGTGGTATCACCTCACACCAGTCAGAATGGCTATCATCAAAAAGTCTACAAACAATAGTGTGGAGAAAAGGGAATCCTCCTACACTGTCGGTGGGAATGTAAATTGATGCAGCCACTAAGGAGAACAGTATGGAGGTTCCTTACAAAACTAAAAATAGAACTATCATATGATCCAGCAATCCCACTCCTGAGTATATAACCGGAAAAAACAAAAACTCTAATTTGTAAAGATACACGCACCCCAATGCTCATAGCAGCACTATTTACAATAGCCAAGACATGGAAACAAACCAAGTGCCCATCAATAGATGACTGGCTTAAGAAGATGTGGTATATATATACAATAGAACACTACTTAGCCATAAAGAAATGCAATATTGCCATTTGCAGCAACATGGACAGACCGAGAGAATATTATGCTTAGTGAAATAAGTCAGAGAAAGACAAATACTATATATCACTTATATGTATACAAATAATAAAAATGAATAAAACTTAAAATAAAAAATAATACAAATGAATCTAGTGATATATGCAAACCACAAACAGATTCACAGACATAGAAAACTTATGGTTACCAAAGGCGAGAGTGCAGGGGAGTGATAAATTAGAAGTATGGGATTAACAGATACAAACTATTATACATAAAACAGATAAGCAACAAGGATTTATTGAATAGCACAGGGAATTATATTCAATATCTTGTAATAACCTAGAATGAAATACAATCTGCAAAAAAATAACTGAATCACTATGCTGTACACCTCAAACTAAACTAATGCAATATTTAAAAAAACTTGATTCTAGACTTTTCTGACAGTTCTTCCAACTGAAAATGGCTTTATCTGATATTTATCTAGAAGAAGCTATTCTTCAGGGAAACTGATGGCATGCTGGGTAAATTCTCTAATTCAACTAGAAAAGCTCAGCTGCATTTTCTAAAGCTGACATACGAGCAAGGAGCAAATCAAAGAGGAAAATATTTTAACACCCTGAATTCATCACAGTATTTAAACAATTAGAATTTTACTTTATTTCAGAATAAGTTTACAGCTGAAAAAAAGGTATTTACTAAAGCCACAACATTCTTCATACGGACAAAAACTTTTCTAGCAAAACTGCGGTACACAAGCATTACTAATTTGAATACTATACGGTTATAGAAGATATTTAAAAAATGGAAATGATGTATTCCAAAGGCTGTACTAGGCACAATATATATGCTTGTATTGGGTCTGCAAGCATTATACTAAAATTCATTACATGTAATCCAAGAAGTTGCAGGTTTTCAGCACTATGTACTAACAAGACAGAAAGGAGTATCAGAGTTACTCTCGCGTTGAAAAAGCATGTACTATCAACACTGCAAAACAGGAGCGGCAAGCCAAGCCAACAAACAATCCCTTAGGCTTTAGAAGTTGTAATATAACTACGGCTTTTTCATTTTCATTTTTGAGACTGGCTAGCGAGTCTGGCAAGTGGAAAAGAAGAAAGTCTATAATAAAACATTAAAGACATCACTTACAAGGCATCTGATATTTCACAGGTTCAAAATTGGAAAATAACAACTGAGCTTGTTCCTAGAGCAACATTGTGAGGTATTATAGAGCAAAAAACACCCTGCTTTTTCCTATCAATCTTTTGGCATAAAAATCTCAGAAAAGTAGGGCTTCCCTGGTGGCGCAGTGGTTGAGAGTCCGCCTGATGATGCACGGGTTCGTGCCCCGGTCTGGGAAGATCCCACATGCTGTGGAGCGGCTGGGCCCGTGAGCCATGGCCGTTGAGCCTGCGTGTCCGGAGCCTGTGCTCTGCAACGGGAGAGGCCACAACAGTGCGAGGCCCGCGTACCGCAAAAAAAAAAAAAAAAAAAAAATCTCAGAAAAGTAAAAGTTTTCCAAGTGACATGGCAGAAAAGTATTTACGATAAATCATTAGAGTTTACTTTTGGTTTCTGGTAACTGCAAAGAATAAAGGTCTTTTCAAGGACCAAGAAACTGGATGTGGTTCTTAGTACGGAACTTATGTTGTTTTAAAAACATGGGTTGAAATATGTATTCAGGCTGACAGTGTATTCATGCTGATAAAGGTGGTAAAAAGAAGAAAACAAAAATCGTACATTTTTTAGAGCATACTACCAAATATATGGAAATTGTCTGAAAGATAAAAATGTACATCTTAGATTCTCAAAGGTTTTATTTATCAACTAGCAATTAAATGTAAGTGTAAAAGTGAGTCATGCAATATTTTTACCTCTTAACTACTGTGATAATGATATGAGGGGAACAGAGTTCTCTTTTTTTTCCTTTAAATGTATAACGCTCACAAGTCATCATGTGGAACTCAAATCACACACAAAGGCAAATCATGAAGAAACGTTAAATATTCCAAAATGCCCACGAAGGCGTGCCAGAAATTATGCTGTTTCTATAGCACAGAATTGTTGGAGGCCAAAGCTAAAGCAGTAGGTGCTACTGCAACTTCTAGGTCTTTAATGCTGCTTTTATTTGTTTGTTTTTTTGATGGGGGGGATTCAGGTCAGGGGGTTCGGGGGTCTCTCAGAAACCATAATTTCTGCAGGTTCAGTGACCAACTTGGATCCATCCCATGCTGTCTTGAACTGTTCAGGAACGGGAAATTCTCTCTGGAAAAAGGCCAGAAGAACAAAGTTATTTAAACCAAGGCTTTGCAAACAGATGGAAGGCTGATTAGTGTCACATGATGGACAAAGACATTTTTATGGAACCCAAACCTGCATCAGGGAGCGATGCATGGTCACGTGTCAGCTCTGTGACTGCCTGCCAGCATCCTCATTGATGCTAGCACTTACTAAGAACCAGGCATTCTGCTAAGCACCAGATATACGTGAACTCAGTTAATCTCTGCAAGAACTTCAAGAGCTAGATATTATTGAGATGCCATCTACAGGAAACAGAGGCCTGAGAGGTCAAGCCTCTGAGCAGCCAAAGATCAAACCTGAGACTTTTTACCCTTGACCCTGCACCAGATTCAAACATGCACTGGGGATCATGCTGAAAGGCAGACTCTGTCTGATTCAGTAGATCTGGGAAAGAGGATGACAATCTCCATTTCCCACAAGTTCCAAGGGGATGCCAAGGCTGCTGGCCCCCAGTCTGAATAAGGGCTTTATCCCGGCGTTATGTCTACCCTCTGATGAAATATAAAAATGTGCTGCAAGTTATATATAAACTTGTTACCCTTCATCCTGCTTTCCTACTCTTCCCATTGGGGAATACATGCCCCCCTTCCACACACACCCCTACACACACCCCTACACACACACACACACACACACACACACACACACACACACAAAGAAAAATGCAGAAGAGTCAAAATAAAATTAGTTTGGGCTCTCTCCTTTTCCTGGAGAGTGATTCCCCAGTCATTGCAGGAGAGGGCAGGAAAGGAAGCTGAGGAGCGGTCCCCTGAGCCCTGGCTTTGTGACATCCCTGGACTTCCTGTACCGCAGTGTGATAAGCTGGTGCCTGTGCTCATCTGTCGGTGAGATGTGATGTTTCACATCTACTGGAATACACACACTAACACGTATCTTCCTAGATGTTGGGTCCAGCTGTTTCTTTTGGAAGAAGCTATTTATTTAACTACTTTAAAGGGAAGGCCCTTTCTATCATGAGTGGTGAATTCTCCTTGAGTGAAATCTGCAATAGTCTTAAGAGAAAGCAAAGAAGCCACAGTCTGAGAAACCTAGTGTGTGCGCGCGCGCGTGCGCGTGTGTGTGTGTGTGTGTGGCTAACATCCTTTCTGGGGCTCTTCTTGATGAATAAACCAAGCCAGGTGGAGAGTGCTCCAGAGTGGAGGTACCTCTTTGATGGTAACTGCCCTACAGCTGTTCCCAGTCTTTCTTGGGAGTGACATGATAGTAATGTGATGACAGACCTTCTCTGGGAGACTGATTCCCTTCAGGATGAATCATCCCCACCATCTACTTCGAGATTACAATGCCCGTGGCAGGACCTCTGTATTGCTCCCTACTACCCCCAGTTAGAAAATGCATGAAGTGGGCCATGGACTGAAGACACAAGATAATTCACCTATAGAGGGGAGACTACATTTTCAGCATAAAAGCTCAGGTTCTGAGCTATACTCATCCTTTAGGTCAGTGGATCCCAATCTTGGCTCCACACTGGAATCACCCGGGAAGTTTTAACCAATACAGATGTCTGGATACCACATCCAGGGATTCTAGTTTAATTAGTCTGCAGTGCTCGTCCAAACCCCCATTGCTTTTCTTAGCAGTTCCAGCCAGTTTCCATGAAGCTGAGCCTTCTGCTTAAACAGCTGCAAAGGCCAGGAATCATCCTAATTTTTAGCTTTCCTCTTCTGAAGCTGTTCTGTATTGGCTTTAGCTCTTCAGTATTTTTTTTTTAGGTGGAGAGCCCAAGAGGAGATACTTCTCTAGCTCAGGGTTAGGCTGTCCAGATACCTAGTGACTCCAATGCTTGTGGAGTTTTGTTCTTTAGACTTAAACAATGAATTCTGAACTGAAATATGTGGTGTGTGCCTGGGTAGTGCTCACTGGCAGGTGGGGAAAGGAGAACATGGCAGCAATCCAGTTGTCTGCCTAAGGAGATTAACCTGAGTGCTGACTGCAGTGTAGACAGCTGGTGATTGACCCATAGGCTAATGGGGGGGGGTCCTCTTTCAAAGGTGTGCCTAAGTTACGTTTTGTCCCATCCTTCCCAGTTCACTGCTTCCTTGCACAGCTAGAACCAGAGGGAATGATCTCTGGATTTACTTCTCCACTTTCAAGAAGCAACAACTAGGGACTTCCCTGGAGATCTAGGCGTTAAGACTTCGCCTTCCAATGCAGGGGGCGTGGGTTTGATTCCTGGTTGGGGAGCTAAGATCCCACATGCCTCTCGGCCAAAAATTCAGAAGGTAAAACAGAAGCACTATTGTAACAAATTCAATAAAGACCTTAAAAAGGGTCCACATCAAAAAAAAAAAAAAAAAAGCAACAACTAATAGGAAGTAATAACTTGCTTTCAAATGGCAACAGCCAGCAAGTCCATCACACTGCATGATGCAGAAAATGTATTTATTTATGCTTCCTCTTCAGTGTGTGAGAATATCTGCTTGCTTTTTCTAGAAACTGCTTTGCTGGGGAGAGGAGACAAAGAAAATACATGGTGGCTTAGGCTACCGTTTCTTAGAAGGGTCACTGGATGGACTGATAATACCAGAATCACCTGGGTATATTAAAACTACAGATTCCTGGGCCCCCTCCAAGCCTCCTGAATCTAACCTCTGGGTGTGAAGTTTGGGAGCTGGTATTTTCATCAAGCTTCCCAGCTGATTCTTATGCTGGGTTTGAGAACCACTGACATGAGAATACCTATACAAATAGGTCCACTTATTATTACCTCCTTTCCCTCCTTTTTTTCCCCCAAAGTGCTTCTCCCTCTTTTCTGTTTGCCTCCACCATAGCAAAGGAAAATATTTAGTCCTAAATAATATGAACTCAGATGCCTGGTGTACTATTTGATAAGAGCTAGCCCATTAAGGTAGTTATTAGGAAAATGCTGTGAGAATCACAGATCCAGGACCGGGCATAGTCAAGAAACTAACAGGGGAGCAGATAGGTGAAAAGCCACCCTCTGACTTCCTCTCCTACCTGTGAATTATTCTCCAAAGGAAGGTCAAAGGTTGGGAGGTGATTAATCAGTCTCTAAGAATGTTAATAAGAAAAATTCTTCACAGTCTTTTCAAAGGTACTTACATAATCACCGTCCCGAGGGATAAGTATATTCATCTCAGATGACTTGGCACTCACAATCTCACAGTCTAACGCATCTTCACTGAGGTATATGTGGCAGCCTTCTGTCTTATTAATGGAAATTGTTGGCACTTTCCCCATCACCTGAAATAGAAGGGAAAAAAATCTAGGGCCAAAGCAAATAAACAGAAATTCCAATGTCCCCAAATAAGTACAGTCCACAGGACTAAACAAGCATTAGGAATGGCTGGGTTAGGGCTGCAGAGGCTGGCTGAATGACAAAGTCTCCAGGGTGAATTAGTACGTGTCATCTGGGGACAGAATGAAAGGACCACACAAGGGGATTCTCAAACCTCAGGGTCTCTTTCCTGACACAAAATAAAGGGACTAATTGGAAAACAGCAGCTAAATGTTCAGAAAAAGTTTCACAACCCCGTTAGTGGATTTGAAACATATATTTGATTTCATGATAAAAGAAACAAGATGCATTTGCTTTCATGTGCTTAAAATTTTAGTTTTGACGAATCTCTAGGAAACTTGGATTAAAACACTCACTAATACTGTCATTTAAGAGTAAATAAATTATTCTGTAATTGAGAAGATTTTTCCTGAATCTAAATAAGAATAAATAAGAAACACTACAATTCTTTTCACATAAGTCCTTTGCTAGATAAAAATCTCACTGGCTGAATGTGAAGCTTAAATGAGATAATGAGTGTCTAGGTATTCTGAAATGTATTCATTTCAGGAGCCCAAACTGGAGACTTGGTTCAGGCTACTCACTGTATAGGTAAATAGTACCATACACAAGAGGAGGTGGTTCTTTGTATTGTTACAAATATCAAGTGCTATAAACATTATGATCAGTTTTAAATTTCTTTTTTAACAGTCAGTTTTCAGATATTCCCGCCCCCCAAATCTCTACAGGCACAGACTATTCCCCCAACGACCATATTACAACTACATAATTTTCCTTCTCGTAATGGTAATTGAAGTGATAACAACATCTCCTCTTTCACCCTGAAGAATAGGCTGGGTTGCAAATTAAAGGAGCAACTCCTGTGATGGTGAAGGTGATGTAAAGAATTCCTTAGGGGAATCTAGCCAGGTCACCACACTTCTCTGTTTTCTCCTCTCCCCACAGAAACTGGACACCAAGTTGGAATTGAGCCCCAGTGCCAAAAGAAAAAAAAAAAAAAAAAAAAAAGGCAGAGGTAGTTTAAGGTCAGGTAAGCACAGGGCTTTGCCATAAATAAAATAAGATAATATCTATATGTATATATCAAGAATGTGTCAGCAGTAATGTTTTGGCAATTTCTAGGTTTATTTTATAATGATGAAGAGCATTTCCATAGCGACCAGAACTGTATGAATACCAGGCAAGCAAAGGGAAAGAAGTAAATTGTCAGTGTGTCTTAGGAGATTCATTTATGAGACAGAGTGGGGTCAAACGAGGATAGCGCATTTAGCACATAAAATGCTAAAATATCGATGTATCTGAAAATCTGAAAAGCAGTAGACTTTTTAAATAGCCCTGAGAGGATAAGAATTGTCATTTCCACATCATTTTTAGTCAATATTTCCTTAGAGTAAATTATATACAGTACATGCCTTTTTTCCCTGGTACTCTGTAAACATTTTGAGAACAGAGATTGTTCCTTATCAGGAGAACCGGACTAAAAAGTAGCTCCCCTGTTGAGTGACAAGTGCTATGTGACCTTGCCCAGGCCAATGCTCTAGCATTTAATACATGTACCTGTATTCTTTGTTTTTCTTAAATTTATTTCTCTATACGTTTAAAAAAATTTCCACATAATATCTTAGTCTCCTCTCTCCCATAATTTGTACTATTTTTCTAGGATAGTTTGCAAAAAAACAGAATTACTGAAGTAAATCATATGAACTTTCCTCTGTGCGCTTTTCCTCCTTTCAATCTTTTTAACAGCATTATTGAAGTAAAATGTGAAAACATAAAATTCACCTGCTTTAAGTGTACAATTTAATGATATTTAGTGAATTTGTGCAACCATCACTTCAATTCAGTTTTAGAATATTTCCGTCATCCCCCAAGTACCCCTCATGCCCATTTATAGCCAATCTCCGTCCTCATCCCCAGGCAGCCTGCACTAATCTGCGTTCTGTCTTTATTGTGTCCAGGCCCTTTTAAAATAGTTTATTAAATGTTTTAAATAGGTAATGACATTCGCTTGGTTTGAACATCCAGAAGGTTGAAGTGTTCAGTAAAATGTCTCTCCCTTGTTTCTGAACCACGCTGCCAAGTTTCTATCCCTCTTGGACAGATAACCATGATTTATCCTTTCAGATTATTTTAAGGCCCATAGCCTTAAAAATGTATATTTCAAACATAGAAGCATACAAAGAATAATATAACAACAATGTAAATACATATATGCCTGTTAAACAGCTTTATCAGAGTTTAACGTTTTGGCTCGTTTGCCTTTTTTTTTAGGACTATCATCTTACAATATAGTTGAAGCCCCCTCTCTTCCATTCCCCATCTCACTGTCCTCCTTCCTTCCCTCCACAGATGTAACTACTCTTCTGAATTTTGTATTTCCAATTCACAGCAGGTTTGTCTCTTGCGTAAGGTGAACTTGAGCCCTCATGAGTATATTTAAAATGTGCATATTGTTTTGCATGTTTTTGATCTTTATATAAAGGGACACATTACACAGTGCCTATTGTTCTATAATCTGCCTTTGTCACTCAAGGCTGCTTCTGAGATTTTCCTATTTTTATACATGTAAGTGTAGTTCATTCATTTATTTAACCACTGTACAGTATTCTATTAGGTGGATTTATTTATTCATTTACCAGCTGGTGGACATTTAAATTGTTTTTGTTTTTATTGCCATTATGGATAATACTGCAATAAACATTTATCCATGTCTCATCAACATTTGTACTAGAGCTTCTTTAGTGCACACACCTAAGAGTGAAATTGCTTGGTTACAGGCTATGACTGCCTTTGACTTTATTAGATGGTGCCAATTTGCTCTGCACAGTGAGTGTAATAGTTTACTCTCCCAACACTGATGTATCAGGGTTCTAATAACAACGCTTGTACCATGAGACTTTTTAATATACAGGCAGTCCTCAAGTTGCACAGTTCGGATACGCATGCGTTTCAGCTAACATGCCCCTTGCAAAGTAAGGACAGCCTGAATTCAAAACTGTTGAGTGTAAGAAGATATAGCTAATTAATCTGCACTTCTTCTTCTATTAGGCAGGTTGTGCATATGTTCATATATTTATCAAATACTTCACTTTTTCTTCTCTGAATTGCCCTGATATTCTTTGTCCATTTTTCTACTGAGTTGTTAGTCTTCCTCTTGATTTGTGTTAAGTTCTTTTTTTTTTTTTTTTTTTTTGCGGTTCGTGGGCCTCTCACTGTTGTGGCCTCTCCCGTTGCGGAGCACAGGCTCCGGACGCGCAGGCTCAGTGGCCATGGCTCACGGGCCCAGCCGCTCTGCAGCATGTGGGATCTTCCCGGACCGGGGGACGAACCCGTGTCCCCTGCATCGGCAGGCGGACTCCCAACCACTGCGCCACCAGGGAAGCCCTGTGTTAAGTTCTTTATAAATTCTGGTTATAAATCCTTTTTGATTATCTGCATTGCAAGTATCTTTCTTCAATTCATGCCCCATCTTTCAGCTTTGTATGTGATGTCTTTTGTTGAACACATAAATTTTAACGTGGTTAGATTCACCTGTCCTTTTCTTTATAGTTTGTGCTTTTTGACCCTAATTGCTTTTCTACTGATTTTCTTTTGTATTTTATTCTCAAAGTTTAAAAGTATTTCTTTTTATAATTAGGACTTTACTTTTAAATATGGTATGAGGTAGAGATTAGATATTTTTTTCCCACATGGAGGGTCCTAAAATACATCTCCATGTATGTGCCAACTATTGAATGTACTACTCTAGTTAAAAGGGGCAGTGGTGAAAAGCCTAGTAAAACCAAAGAGAACAATCTATACAACTAGCAGCCAATTTTAGCAAACATTATCAGGAAACATCAGATAATAAGGGGTGATTAACAATATGAAAACAGTGTAATCAAAGATAGTAGTTATAGCTGGCCAAAGTAAGAAGTCATTTAGCTTTTGGCATGTTATAAAATCCCATTTGGCTAAATAAATATTGCTAAAGCAGTGCAGATTTTCTTCTGTTTTGCAGATTCAATTGCAATCCTGCTTTCCAAGTTGTTTTTCTGATAATCTCATTGACTCTTCAGAAAAACTTTACCCAGAACCAATTTTTCCTGAGGGAAATAAATTCTCTTCAGCATGGTACTATTATGCTAGGAGAACCTCTTAATATTTCGGTTCACTCATTAGTTGATTTATTCCAATCACCCATTCATCAAACATTTATTGGACACCTACTATGTTCAGGTACTGTGCAAATTTCTGGAGCTGTAAAGATTAACTGGCTGTTCTTGAAATAGAAATGGTAAACTAGTAATTGCTGTGCAAGATAGGATGTGTTATAAGAGGTTGAAAAGGGGGAATTAACACTGTCCAAAAAGTAAGAGAGGGCTTCAGAGAGGAGGTAAAGACAGAGCTGTGTCTAGAGGGAAAGAGAATAAGAGTTTTACAGGTGGACATGGAGGGCCCCTTGTAAGCAGAGGGGACGTCTAGGCAAAGCCCGGTAGTGGGGGCCAGGAATGGCTGAAAGGGTCAGTTACCTGCATCTGAATGTCCTTGGAGTTGATGACTTCCACAATGCCCACCACATTGTCAAACACAAGGCCAAACTTCTTACAGCTGTCTAGAGAAAAAAAAAAACAATCTGCTAAATTCATTCAGCATATTTATACAAAGCAGCTTATCATAGTAGGTACAGACCCATAATTCTGCCCTACCAATTGTAATGGAATTTATTTTCCCTTTTATCTGTAGAGTAGACTTGCTGCATTTGAAAATGTAAGCCACCTGTCTCAGTTCAGTCTCTGAAATCACAAGGTCATTCCTGTCCTCTTGGTATTCCTAAAATTAAAACATATGCAAATATTAAATATAAGGATGCATAAATCAAGTCCACCGCATGCTGAAATTACTGTGGAGCATTCACCAGTTACAGCTTCTCAATATGTTCTTCCTTTAGGAACCATTTTCTTAACAGACCAAACCGCAGGTCTGACTTTGTCACTGTAATGTTGGGAATGAGAGGAACGGCTGCTTGGAAGGGGGATCGGTGTCAATTTGTGAAACGTTAGGCATCAGGCACGCTGGCTAGTGGGCGGGGGCTGCAGCAGGGATGTGAGGGCTTTGGGTTGAGTCTGGCCGCTGAGTCTGGACTTGATGCTGCAGCACTATCTGCAAGTAGGAGTTGGACAAATAAACCAGCAAAGGTCACAACAGTGGTCTAAGTCCCAGTGTACTTTCAGACCATGACAACCTTTCTGGGGACTTTGTTCCTCCATCTTTAGGGAAGGCCCCTGAACTGGCAGGGGGCACCAGCTTCCATCCACATTCAAAGTGTCTTTGTCCTGCTCAGACAACTGTGAAAGTGGTGGGTGACGCAGTAGGTTATATCAGCACCTCGGCCAGTGGAATAGGATGAAACATCCTACAGTAGATCAGAATGGGGCACAGATTAAAAGTTTCCAGAAAGAGTCGTCAAATTCATAGAGACGGAAAGTAGAAAGGTGGTTGCCAGGTGGTGACGTGAGGGGGAATGGGGAATTATTGTTTAAGCGGTGCAGTTTCAGTTTTACCAGATGGAAAGAGTTCTGTGGATGGATGGTGGGGATGGGTGCAGGACAGTGTGAATGTACCTAATGCCACTGAGCTGTGCACTTAAATGTTAAGATGGTAAATTTTGTGTTATGTGTACTTTACCACAATTTTAAAAATAATTTTTAAAAAGTTGAAGAAAAAATGGGAAATCCTTAAGACCCTGGCAAACAGTTTAGCCATTGTTTCTTTCATCGGAGTATGTCCTAAATAAAGTTAAAGGGCTTCACTCACCACTCTCCATTTCTTCCCTTCCAACTCTAACACAGGAGCATGTTTCTTAGGAGGATGAGACTGGGGAGACTTGGGGCCTGGAGTGTGGCATTTGGTAGGAGATGGAGTTTGTCCTCCGTTAGCCCGGAGGCTGGGATTCTTGTATGTCTTCTGGTCATCAGTAACATGCCGGAGCCCTGGGAAGGTAACACATAGACACATTTCCTACATTTTATGCAAAGGGAAATGTCCCTAACTTCTTGTATCAACATGATGTAAACAGCACAGGTAATGCTATTTTCATAACAGTTGAGTGTTTTCTCAAGGGCAGTATGCAGAGGCTGAGACCTATGTAAGTTTAGAGCTAATAGAAGCCCTGTAAGTATTTTTTAATTTGAGGAACCTCTAACCACATGGGCTCTACCACATGGGCTGCAGGACTTTAGTTCCCTGACCAGGGATTGAACCATTGCCCCCTGCAGTGGAAGCTTGGAGTCCTAACCACTGGACTGTCAGGAAATTCCCCTTGAGGAACCTCTTCTTGAAGGAGATAAGCTAATAGATAAAAATTATGCAAAATGCAAACCCCCTCGCCAGAAAGGATTCCATGATTTACTTCTGTCATAGCTAAATCATTTCCTAGATACAGTCTAAAAAGTTAGAGCATTTCAGTAAGCATAGGTCAGAGTATGGAATCGACTTAAGGGTTATGAGTCCATTCCCTTCCTTTGCGGATGAGGGGACAATGCAGCCAGTTGCAGCCACAGAAATAGTTTTGGTTCTTAGCTCCCAGCACAGCACACGAGAACACTTATACCATAATTCCTATTACCCATGCAAAGCAAAAATACATCTGCATAAAGTTTTTGGCAACATGAATTTATTAAGTATATGATTAAAAATATTAACCATTCACAAAGGTAGTTCAATGATATAATTCTTTGACAAGCCCATACACCTCTGAGGACAGAGGTTCTATCATCTGTCATTTTTGTTTCACTTGATCTTGATGCCTGGATTGTAGCTGGTGCTGAAGCATCCAGGGCTGAAGTGGTGACACAGTGCGGTGGTCCATTTAGAACCTAGGATCTCTGAGTTCTTCTTTCTGATCCACCCAACAGCCCACTGAGCCCATCTACCTTGAGATGAAGAACACACGGCTCTCCATGTAGTAGGGACTGGGATGGAATGATGTATCCATCACCGGGACTCTGAGGAATCTGTGTGCCTGAAGCCAGAGGGAGACAGCCTCAAGGTCTGGTTTTCTCACCTTTTGTAATTGCTTCCCCTTGGTTAAGTTGTGCAAATAAAGCTGAGCGTGAAGGAGAAGACTCCTCTCTTCTGCCCTCACTATCAAAGGGTGGAGGTGGCCCTGGAGGAGGTGGAGGTGGAGGAAGGCCAGGCCCAACGGAGAGGACAGACAACGCTGATGCGGTTGATGCTACTGGACCCTGTGGGAGAGAGAAGACGGAAAGCACTCTATTGAGATGATATCCTTGCTGAGAGCTGGGATTCTGCCAACATCACTTAGAACCTGTTGTCAATGAGGGAGTGGGGTTCGAGATTCACAAAGGGCACCCAGGGGTATACCTGTGCATCATGGGTCTGTTTGGGAAGGCCTGGGACCAAGTGGGGGTTTGCCTTGGGAACACGGAGCATCACGTAGCTGTACAGCCCTGTAAGTAGAAACTGCACGTGCCAGATTCACACTGCCAACTCAGAGGCAAACAAAGCCATATTCACAGGTTCATGTCCAAAGCTCAGGATATGAATGAAACTGGGCTTTGGCCAATTGATAATCATAAGAAAAAAGTGGTCCAACTAGTAAGAGGATTCTTTTGGGGACACTGGGAATTACAACCACCAATGAGAGAGAGAGAGAGAGAGGAAAAATATTCAGTGGTTAGCTTTATGAGCAGCTAAAGAAAGAGATACTGAAACTCTTTCTCTGCAACTCATTTTTCAAGTATGCATGCCTCAAACCGAACCCCAAGTGAGGACCACATGTGACCTGGATGCCTCTCAAACATGAAGGTGATCAGGGTCCAGGATGCTTCTGATGGTTTGGTTCATCTAATGCTGACTGTTAGTAAACCAGAGAAAATTGTATTTTGCCTGAGCAAGACCTATGCTTTTTCTCTTCTCTGCTATGTGAAGTGCAATCTTTGTTTTCTATATGAAGTTCTAACAAATTCAAATGTCAGTAAAAGGTGATAGACAATAGAGGGATTTGTTTCAATGTTTTGAGAGGACCCCACAGACGAAGCTGTCACAGAGCTTAAAACTAGTAAGATAGAAGCACACGTATACAATAACCTTGTGTTATGTACCATTTTACCTTTAAACCCTGAAGTAGAACTGTATGACTATGACAAAGAATGAGAAGTTAATTCAAGTAAAAAAACGGAAACTATAAAAATTGAGTGATGAAAATGTGCCTGAGGCTTATATATTTTCAGTACGAAATACGATATGTAAAAACATCACATAAGTGCTAAATATTAACAAAGACAGCAGATCCTTATTTTTGTAAACAACACGGTATTACAAAGTGTCAATATCAGGAAGTTTTAATCTGTGGCAGTTTTCCGCTGAAAATAAAAAATCCACACTATTTTCAAAGTACTTATACAATCCCTATTTAGTGTAGAATTATCCTGAAAATAAAAGGTTCTTCTCTTACTGAGAATGCCCATCTTAAAAACTGAGTAGGCTGGAGGTCTCATCTCCTGAACTGATAATTTGTGATAGTTTTTTTTGTTTATAAGGAAAAACAGCCTGACTCCATCAGGATTCTTGGGTCAAGTAGAAAATGACTGCACAGTTCTTGAGACTGACTACTTTGTTTTTTTTTTTTTAGCATTTTAATTATTTCCTATTATGTTACTGGGGTGAAATTTGAACATTTGCTCTGAATCATAAAGTGTAAAATATAAGCTTTGCACATCAAACAATATTCCAGTTCCAGACACTCAGAGCCACGACATATTACTTTTACTCACAAGCACATAATAACTCAAATAGTCAGCGAAGGGCCAGGCTCCTCTCCCACATGCGAAACACTGCAGCTTTAAAGCTCTCCTATTTTGTGGAAAGGGGAGACACCACCGGCTTCTAAATCTTAGAATGACTTAGATGGTTCCCCAGCTCTCAGCATTCATTCTTTCATGGCTCTCTCCAAGAGCCATTAAAGGACACTGAAACCAATAAGCCACATATTCAGCTTCTTGGAACTCTGATACATTCAGATGGCTGACCCAGGAACACCAAACAAAGGATTTTACTGCAACAAGTGTTGACTCTAAAAGCCAAAAAAAAAGAGGAGAACTCAGGACCAGCTGAAACTCTGCCACTGGCTTATCCATTGTGCGTTGGCTCATTCCTGCATCGGCCCCAGTGAGAACACACACCTGGGCCCTAGTTTCCAGGGTGACTTGACAAGCAGTGCCCAGGGGCTTTATCGTACAAGTGTCCTCGAGAGCAAACTCAGAGAGTCCCTTACCAGGCGCTCATGGGCTGCCCCTCGTGATGAACTTATCTTCGCCTCCTCTTCTCCTCCTGCAGGCAGGTGGGACCAGGGCTTTCTGCATTCTCACATGTCTGGCATGAGCAGCAGCCGCACGGATTGGAATCACAGCCCGACGCTGTCTTCACGCACCCCGGTGAAAGAGGGGAGACCGGCAGGGAAGGGAAGGGAGCCAGGAATTCTGGAAAAGCTCGTCCATGCCAGGCTCTGGTTGTTTCCACTCATCTAACACATATTTAATGCTCAGTGTAGGACAGGCTCTATGCCAAGGGGTTCCCAAAGTTGTCTGAACATCAGAATCATCTGGGGATCTGTTAGAAGTTGCCAAGCCTAGGCCACGTGGCAGGAACACTCTGGGGAGGCAGCACACGGGCATTTTCTGAAGCTCCCTACAGGTGACTCCAACGTGCGCACGAGTCTGGGAACAACCACGGCATGCTTTGTGCTGAGATTCGTCTTAGTCGTCACAACCACATCACTAGGAGTGAAATCCCCCTCTCACAGAAAATAAAGCAGGAAGTCAGAAAGTATGACCCAATATTAAATGGCCAGTAAATGGCAGGGACATAATTCAAGCACATATCTGCTTGATTCTAAAGTCTTCTTCAGGGAAATCCTTTATGCTGTATTCAGACGTAAAAAAAAAAAAAAAAAGCCACTAGTTAAATTAACCAGAGGTGTGGGCGACCCTACACATATGTCGTGTTGCTCTTGGGCCTCTGTCTTAAATATACGTGAAGTGTTGGGAGGCGGTGTAATAATTTAATTTTTATCTCCACTACTCCTTGCTCCCTCCCTCTAATGCCTTAGCAGCTGACTGGGCTCCTATGGCCAACTCTGGAGCCAGGCTTGATCCCATGGGGATATAAGTCTTGAGTACTGACACTGGCATCTCAGCATCAAGTCACCCTGGACGCTAGTTTGTTCTGACTGTGCCTGCATTCTAGCAACTGGACTCTTGCCTTATTCACTTTTCCTGAGTACCCACGGGTGCCAGTAATGGGGTACTTGCACCCAAATCTCAGTTTCCTGCCTAGTGTCTAAGTTGTTCTGGGATGGGGACCTGCCCCCCGCCCCACGCCCTGGGGACTGGAGATTTAAGGGCATTGCCTCTGGGTGTGATTTATTCTTAGATAAAATCTCATGGCAGAGGTAATGCACCAGGTTGTCTAGACTGAATGAGAAGTAGTGGGTCAGATCAAGCCTACAACCTCGGTTGCCTGTTGAGGGATCTGCTGCTTCTTGTTCTCAATGGGATATGGGCCTTGTGGGAAGACTAGCTAAGAGGGGAAAGGAGCACTGGCAGGGGGGCAGATCTGGCCCAGCTCACACTGTGAGTCAAGGCCGTGCAGGGATACAGATGGAAACTTCCAGTGGGCAACTCCGTCTCTGAGCCTGCACCAGGAACCTGAGAGGGTCCTGGGAGACTCACAGGGGATAACCTTTAATTAGGTTGCAGACTGCATTCATTTCCTGGAATAGAGGCTATGGGGTCAGATTTACACATACAGAATAAGGGACATTTAATAAAAGATGCCGTTCCCTTGCAAATTATCTGAGTATTTCCGGTCCTTCTAAAAAAAACCCTTAATAAAACAATCTTCTATGGTGTGTTTTACCCTAACACAATTTTACTTCTAGAGTGTAGAATTACACTTCTAGAAACTCAGGGCCTACAGAATTATGATATCCTGTGACTTGCACAAGGTCACACAGACTGGAAAGTAAAGGTGAGGTGAGGGCCGAAATGAAGGAAGTCGAAGGGGGAAAGGCTTAACCTGAGTGAAGGAGCAGCGACCCCCACACAGCTGCTTTTTAAAGATGCTACCTTATCCTGACGAAATGAGTCTGAAGTATCTTAGACCCCAAACTGGAAACAACTGAAAAACACATTTTATTAAAGCCATTGTAACAATGGTTTCCAACTGGAAAAAAAAAAAAAGCCATTTATGATTTTAAGTGGCCACATTTAGGGTGCAGGCGTTCACTTATGTTGTAAGAACACAGCACAAAACCTAACAATGCTGCTTCTGAAAGCTCTATTAAGATTAATTTTGAGAGCAGATGTTTATTTACTTTTTTTTTTTTTGGAGTCGGGGTAAAGGCGGCACAAAGACTTTTTAAAACGTCTGCAAATCCCTTTCTCTAAATTAATTTCAACTGTCCTGGGAACAGCCGCTTCCTCTGCCTTTAAATATATGAACTATAATTATGAACTAATGAAACCATTGTATGTGGCATGTGGCAAGCTCGTAATGTTTTGGTTATATATACTATATATATAAAATTCTATAATTGTATTACATGGAATATATTTATGTACTAATGTGCATCAGAATTTTTTCCATTAAATGTCACTTGAAATAATTACCTATCATTTTATTACCTTGGAATTTAGGTTTTATTCTGAAAGGGAAACTATTTCTAGTTCTTAAACGAAGTCTCCACATTGTTTTGACACATGTAATTAACAACCACTTCTATCTCCCACAGCCCATACCACTGTCTTAGTTATCCAGTTAATTCAGCTACAGTCTAGCTTTGGATCTAAATAATCTGCAAACGGGGCTCCAGTTCTCCATTTTGTTGGGTCTGTTGAAAGTAAGACTAATGGACTACTTTTAGATGGAGGTTTTATGTCTTTGTGATAAAATTAAGCAAAAAAGTGAAACACAGCTCCTTAGGCAAAAAAAAAAAAAAATCAGCTACAAAGAAAAGTTTTCCATCTAAGATTTTCTGTTTAAGAGTTACATTTTTGGGGAATTTTCAACTTTCACTTTTTAAAGTCTAAGATTTTTCAAATTCAGCAATAGGGGTAGCAGATGATTTGGTCTAAATAGAACCTCTTTAATAGACTGAAAGTCAATTAGAATAAGTAGGCTCGTTTGTCCATTCCACATTTGCCTAGAGCTACCTTGCAAGGAACTGGGTATATGATGAAGAAGTAGGCATATGTCTTGTTTGTTAAACTTTTTGTTTGTTAAACTCATAATCTAGTGGGAGTGTCGAGTGCACAAAATAGTAGCTGCAGATTCAGTTTGATATGTGTCGTGTGTCACGTGAACAGGAACACTGGGAGCACAAAGGAGGGTGTGGCCAGCTCTCCTCAGGACAGTGGGGTCAGGAGAGCCAGAGAACGACTTAGGCCGGGGCCACACCATCGAATGCTCTGTAGAGGACACAGGTCTTGTAAGGAGAGACTGAGGGAGAAATGTATATACACGTAATATTAATCTCCAACTTTAAGAACAGGCCTGGCAACCTACATCTTGGTGTGTGTTTTTCCCAATTTCTTAAAAGGCAGAGACCGAGAAAATCAAAATCACCCCTGTGACAGTCTCTTGGAACAGATGGATTCTGTCCCTCACAGCAGAGCTTTTGTTATGATGTTTCTTATATAAAACTAGCTTAGTGACAGCAATATTTTGAGCCACCATCTTTAAGTATTTGTGGAGATCACAGATAAAGCTACAAAATGAAACAGCTGACATGCAGTGGCACTGTTTATGGGTTTCCTCCCACCCCCCATCCTTTCCTTATGGCCACCACCTCAATTCCCCTTCACACACACACACAGATGGCTGTCTTCAGTTTCTTGGTCAGGTTCTCTCTTTTGCTGTCCATCTCAGAGACAGCCTGGTCCATTAATCGCCTGGCTTACACTTAATGCTTTCCAGGTACATTACATGTGCCCTATTATACACTTTAAAAGTGTTCAGGGACTTCCCCGGTGGAACAGTGGTTAAGAATCTGCCTGCCAATGCAGGGGACACGGGTTTGATCCCTGGTCAAGGAAGATCCCACATGCAGCGGAGCAACTAAGCCCGTGCACCGCAACTACTGAGCCTGCGCTCTAGAGCCCGTGAGCCACAACTACTGAGCCTGCGTGCCACAACTACTGAAGCCCACACGCCTAGAGTCCATGCTCTGCAACAAGAGAAGCCACTGCACCACAACGAAGAGTAGTCTCTGCTCGCCACAACTACGGAAAGCCTGCATGCAGCAAAAAAGACCCAACGCAGCCGAAGATAAATAAACAAACAAATAAAGCGTTTAAAAATCACAAAGCCATTTCAGTCACAAATACACTTAGACTTATTACTTTAACCTGCTAAAACTATAGGACTTCACAGTGTTTTACAACTGAGCCTTTTGCCAGTGCTGTTTATTAGTTTTTCCAAAGATGAAGAATCTCAAATGATCTTAATGTAACATGGCACATAAACAGGATAATAATAAACCTCTCACATACCACAAAAGGAGGGAGGGATTAAAAGAAAGAACTACAGTTTCAGAACTAAAGACTAACTTTCTATATACATAAACTAGTTTTCATAGCAGTAAAAATACTTCACAAATTCATGGTTTAGGGTTTGTTTATATTTTAGCCATCAAAACTAGTTTCTATTTTCTGAAAGGTGTACTTAGATCAAGAACTTGGTGAAACTGATACATTTCCAAATTTGTCAATTTCTATAAGTATGTCCAAATTTTACATGCATATTTATACAACACTTCTGTTGGCAGACAACCATTTTCAAGAAAAAAGGCTGCACATAAACAGATAATCATCCTTTATACCTGAGTATAAACCAAAGTGAATTTGTGACTTTAATCTCTGTTCTCTTATTTCTATCACTTCCTATAATTTTTAGACTTCTGCCAATGAAAGCAAAGTTTCTGGGGGCCTTTCCAAGAAAACAGAATTGTTAAAAAATATTACAATGAAGAGCTATATAATATTTTAAGCATATGTTTATTAACAATTTTTAAAAAGTCAATTTAGGGAATATTTCCTATTTCATCTATGGTAACAGAATACTACTCGAATTTCAAGTTTCCATAAAAATACCAAGGGTACTTATATACCGTCAAAATAAAAAGATGGTCCCACAATTATGAAGGAAATGTAAGGCCCATTTTGATCACTTTTCTTCAGAGGCAAGACACCAAACTCCCTTAGCCCAAGACAGAGGTACAACAGGAAAGGTAATGAAAAACCCAAATCTCACGGTTTCGCCAATAACTTCTGATGGTTTCCTCATCCCCATTCTCCCCACCCTCCTGGGGTCTCTGTATGTTATTCCTATGATAATCTGGAGAGATGTGAAATATGGTGGTAGATGAAAAAAGAACAAGAAACAAAGTCCCTTCAGAGAAGGAAAAACAGCTTTAAATTGGAAAACAGCCTGAGAATACCTTACACAGTCTATATCAGTTTGTGGAAACCAGTAACTTAGTGTTTTTATGCTTACTGTTTCCTAATTTATAGATCTGGATGTGGCCCTTCAAAAACCACAGGTGGTGATTCCTGTTGTACATGCCCAAAGCAGAGATGTTTGATAAAAGCAGACCAAGCCCTCAGAGCAGATTCCAGAGAATATGTTGAACACAACCTAATTTGCTCAAGTGACCCAGCTATTTTGCATAAATTGTCTTCATAAGTAGCTTTAATGATTGGTTTGGCCTATTTTTTGCTATTGCTCTGTGGACCAAGTCTAGGATTCCCAGATTGTTTTTTCTTCTTGTCTGCCAGCATTGGCAGCTTGAAAATATAATTTCTCATAAAAAAGGAAAGATAAAATTAAATTTTCCATGGGAAAAATTTCCAGAGTTAAAGATAGCAGAATATACCCAACAAAGAGACAAACTATAGATAGCCAACAGTTGTAAGACCAAGAGTGATGTGTGGCTTGAATTATCTGGACTGTGACTTCATTGGGCCAGAAAAGCCTAGATCTGAACAATCATTGAATTAAAGTTTCTGTTTTGCTTTTGGATTTTAGGATCATAGAGAAATAACTGTATTTCTTAAATTATCCATCCTTGGTAAACGGCAGCGGTAGGGAGTGAGGCAAAGTGAGAGCTGTTGTGAAGATGATTTACGTTTGGCTCTGTACTATTTACATTATTTACTTAGGAAAAAATAAAAAAATAGAAGCATCAGCATCTCCTGAGGTTTATAGCTGAGGTGCACTAAAGACAAAGTAACTTTTGCCTCAATTTCAGTTCCAAATTTTGCAGGAAAGGTCTGGGAAAGTGTCTGTGATTAGCTCAGCTTCTATCAAGGGTGCAACCTGGACCAATAAATCTGGACTTAGCTCTATGTTATATTCTATGAAGGGTTTCTTTTACCTTTAGAAGACAATCTGCACCTTCCCTCCATCCCTTCTTAAGAAAACCTTTTTACTTAATCTAATATTAGCTTGTATTTCCTGAGTTTATACCAACTGGGAATTAGGGGCATGCAGACGGCAAGGGACAAGTGCAGGGAAGGCATTGCCGTTGCCTATAAGAAAATGCATTGTACATTTCCATTACCATCATTTGATATAAGAAATAAAGGAACACTATTTACGTGGCTCTTAAACAATGAACACAATCTGTAGTTAGTGGAATAAGCCTCTGGAAATTTCACTGTGAAGAAATGCAATTACCAATTACTGTGTTCAATTTAGCAAAAGTGTTTGGACATTGTCTGTATTTAAGGCCCTGTACCAGTCACTGCTGCAGATCCCATGCAGAATGAGAAAGAACCCTGCTTTCAATGAGCTCACAGCCTCAGAGGAGAGAAAAGACACTTCCATTCTCCCTGACAGCAGGCAACTGGCTCTTAGCCTTCATGTTTCTGCTCAGGTTGTGCCTTTGTTTGGAAGGCTCTTCCCAATTTACTATCTGGAAAACTCTTACACACCTTTCAAGGCTCAACTCAAAGTTCTCTTCTTTTTGTTGGTTTTCTGGAACTCTCCTAAGAGGAAATTTTCTGTTTCTCTATTGCAAGGGCTCATTAGGAACCCCCTTATTATGATACTTCACATTATATCGTAATTATTTGTCTGTGAATTTGGGTTTGGTCATGTCTTGAGCCCGAGCTCTGAAGAGCCACGCATTATTCATCTTAATGTCACCAGTAATGCACCCAGTGCCTGAAACGTGGTAGGTGCTTCATAAATATTTACCGAAATGAATAAGTAACTGCTTTATAAGGTAGAAAGTGCTAAGCATCATAAAAGAAGTACAGATTTTAAGAAGTACTACAGAAGTTCTGTGGAGGAAAAGGATAACTTCCAGCTTGGAAGGGCATGGTAATAAGCAAGGGAGGTCAGAGAGGCTTCTGGGAGACAAGACCATTCGAAATAGACCTTGAAGGATGGATGAGTCAGATTTGACACAGGGAAGCAAGAGGAAGGGGATTCCAGGAGGAGGGTACATGAACATTGTCATTACAACAAATAAATGCAACTGAATTGTTAGCAATCACACAAGAACTTACAGATCCACATAAGTACTGCCTTTCAAAGCATTAGCTTCTGATGCGACACACTTGTTTAATAAAAAACTACCAGCATTCAAAACTTTCTTTTAGGACTGCCTTCAGACCTGTTTACAAAAACACACATACCAAGTAATCACTCATGCCTTTGTATTCTGCTCTTTTTGACTGAAAAGAGTTATTACTTGAATTAATCCTTCTCCAAAGAGGGTCTCAATGGCTTTTGGCCATTTGAAAAGATAAAATTCACTTGTGAGGAGGGAAGACTTGCTGTCACTTAGTATCCTAAAAAGGATGGGCCCCAAATTTCAATTGCCATTGCCCTGCTCACTGGAGGTGGGGAGGGACAGGGAGGTGGGTAAAGCCACACAGCCCTGGCGGCAATTACTGGGAGGCCCAGCCTCCGGCAGTGGAGGCTTTGAGGCATTCCCCAGGGAGTTAAGAGGTTGGACCCAGAGGCACGGCACCTCAGGGATGAATGAAAACTAGGGGTGGAGGGGTGGCGGTGGGGCATTGTGGCTCACTCTGGGCTGGGACTGACCACCGAGTTCAAAGTCTCCTCCTACCCAGGCACCCCCAGCTCTGCTCTGGGGAGCGCCTCTGCCTGCACCTTTAAACCACAGCCTCCTGACTTTCCTAAGAGGGGTTGGAGGAGACAGTAGTCAACAGGACACCCCCAATTACACCACTGCCTTCAACACTATGCCTTAAAGAATATTAAATGAACACACCTTAATTAAAATATTCCCAAGGTGATGGTTTAAATAAATTAGGAACATTTATTAACTTGCTGGCCCCCAGGTTTAGAGAGTTTGAGTTCTTGGTTATAAAAAAGTCCTAGTAAATAAAATAATCTTCATCATTAAATTAGGCAGTTTTAAAAGCCACTACTGTGTGATTTACGGAGAGAATAAATACTCTAAAAACATCTATGTATTGTTATCAACTAGCAATAAAACTCAAAGGTATTTATGAGATAATAAAAATAGTCCTAAATATAAAAAGCTTGCTTACAACTTCATAGTACAGCTAACTCTAAACTACTGTGTATGAAATTGTAGATATTTATTTCTGACCTACACTTACTCTACTGAAGATATAGAAAAGGTAAAAATAAAACCCACAAATAATCCCCGACTTCAAAAGGCAGAAATTGAAGCTATAAGCAATAATCCATCAAGTCAGACACCATAAGTAATGGTCCATAAGTAATGACGAGATCATTACACAAAATCTTTTTGCTCCATGATTCTGTAAAACTGCATCTACCTCCAGCCCTTCAGAAATTGCATTCTAAAAGTCAATAATAAGATAGATGTTGGCAGCCTTTTTCTAACTTTACCCTCCCCAGATTGTCACAGTTGATCAGCCAACCCATTGTTCTTAGAGCTTTGAGACCCTCAGCTCTTAGTTCTCCTCCTCTTTCTTGTCTTTGTCTTTGTCTCTTTGATTGATTTATTCCATTCTTTTTTTTTTTTGCGGTAGGCGGGCCTCTCACTGCTGTGGCCTCTCCCGTTGCGGAGCACAGGCTCCGGACGCGCAGGCTCAGCGGCCATGGCTCACAGGCCCAGCCACTCCGCGGCATGTGGGATCTTCCCGGACCGGGGCACGAACCCGTGTCCCCTGCATCGGCAGGCGGACTCTCAGCCACTGCACCACCAGGGAAGCCCGATTTATTCCATTCTTAAGTAACAGTGTCCCCCCAGGTTTTATCCTTCGTCATATTCTCTTTTTCTATCTTCTCTTCTGTTTAACTATCATCTCTAGGTCTCCCCCTTCAGTGAACTTCAGTCCTGCATTTCACCTGCCTGCTCCACCTCCCCATCTAGATGGACATTTCACCTGTGCCTCACATGCAACATGGTGAAAACTCAGGCGAATATTTCTTTTTTTTTTTTAAAGAACTTCGGACTTTGTAACTTCGAACTTTGTTTGTTTTTTGAACTTGTTTCTTTGTTTTTTGAACTTTTTTACTTTCTAAAAGTACAATTTGAACACAAATGAATACTTTTTTTTTTTTTTCCGGTGTGTGGGCCTCTCACTGTTGTGGCCTCTCCCATTGTGGAGCACAGGCCCGGATGCGCAGGCTCAGCGGCCATGGCTCACGAGCCCAGCCACTCCGCGGCATGTGGGATATTCCTGGACCGGGGCACGAACCCATGTCCCTTGCATTGGTAGGCAGACTCTCAACCAGTGCGCCACCAGGGAAGCCCTCAGGTGAATATTTTCTTGCTTCTCTACCAGCTCCTCCTGTCGATATCCCTATTTTTATTGATGTTACTATTATTCTGCCAGACTTCCAGATTGGAAACTTTGAGTTTAGATTTGATTTCTCTCTCTCTTTTTGTCCTCCAACTCAGTGTCCATTTCATCTCTTACATTCCATTGCCTTGTTACACTCAAGGTCACATACTCATTATCCCATCCTTGGCATCCACTAAAGTCTCCTAACATGTATTAGGGCCTCTAGTCTCTCCCCTTTTCCATTTATCCTGAACAATTACTAGATTATTATTTATAGTGAGTAACTTTCTGCTTAAAAACCTATGGTGTACCCCTATGTTCAATGCACCATTATTTACAATAGCCAAGATATGGAAGCAACCTAAGTGTCCATCAACAGGTGAATGGGTAAAGAAGATGTGGTAAGAAGATATCAAGTATATACAATGGAATATTACTCAGCCACAAAAAATGAAATCTTGGGACTTCCCTGGTGGTCCAGTGGGTAAGACTCCACACTCCCAAGGCAGGGGCCCAGGTTCAATCCCTGGTCAAGGAACTAGATCCCACATGCATGCCACAAGTAAGACCCAGCACAGCGAAAATAAATAATAAATAAATAAATATTAAAAAAATGAAATCTTGCCATTTGTGACAACATGGATGGATCTAGAGGGTATTATGCTAAGTGAAATAAGTTACAGTAAGAAAATACCATATGATCTCACTTATATGTGGAATCCAGAAAACCAACCAAACAATCATACAAAACAAAATGAAACAGACTTATAGATACAGAGAAAAAAACGGGTAGTTGCCAGAGGGGAGGGGGATAGTGGTAGGCAAAATCAGTGAAGAGGGTTAAGAGGTACAAACTTACAGTTATAAAATAAATAAGCCACAGGGATGTAATATGCAGCACAAGGAATATGGTTAATAATATTGTAATAACTTTAGGAAATGATAGTTACTAGACTTATTGTGGTGAACATTTCGTAATGTATGCAAAGGTCAAATCACTATGTAAATCACCTGAAACTACCATAATATTGTACATCAACTTTATTTCAATTAAAAAAAAAGCCTGTGGGGAAGGAAAAAACCCTGCACACCACATATGGACCCATCTTCTTAGGATAACACGTAAGGATTCCACCATATGGCCCCAATTTGCCTTTCTGGCCTCATCTCTTGCCATGTTCAGCTCTGCAAAACTAACAGCTTTTCTGTCAAAGTACTTAGTTCATGTCCTTTGTGCCCAATTCTCTGCTGAATTCTCAGCTAAGAACTGCCCTTTCCTTTACTGTCTGCCTAGGGAACTCCTACTGTCCTTCAAGACCCAAATCAGTACACCTGAAACTAATATAATATTATAAATCGACCACACTTCAATAAAAACAAAACAAAACCAAAAACCATAACAAAACAAAACAAGACTCATACCAAATGTAGCCCTTTGTTGCCCTTCCTGCCCACCCAGAAGTCTAATTAGCAAGGTTTATTTTCCAACATGGCCTTGTATTGTTATTTATTTTTTTGCATTGTAATTAAAACCTGATGCTTGATGGCAGAAACTGTAGCATTAATACAATGTCTGGTGTGTGCTTTGTACAAGGTGGGTATCCAATAAATGGTTATTAAGTAAATGAATTACTAAACAAATGAATGAGTAAAAACTAATGGTCTTCCTTGAGTCTCCCACAAATTGCACTCCTTTGGTCCAGCATGACTATACTAGAGCAGTGCTTTTCAAATTTTAATATGCATATAAATCACTTGGGGAAATCTTGTTAAAATGCAGGTTCTGATTCAGGAGGTCTGGGGTGATGTTTGAGATTCTGCGTTTCTAACAAGTCTCCAGATTGCTGCTGGCCCAAGAACCACACTGTACTATGGGGTTGGGTATTCCTTCCATGTCTTCCTGGTCTATGTAAGCATCGTGTTTCTGCTTACCTCTAGCATGCTATTCACCCTATTCTATCACGTTGTATCATTTTTATGTTCTTCGGCTAGAATGTAAGTTTCTGTGGACAGCAACTGTGTCTACTGTGTCACGTACCCATCTTTGTATTCTCAGCACCTTGCTAAGAGGCTGGTGCACAGAAGGTGGGCGCCTAAGCAACGTTTGTTTAATTTCTGTAGTCTCTTTCAGGTTGAACTCAGAGCTGTTTCCAACCTAACTTCATTATCTGTGCGTTTAGAGCTCCTTTGTTAGTCAACAACACCCCTAACTCCCTCTGAGCAGTCTGGATCTCTTCCAGAGGAGAACGAAAGGAACTGTCTACCCAAAGCCCCCAAAGGGAGCTAAAAACCCAGGAGTGATGACTAGACTGACCACCGATATGGTCAGGTAGACTGGAGAGACCCATTCTCCGTAGACCTATAGAGGTATTCAGTGAGCTTGTGGTCTAGACAAACACCACACCAGCTGAGGTTTCACCTATTCACCTTGATTAATAAACCTAAGGCACAGGTTTGGTACGAGTTCTAAATGAAAACTTTGATATAAAAGATTGAGGACAGTTTTTGCTTGTAAAAATCAAGAGGAAACCAGAGAGGCCAGAAGACTTGAAAACTTACGAGACATACATATTTAATCATGTGCTACAGAGTCTACATTATTTATGAGTCAGGATACCCTCTGGCTGTGTTTTAATTTGATCACCAGCAAACTGTTAAACTTCTGCTTTGTTAATGGACATTTGGCCTTTACATTGAGAAACAGGCTGAAAAGAAATATCTACCTGGAGGAAAAGGAGTGATCATAGAGTGTCCTGCTTTGAGAAAAATCAAACCCCGCCTTGTCTATAACTGTGACCACTCCCAGTGATTTCATTTACTGGAGGTTCAGGGGAGGTTAGGATGGATGACAACTGGTGTATAGATTTTAAAAATCCACATTATCAGTAGAAAGAATTACATCACCACAACGTAAGACTTTATACACATCCATCTATGTGTAGTTTTACTCTATTCTACAAATAATTATACCCTGGCTATTCTCAAAACTAATTTGGAAAGACACATAAAAGGACAAAAATATGTCAACAAATTTCACACCAGAAAGTTAAGAAAACAACCACACTGTATCCTATTCATAGAACTATCTTCATGACCTTTTCCTGGCCAGATCTACAGAGAATAGAATAAAAGTTGGAATGCTGATCTGGACCATTCATAAAAAGAATCAGGTATTGCGGTCATTATAAGCGTAAAGATCAGGCCTCTGTCTTTCAGTTATCTGATTTGCAGGAACTGCCAACGAATATTACAAATCTGACCAACTGCAAGGGATGATAAATAATAGTGTCTCTATTGGGTTCCTGCCAAGAGATCAATTTATTCAACAAAGTGCATTTGAAACCCAGGGCTGAGGAAACTGTAAATTAATATGGAAAAGGGTTCCCAATAATTAAACTAACTGAAAACTTCAAGTCATTTCTGGTACAGAGTCTTTCCAGTCCATGGTCATGTGAAAAAAAGCTGACCGAATGAGAAGATTCCATTTACCACAGTAAATGTAACAAGAAATTCCAGATAGATTACTCCACAGCTGCTTCCTCCCCCAAAATGCACCCACCCTGACGCCAGCACACTTGTGCACACACACGGACCCTCTCTCCAATCACTGTCCTGAAAAATTGCTGGCCTCAAAGATTTACATTTTGTGGAACAACTGAAGGGCACAACAGTTGCCTGGCACAGCTGCAGTCTGAACACAAAGGCTAGGAGGTGGGAACAGCAAGTTCAGTTCCAACTGTTAAGTCAAGGGAAAGAGCATTTCTCAGAGCAATGCAAGCTTGGAAACTCAGTCTAGAGCAGCATGCTGTTGGTCACTAACACCCCATAGAGCTCAAATCTCAAAATCCAATTTGAAAATAGAAGAAAACAATGGTTACTCAAAATACTTGAGCTGTTAAGTCGCCATAAGCTTCTTGACTTTGTCCATTGAGATGGAACGCATTTCTTAAAACTTCTGAATATTGTGGTGACAATGAGTGCCAACACCCCACCCTTCTGCATACTTTTTGCACACTTGTGATAAGTGGGCAAATAAATGAAATGATTTTTATTTATTTTTTCCTCCCAAAAGCTATTTGATCAGATAATTCTAACAGCCTTTTCCCCCTTTGCAATAACGCTGTGATACTGGCTGTAATTGTTTATGAGTTATTTTGCTGGTATGTCAACAGACCATAGTAAATGAGAAGAAATCAGTTTGATTTATTCTAGGGATTATGTTTTGGAATCTTTCATATAGCTTTTACTAATTTAGATTTAAAATGAAAAACTATAATTTTTATAATATACTTTGTAATAGTTTTTTTTAACCCCAAACTTTAGAAGAAGAAGATAAAAATATTAGGAAATATATTTCTATGCATATATCTTAAAGTTTGTCAAAAGATTTTGTATATATGATGTTATCACTGAACCAACATTTTCTTACATAATCATTCCTCACTTTTAATATCTGGCCAAAACTTTATCATACTACTTTCCCATGAAAGAAGTGAAGTAGATGTTCTGCTTTATAACGATTACCATTTTAAATAGGATTTGCCCACATCATAACATGTGCTCAATAAATAATAGCTGTCATTATTACCATGGCGATCCACACCTCCTAATGTATGCTGTAAGGGTTATATTATAGCTGTCATTATTACCATGGCGATCCACACCTCCTAATATATGCTGTAAGGGTTATATTATAGCTGTCATTATTATCATGGCAATCCATACCTCCTAATGTATGCTGTAAGGGTTATATTTTATATAAATAAATAAATATTTATATTTATATAACATTTATGTTCTATAACATGTTTTTCAAAATGTGGGATGTGACCCATTAGTGGATCACGGAATCAATTTAGTGGGTCTCAGCCAGGATTTTATTTAAAAATGAAGTAAAACACAAAAGAAAATATCTGAATTCCACGTGGTGGAAGAAAGTACTGTTTTGTGAAACTTGTTTTAGTATTGTGAGAAGGGTGTGTGTGTGTGTGTGTGTAAAATACATTTCTCACTATGGGTTGCCTTTAAAAGTTTCAAACTCATTGTTACAAAGCATATATTTCTAACGAACATGATGAAAAGATAGGTGTTCACTCTAGAACAAAGGAAAACAACTACATTTATTTATCTGTAATAATCAATCCTTTTTTATATTCAAAACATAATTACTCAGCTTTGTACACTGCATTAAAGGTATTCAAACCATTTAAAAAGTAATTTTCTATTCATTTTCCATGGGCACTATTGGAGACTTAATAGGCCAATGTCTGTTGACATGATTATTTTCCACAAATGGATTCTCATTCCTTTTCCATTTATCTACCATGAAATAATAAGACATCCAAGGACTCTTGATGTTTAGTTTTCTGTTTTGTCATGATGTCCTATCTCCATGGCAAACATGTGACAATTCCCCTTTATGACAAATTGATCTATAACAAAACAGCATCTCATTTGAAATGTATGAAAAATAATTCCAATTAGTCTACACAAAGACCCACCTACCTCCACACATACCCTTCCATATTAAAACCTTTCAAATGTTTATGAACTCTCTTTACAGAATCATAATGTTGTGGGCAGAAGAAAAATAATCAACTTACTGTATCTTGCATTTCTTATGGAGAAAACAGGCAAAGTAGAAAATAAAAAGAAGCATCAGTCTTTAGTGGTCAGTGTTAACATTTGTACCACAAGTGTTGGGGAACAAGTATAGAAGTCCTACACTGCTTTGAAAAAACACAAACTCTGCCTTGGTATAACGCCCATGCTACTGAAAGCAACGTTCTGCGTGAAGGTGAGCTGCTGGTTACGACTGTGGGGAGAGTGAGGGTTCTACCTTTAAACTGAGTTCACAAATATGCCACTTCATCTTCCCAACATTTACTCTGGTTAGACCATCCACTGTGACAACTGAAAGGTAACATTCATTTCTAATGGACTGAAGTTTCCACGGGAAGCCTTTTTATAGCAAGTGCAGAGATTTTAAAGAGCACGGACGATCCTAAGAGTACCCTAATTCACGATTTAGTTCAAACTATTTACTGAGTACTTACTCCATGCCAGGCACTATGCAAGGGGCTGGAGACAGAGATGAGTTTCCAATCCAGTGGGAGAGCTCCATAAACACACAAAAAAATTACAATTCTATATGTAAAGGGATATGACTGAGGTATACTGAAGATATGAAGGAGGCATAGAGGAGAGGCATCAAACCAGATGGGGCACCAAGGGAGATCAATGGAAGTTTCTTTTTTTTTTTTTTGGGGCGGGGGGCAAACTGTGTAGCTTGCAGGATCTTAGTTCCCTGACCAGGGATTGAACCCAAGCCCACCACAGTGAAAACACCAAGTCCTAACCAGTGGACCATCAGGGAACTGCCCTCAATGGAAGTTTCTTAAAGAGATGATGTTGAAACTGAGTCTTGGGGAAGAGGGTTCCCCAGGGAACTCAGGTCATACAGCATGATATATGTTCAGGACATCACAATAAAGGTTAAACAACATGAGACTTGCAAAGTTTGAAACAATGACATTTTGATTTGGTTCATTCTAAGCACCGCATGTGTTCAGAATTCCACAAGTAGTTTGGTAGTGCTGGGCCAGTGAGACGGGGAAGACAGGAGAGACGAGGTGAAGAGGAAGGCAAAAGTCAGATTAGAATCTCATGTGGGAATTCAAGTCGGAACAGACATAGCTGGGATTTTATCCTAGGACTAGGATACCATTCAAAGCACTAGGATTACCGAAGTATTGAAACATATTACTTAGTAAATTTTAAAATGCCAAAAGGGAAATTTAAAACATTTAAGAAACATTCTATTCATAATTCTATCTTCTTAAAATTATAACTATTTTCAAATCTTCTTGTTTCCTTCGATTTTACTCACACAGTTTCTTAATACGTATGCCGTCTTAGTGCTCATAACTTTTGCATTCTACTTTATCACTTAACATTGACTGGTAAATCATTTCCCATGTAACCACCATATGTGGTATCGTAATGACCCCAGAGTATTTCACTGGGTTCTTCTGACAACTCAACCATTTTCTTTTTCTGTGTCATATAGGTAGTTTCCAGACTTTCCTATGACAATGGCATTTTCATAAGCAGCTTCTGCATGTATATTTTATCTTATGTTTTCCTTGAGGTAAATTTTAAAATTGCCAGGCTACCAAGAATGAATAGTTTTATGACCTTTTGTTACTCAGGTGGAAGAGGGCTGGGTACTTACTGTTTTGCTCCAAGTAAGGCCTGCAGTGTGGTGTTCCTTGATGTATGCTTGAAGCTCACTCCATATGTTCAAATACGACTTTACCCAATCCACATGGCGTAAATCACTTTGTCATAAAAGAGAGTGGAAGAGAGTGGATTTAGGATCTATTTAAAGACATTGGGGAGCACATGGCAATCCAGTAACTAAGGCTCCAGATGACCCTGGAACAACTGTCTTTCTAGACCAGTCAGTGTGGACTGATTCTGAAAAGAACCTTGAAAGGATGGTGGTCCTGGTTTCCCCTGAGAGGAGCTGAGTGCCCTGAGCTCCAGTGCGGAGCGGAGAGGCCCACGGAGAGAGCATCCACCAAACTTAGTTCATCCTCGTGTCATCTCTCACGGGGAGATGAACATGGAGGGGAGACCATTTCTCTCCGTACTGCTGCTGATGCAAAATGAAAAACAATGCACTTTCAGGCAGGAGAATGGTACAGAAAAGAAAAAACGTCCTTTGGTTTGTTTTCTAATAATTTGTGGAATTATTCGGTTGAAAGTATAACCAAATTGGAGAATTCTGGGCTGATACGGAAAGTTGCTATAGTAAGAAAAATGACTTCCTACAAATGGGTAACACTCAATACTTCTAAAGGGACAGTCACTTAAATTACTTCAATTTGATACTCATAATGACAAATGCAAGTGAGGCAGGGCATGACTGGTATTTTTATTCCAATTTTACTGAACCAAGAAGTGGTAAAATGTTAATCCAACTTTTAAAGCTGGATTAATATACAGGATTGGGAGAACTGTTAGAAATATTAAATTTATAGGTAGGCAAAAATAGTTGCATTTCCTTTGGATTATTTCCACTCACACATTTTTTCCTACTTTGAATAAAGTAGTAGTAAATGAGAAAATGATGAAATCTCAGTTAACAAAAATTTAATCACAAACCTGGGCCATTAATCTGAAGACAATCGCGGAAGGAAATCTCTATTATTCAAGCTCTTGTCAGTAATGACTTGTCTCTGGACATATTTTGTTTTCCTTGAAAAGCTCTGAGTACCACGAGCATGTTTAGAATCCCATTGTATTAAGTCATGCCATTTAAGAAAAGGGAAATGGGGAACTGAAGTCTAATTATCTGCCCCTCAAAGAGGGAAAACATGAGTGTGATTCTGTTCTACATCTTTAGATTTACTGACTATAATGATCAAATCTATGAAATATTTCATTGTCGCTTTCTCACTTTTACAATCAAAACCCAAACCCATATATTTATACATATGGTCATTTAATACATACATGTGCATATGTACAGGTGTATGTACATACAACACACGTCTGTAGGCATTCTAGAAAAAGCAGGCTGCACGTTCAGTACACTTCTATTAAAAAGTTTAACAAAGGATAAAGTCCAAACCTGCATAGGCAAATTCATTTTTCTTTTAACTATTACAGTATGATTTTAACTTGAAGAAAGTTCTAGCAAAACTTGTAATAAGGCATAACAATATGGTGCCTTTTAACCTGAAGTCAGTTTCTAAGAGACAACAAATTGAGAAGGACTCAACTCTACCTCCAGAGCTGCAAACCCAGCCTCAGTTCCGCTTCCCCTGTAAGAAGCTATGGGAAGGACGTGTGACTCTTAATGATTATGACTCAGAGAGGTCTTACCTCTAGAAAGTCAAAATAATTAACCTGCTCTATTCATTTATTGAAAAAGAGCCAAGCAACCAGCCAAGCCGGTCGAAAAGGTTGCACAGATGCAGAGTCCACTGGCCACAGCCCTTCTGAGTAAACCACAAGGAAGCCTGCCTTTCACCTCCTCCACCCACGGCTCGTCTGTCAGGCAGGCAGCAACGAGCCTGCCTCACTGGCGATGCCTCATCAATGAGTCTGCAACACCCCACAGCCCTCACTGAGCTCACACAGAAGGAAGACACAGCTGGCTTGGGTGCACCCATAAATGGGTGTTGAGTGACTGGTTGTGGAGTATTGGGCTTGCTTTGGGTTATCGATCCTGGAAGCTCACCGGTGACTTGGGACTGGTCTGGCTACTTGTGGAAGTGAGGTGAATAAATCCACACCCGTGGCTGCATTTCCCCAGCATGTTACACACTCTTCAGGTGGTCCATTAAGTTTAAGTGAACTGTCCTTGATGCTGTCAGAAGTACATTTTCTAATTAATAGCCGACATTGAGGAGCAAATACTATACTCTCTTTGTATATGTACAAAAAAGGGGAACCCCTAACCCTCTTGGCTATACTACCACCTGGGGAGAATCACTCACACCCATGGGCCCAAGATACACTCAAGTAGGGACTGGGAGGAGAACAGGAGCTGATGAACTGAGATAAAAACAAAAATGGCCTCCAAGGGTGATACGCAAAACGGCAGAGACTTAGGTGTCTTGAATAGGCACCTCTGTATATTCCGAGAAAGGACTAGGTAAAGAGGTCTTTTATGATGTTGCAGTCGTCATGGCCTGTTCATACTGACATATTTTTGCAACTTAAGCTTGTTCTTTCCTGAACTGCTATTTTTATGTGAGCAGAGCAGATTGTCTTGCATTTCATTTTTTTTCTTTTTTAAAATTTTTAAATAGATCTTTATTGGAGTATAATTGCTTCAGAATTCTGTGTTAGTTTCTGTTGTACAACAAAGTGAATCAGCCATGTGCATACATATATCCCCATATCCCCTCCCTCTTGCGTCTCCCTCCCACCCTCCCTAACCCAACTCTCTAGGTCATGGCAAAGCACCGAGCTGTTCTCCCTGTGCTATGCTTCTGCTTCCCACTAGCTAACTATTTTACATTTGGTAGTGTATATATGTCCATGCTACTCTCACTTCGCCCCAGCTTCCCCCTCCCCCGCCGTGTCCTCAAGTCCATTCTCTATGACTATGTTTTTATTCCTGCCCTGCCACTAGGTTCATCAGTACCATTTTTTATCTTTCATTTTTTTTGATTCCACATATACATGCCAGCATACAGTGTTTTGTGTATCTGACTGTGTGTTTTCTCTTTCTGACTTACTTCACTCTGTATGACAGACTCTGGGTCCATCCATCTCACTACAAATAACTCCATTTCATTTCTTTTTATGGCTGAGTAATATTCCATTGTATATATGTGCCACATCTTCTTTATCCATGCATCTGTCCATGGACATTTAGGTTGGTTCCATGTCCTGGCTATTGTAAATAGTGCTGCAATGAACACTGTTGTACATGTCTCTTTTTGAATTATGGTTTTCTCAGGGTATATGCCCAGTAGTGGGATTGCTGGGTCATATGGTAGTTCTAGTTTTAGTTTTTTAAGGAACCTCTATACTGTTCTCCATAGTGGTATCAATTTACATTCCCACCAACAGTACAGGAGGGTTCTCCTTTCACCACACCCTTTCTAGCATTTATTCCTTCTAGATTTTTTGATAATGGCCATTCTGACTGGTGTGAAGTGATACCTCATTGTAGGTTTGATTTGAATTTCTCTAATAATTAGTGATGTTGAGCATCTTTTCATGTGCCTCTTGGCCATCTGTATGTCTTCTTTGGTGAAATGTCTATTTAGGTGTTCTGACCATTTTTAAATTGAATTGTTTGTTTTTTTTGACATTGAGCTCCATGAGCTGGTTGTATATTTTGGAGATTAATCCTTTGTCTGTTGTTTCATTTGCAAATATTTTCTCCCATTCTGAGGGTTGTCTTTTTGTCTTGTTTATGGTTTCCTTTGCTGTGCAAAAGCTTTTAAGTTTCATTAGGTCCCATTTGTTTATTTTTGTTTTTATTTTCATTACTCTAGGAGGTGGGTCAAAAAAGATCTTGCTGTGGTTTATGTCAAAGAGTGTTTTTCCTATGTTTTCTCCTAAGAGTTTTATAGTGTCTGGTCTTACATTTAGGTCTTTAATTCATTTGGAGTTTATTTTTGTGTATGGTGTTAGGGAGTATTCTAATTTCATTCTTTTACATGTAGCTGTTCAGTTTTCCCAGCATCACTTATTGAAGAGACTGTCTTTTCCCCACTGTATGTTTTTGCCTCCTTTGTCATAAATTAGGTGACCATAGGTGTGTGGGTTTATCTCTGAGCTTTCTATCCTGTACCATTGATCTACATTTCTGTTTTTGTGCCAGTACCATACTGTCTTGATTACTGTAGCTTTGCAGTATAATTTGAAGTCAGGGAGCCTGATTCCTCCAGCGCCATTTTTCTTTTTCAAGATTGCTTTGGCTATTTGGGGTCTTTTGTGTTTCCATACAAATTGTAAAATTTTTTGTTCTAACTCTGTGAAGAATGCCATTGGTAGTTTGATAGGGATTGCACTGAGTCTTTAGATTGCTTTGGGTAGTATAGTCATTTTCACAATATTGATTCTTCCAATCCAAGAACATGGTATATTTCTCCATCTGTTTATGTCATCTCTGATTTCTTTCATCAGTGTTTTATAGTTTTCTGAGTACAAGTCTTTCGCCTCCTTAGGTAGGTTTATTCCTAGGTATTTTATTCTTTTTGTTGTGATGGCAAATGGGATTGTTTCCTTAATTTCTCTTTCTGATTTTTTGTTGTTAGTGTATAGGAATGCCAGAGATTTCTGTGCATTAATTCTGTATCCTGCAACCTTACCAAATTCATTGATTAGTCCTAGTAGTTTTCTGGTGGCATCTTTAGGATTCTCTATGTATAGTATCATGTCATCTGCAAACAGTGACAGTTTTACTTCTTCTTTTCCAATTTGTATTCCTTTTATTTCTTTTTCTTCCCTGACTGCCATGGCTAAGACTTTCAAAACTATGCTGAATAAGAGTGGCAAGAGTGGACATCCTTGTCTTGTTCCTGATCTTAGTGGAAATGCTTTCAGTTTTTCACCATTGAGTATGATGTTTGTTTGTGGGTTTGTCATATATGGCCTTTATTATGTTGAGGTAGGTTCCCTCTATGCCCATTTTGCCTCTTCTCATTCATACTGCACAGTGCTATAGTCTCCAACACAAAGTGGCAACATTTGGAGTTATATCATTGGGCACAATTGCCTCAAACACAGTTCTCTGGGTGCAGGGAGTCTGTTACTGAGTATCAGTAATTTAACCAAAGTTTCCTTAGGGTGGGAGAGACCTCAGGAGGAAAAGAGGTGGGCGGAAGTCTGTCTCGAGAGCTGTGCTTCCTAAAAGCTCTGAGACCTGTTTTGCTAACATAGAATGACTAAACTCTATGAGGGGATGGAAACACTGCGGCTGGATTTTGTCTTATGTTGTTTAGTATAATTGCTCTATTGGGATATAATTCACATCCCAGGCAATTCATCCATTTAAGGTGTACAATTCAATAGTTTAGTTCAAATTGTGCAGTCATTAACACAGTGGTTTTAGAACATTTTCATCACCCCCAAAAGAAATCCTACACCCATTAGCAGTTACTCCACATTTCCACCCAACTTCCCCAGCCCTAGACAACTGCTAACCTACTTTCTGTCTCTAGGGATTTGCCTATCCTGGAATTTCATATAAATGGAATCATACGATATGTGTTTTTTTGTGTCTGACTTCTTTCACTCAGCATAATGTTTTCAAGGCTCATCCATACTGCTACTTGTATATTTCATTTTTTAAAATGGCTGAATAATATACCATCGTATGGATATACAGGTTATTTGTCTATTCATCAGTTGATGGACAAATACACTTCATTTGTCTATTCATCAGTAGCACATTCTGGTTACTATAAATAATGCTGCTATGAACATTCATGTACAAGCATTTGTGTGGACATGTTTTCATTTCTTTTGGAAATACACCTAAGAGTGGGATTGCTGAGAGTGACTGTTATTTTTTAGTAAAAAAAGAAAGTATTGGTACATATTTCTTAAAATGATTGGTGGATGTATGGGTATTTTTTGTATTGTAATTTTTATATCTTACATATATTTATAAATATTCTTCTGTATCTACTCAATGTTTATTAAAACCAAAAATAACCTATAAAAGAAATAGTTATGCAAGTTTTGAATATGTAACATTGGTCAATGACCTGGGACTACAGGAGGTATTTATTTACACATTCTGTGCAATTTTTCTATATCCCATACAAAATTTGTCTTATAATGTTGTTTTCTTCTTTTCCTACTTAAAAACCTGTTCTTCTGGCTCATATTTTTAGATCTATGTTAGTAATAGAAAGAAGTGAATTGAAGCAATTATCCAGACTATTCAGGTCCTCAAGTTTCCTTTCATCTGGACAGTCTGGGTCTGTGAGTGAAATGCAGGAACCCCTGCATTTGCTGACTGATGATCATTTCTACTCCCGTCACCTAAGGGCTCAGAGGGGGATTCACTGTGAGCTCAGTGCCCAGGGGGTGGAACTTTGTTGCTCTTATTTTCACCTAATTTCTTTCCTGCATGATGAAGCATCAGCCACATCACATCTTGCCAGCTGTTGACAAGGCAGGCCGTGACATCATCAGAGGTGAAGGATCTCATGACACCCCTTCAGCAGTTCAGAGATATCTTCCTGTCTATTCAGCTCTGGCCTCTCCCCATTTAGTCCCATTTCCAATTCTAGCCCCAGTTTGCGGCTCTCTAGGATCTATTACTTGTGCTGGAGAACGCAATGTCCTTTTAAGCTGGCTCTCCAGGCAAAACCTGTTGGTTCAGTCTCATCTGTACTTTCAACAGCACTTTGAATGGCGGCTGTTCTTACAGACGTCTCTCTTGTCCACCCAACTGTATTTCATCTTAACGCAATCTCTGGTTTCCCTCTCATTGGCCTGGTTTATTGTCTCATCTCATCTCTGTTCCTCATTTATACTTCATTTCCTAAGCCCCGTTTATTTTCTCTTCTCACCCACCAATTCTATTTTTTTTAAATTTTATTTATTTTTGGCTGCGTTGGGTCTTTGTTGCTGCGCGTGGGCTTTCTCTAGTTGCGGAGAGCAGGGGCTACTCTTCTTTGCTGTGCATGGGCTTCTCATTACAGTGGCTTCTCTTGTTGCAGAGCACAGGCTCTAGGGCACGTGGGCTTCAGTAGTTGTGATGTTTGGGCTTAGTTGATCTGTGGTATGTGGGATCTTCCCAGACCAGGGATCGAACCCATGTCCCCTGTACTGGCAGGTGGACTCCTAACCACTGTGCCACCAGGGAACTCTCACCAATTCTATTTTGATCAATGTAAAAGGTTTGTCCATTTAGGGCTCGTCCATCACAAACCATCACAGATCTCTCTCATTATTGTGGGGATACATAACAGAGTGACATGCATTCACGTGGGGAGAGTTTGTTCATTACCAGAGAACTGAGGCAGACTTTCTAAAACACACATATTATCTGGATCATTGATTTCACTTTCCACTTTGCTCTACCTGCAAAGATGGGATTTTTCCTTAATGTTTGTAGTAAACTAGACTTTGAAAGGAATCAGTAATGAACTACATTAAGCTTGGGGACAAATGTCTAACAAACAATCAATTGAAAATCTGGTCAATAAAAGAAGGTACGTACCTGTGTTTGTAGTCCTTTAAGACCCTGTTAGTGTAAAAGGTGGCAGCATCATTCATCTCCTTGACATAAGGACCGGGTTTGGGGGACTGAGAGAACAGGACCATCACCAAAGCATAGAAAGAAAAAAAATAATAGGATAAGAAAGAAAATGCCTTAAAGAAGAAGAGAAGCAATGCAGATGTTGACTTCAAAGTTGGAGGCAAATCTTGCTCTGTAAAATCAGTGAAGCACTTTCCACATCTCAGAACACAAAGCCCTGAACTTCAAAAGGGTAAGAAAGAGCTGATGTATTCAGCCTGAAGGGAATCTTCCTTTCATGTAACAGGCGGAGGATGGAGAAGCCTGAAGGCAGCCATGAGTTCTCCCAAACACTCCACAAACCTGACGAGGTGCAGGGGCAACATTCCAGCCAGACTCACCACAGCTATCCACCCAAGGGCAGGGATGCTTTCGCTGACAGCCGAGAGATGATTAAACATTTTACTCCCCCGGTTTCTCTCTCTGAAAGTCTGGATCTCCTGAATCTTTTCCGATATTGGTTTCAGAAGTGCAGCCACATCGTTCTGGAAGCAAACATTGAGCACTGTTACTGAGGACAGAACGGAGGCACAGCACCTCCACCCATGCTGGCCTAAGCAGGACTACTCAGCACCTGTCATTTGTCAGGGGCTTTCAGAATCCAGCAGACTTTTTTCTTATGGTCATACTGTATTTTCATTTTCTGAAGTATGAAGACTGCGATTTCTTACATTATTAATGCTGTCTCCTGAGACATGGAAAAAACGCAGCAGTATGATACAGTCCCTGTTTCGGAGACCGCTGCATGGAACACAGTGAAACTGAGTGTAGATCAAGTTATATTTTCTAATGGAATGCACAGATCACAGCCTAGAAACACATGTCTAAAATCGGGATAGGTAGAAGTTAGTAAAAGGATATCTTCCTATTCCTGTCGGAAAATGATGTGAGGAAGGGTCCTTGGTTTTTACCTTAGTTACTAATCCATGTGAAAAAGTGGAAATCTTTCACTGAGGCTCTCTGCAAGAAAATGTAACCGCTTATAATATTTATAGTCCCCTTAGTCTGGTTTGGTTTTCAGCATCATCCTCAGACAACTTGGCTGATGGCTACTCACCCCCTCACTTCTTTTTTTTTTTTTTTTTAATTTTTATTTATTTATTTTTGGCTGCGTTGGGTCTTAGTTGCTTGTGTGCGGGCTTTCTCTAGTTGCGGTGAGCGGGGGCTCCTGTTTGTTGCGGTGCATGGGCTTCTCATTGTGGTGGCTTTTCTTGTTGCAGAGCATGGGCTCTAGGTGTATGGGCTTCAGCAGCTGTGGCACATGGGCTCAGTAGCACAGGCTCAGTAGTTCTGGCGCGTGGTCTTAGTTGCTCCGTGGCATGTGAGATCTTCCCAGACCAGGGCTTGAACCCAAGTCCCCTGCGTTGGCAGGCAAATTCTTAACCACTGCCACCAAGGAAGTCCCACCCCTCTCATTTCTGATTAATTGATTCAACAACTGACTTTTCTAGTCACATAAAAACACTTCTAAAATTATGTGAGCTGAGTTATGAAGTAGCACAGAGACTGGTGCTTGTAGCATCTCCCCATAGCATTCTTGACTTTCTTTGGTTTGGAAGAGCAGATACAAAGTTATCTAATTTTTTTTTTTTTCCTCCAAAGAAACAGCAACAGTTTGTACTTCAGCTTTGTAAAAGCAGTTGAAAAGGTTTTGGCAGTATTTTACAGTCTTTTAAAATAGAAAAGCCCCTTAAAGCTCCTTAATTTCTTTAACCAAGACTTCAGAGGTTCCTAACTGAACTTCAAGGTTCTCAACTTGGGCTACACATTGAAATCACCTGGAAGCTTTCAAAAACAGGCCTTGGGGGCTTCCCTGTTGGCATAGTGGTTAAGAATCTGCCTGCTAATGCAGGGGACATGGGCTCGAGCCCTGGTCTGGGAAGATCCCACATGCCGCAGAGCAGCTAAGCCTGTGTGCCACAACTACTGAAGCCCGCGTGCCTGGAGCCCATGCTCTGCAACAAGAGAAGCCACCGCAATGAGAGGCCCACAAACCGCAACAAAGAGTAGCCCTCATTCGACGCAATTAAAGAAAGCCCGTGTGCAACAACGAAGACCCAACGCAGCAATAAATAAATTAAAAATAAAAACAAAAAAACACAAACCAGGCCTGGGCCCCACCCCCAGAGACTCTGATTTAACTGGTCTGGGGGTGGCCTGGGTTTCGGGGGGAACTGGAAAAGCTCCCAGGTGCAGATTTTAATCATTGCTACAATGGTAGTTTAACATCCTTTAGGACAGTTGTTTCTGCCAGGGACAGCAAACCATCAGGGAAGAAATAATGCTCAGCTGCAGTAGCTTCCGGCCCTCACTTCTCCTTCTTGACCCTGTATATGCCCTCTCCTAAAAGAAGTGTATCAAGGCTTTGGAATGATAATGACCTTGGTTCAAATCTTTGCTCTGACACTTTATGAGGCCTTGAGCAAACTACTTAACCAAAGCCTTGGTCTCCTCATCTGTAAATCAGAGACAGTAATACTTACAGCTTATAGGCTACAGGAGAGGTGACGTCTTAAACCTCTGGCACATGGGATGGACACAATAAACGGAAGTGATTATTATTATTACTATTATTCAGTTAGCTCAGACTGGGGGTAAAAAAGATGTTCTCTGTAATACATAATATTCATTTGCCTCAAACCAACAGTCTGTGTATTTAAGATAAGAGAGGCTCCAAATAAACATCCACGCAGGCTGGCAGGATTTTAGGGTTCCGGGAGTCTAAACTAGGTCATCTAGTTCAGGTTTGTGACAGACTCAGCTAAGTGGGTCACGTTCAGTATTTTTAAAAAGTAACTGAAATAGAATAGAAACTATCAGAGGGCATGTCATGTATAAGGTTGGGTTTTTTTTTTTGGCCACACCGTGCCGCACGTGGGATCTTAGTTCCCCAGCAAGGGAGAGTAAAGGCTCAGGTCTGGATGACACTGCTTGGGTTGAAGTCCTTGCAAGTCAGTGTACTAAGCTCTAGAACTTTAAACAAGTGGCCAAACTTGTCTATGATTCCGTGATCACATCTCCAAAATACTGTTGATAATGGCACTCACTTCACATGGCTGTTAGAAGGAGTAAATGAGAGAACATGTCTGTGCTTGGTAAGGAGTCAGGTACACTGTGAGTGCTCGAGAAATAGCAGGAGACCTCAAAGACATCTGCCGGTTTAAAAATCTCTGATTGACAAGATTCACTGACCAGCTCTTTCCTATCACTGACATGCAAAGTCAGGAAAAACATTTTCTAACTGAGATCTGCAGCTGCAGAGGCATGTTTTTGTTTGGGAGAAACAAAAAGAAATACAGGGAAAGAGAGCAAAGCGTTCTTAAAGTTCTCAGTGGACTTTTTTCCCCCTGTTTTATTGAGAAATAATTGACATACATCACTGTATAAGTTTAAGGTGTAAATATATGCAAATCAAACCAGCATGATGGTTTGATTTACATATACTGTGAAATGATTACTACAATAGGTTTAGTTAATTAATATCCATCATCTGATATAGATACAATAAAAAGAAAAGGAAAAAGAGTTTCCCCCTGTGATGAGAACTCTTAGGATCTACTCTTTTAACAACCTTCCTACATATCATACAGCAGTGTTAGCTATAGTTGTTACGCTGTACAGTACATCCCTAGTACTTATCTGTAACTGAAAGTTTATACCTTATGACCAGCTTCCTCTGACTCCCCCTTCCCCCCAGCCCCCAGTTCTGGTAACCACAAATCTCTCTTTTTCTGAGTTTGGTGGGGTTTTGTTTGTCTAGATTCCACATATAAGTGCGATCATACAGTATTTGTCTTTCTCTGACTTACTTCACTTAACATAATGCCTTCAAAGTTAGTGGACTTTTAAAATTCTTCCATACTGAAGGCAGTGAAAAACAAAAAAAGGTTGCTGCAGAAGCTAGCCAGGTCTTGTGGAAAATTCATGAATACCTTCCCACCTTCTCACTTTCCCTTCTGGCCATTACAAAGGAAAGGTCTCATAGGTATGACAAGAAGACCCTGAATCAGGGTTGTTATGGGCTGAATGTGTCCTTCCCAAATTCAAATATTGAAGCCCTAACCCCCAGGACCTCAGAATGTGAGTGTATTTGGAGGCAGGGTCTTTAAAGAGGTGCTTCAGTTAAAATGACGTCATGAGGGTGGACCCTAAACCAATATGACAGGTGTCCTTATAAGAGATGAGGATGCACACACTCACAAGGGAAGACCACGTGAGGACACAGGGTGAAGACAGCCGTCTACAAGCCAAGGAGAGAGGCTTCAGAGGCAGCCAACCCTACTGACACCTTGATCTCGGACTACCAATCTCCAGAATTGTGAGAATATACATTTCTGTTGTTTAAGCCACCCAGCCTGTGGTACTTTGTTCTGGCAACATTGGCAAACTAATATGAGGGTGTAATGACAGTACAGGAAAAGCAAACAAACACCCCCAAACTCTCAACAAAGAAACAAAACCCCTCAAACAGTCCCTGCCCCAAACACAGCTCTTCCATTTTCTTGGTGAATGACTGCTAAAGTCAGGTTTAAATGCCCTCCCTGCAATTTCACTCTTTAGAAGGGAAACACTTCCCTCTTCAAGGGGTTCTTTTTAGTCCAAATTCAACACCCAATCAAGGGTGCATTATACAGGTTTTCCCAGAAGGCAGCTGAATTTTAATTATGGCAACACTAGTAAAAAGCATCCTAATTTTCTCCAGTGATTTGCTCAGCCATGATATTCTTTTCTTTTTTTACATCTTTATTGGAGTATAATTGCTTTACAATGTTGTGTCAGTTTCTGCTGTATAACAAAGTGAGTCACCTATAGGTATACATATATCCCCATATCCCCTCCCTCTTGCGCCTCCCTCCCACCCTCCCTATCCCACCCCTCTAGGTGGTCACAAAGCACCGAGCTGATCTCCCTATACTATGCTACTAGCTATCTATTTTACATATGGTAGTGTATATATGTCCATGCTACTCTCTCACTTTGTCCCAGCTTCCCCTTCCCCCCTCTCCATGTCCTCAAGTCCATTCTCTACATCTGCGTCTTTATTCCTGTCCTGCCCCTAGGTTCATCAGAACCATTTTTTTTTTAGATTTCATATATATGGTTAGCATATGGTATTTGTTTTTCTCTTTCTGACTTACTTCATTCTGTATGAGAGACTGTAGGTCCCTCCACCTCACTACAAATAACTCAATTTCATTTCTTTTTAAGCCATGATATTCTTGATGTAATGACATTTTTGAGAAAGGCCAGAATATCTGAATTGTTAGTGATATCTGGCCTACTGCCCCAAGGGGAAAAAGAACCAGAAACTGTACATTTACAATGTTAGATAGATTTATTAAGGCCATCTTTGTTTATCTCTAACTTCCCAAGAACAAACTCTGAAGTGTGAGGAGACAGAGTATTCTGGAAGATATTTTATATTGGTTATCTGATGAAAGCACCAAAAAGATTGAGAAAGTTTCCTTCTGCCTTAGTTTGGCAATTGCGTGAAGAATTGTCCTCATTAAAAAAAAAAAAAAAAAAAAAGTAATGCTGAGAGGACTAAGTACAACGGCTATGTGCACAACTCTAATAAGCAGTACAGCTTTTATTCTGTGCCAATAGATTCTCGTGTACTTTAAAGGAGGCTGACATTCTCCAGCTCACCCTGTACTTTCACAGCTGCAATCAAAAACACAGAGAGAGGGGCTTCCCTGGTGGCGCAGTGGTTGCGAGTCTGCCTGCCGATGCAGGGGACACGGGTTCGTGCCCCGGTCCGGGAAGATCCCACATGCCAAGGAGCGGCTGGGCCCGTGAGCCATGGACGCTGAGCCTGCGCGCCCGGAGCCTGTGCTCCGCAACGGGAGAGGCCACAACAGTGAGAGGCCCACCGTACCGCAAAAAAACAAAAATACCCCACAGAGAACATTCGAGTTATGGTGTGATTTCCATCAAGGCTGACTGTGTGGGATATCAGAGGAAAAGTGAATTGCGGGGCGGTGGGGGGCTGTTAGAGGAACTTCCACTTTTTTAAGTATTAAGCATGTATTAAGCATACTCAATAAATACAGGTTGAATTGCACTGATGTCAATTAACGCTACAAAAGGGCTTTCCACTGATGGGAGATAAATTTCAGAGGCATCCTGGGTTTTTTTCAATGGTGTGCATTGGTGGCAGCTTTTCAGACACAGCTAAAAGCTAGTGTGCTTTGGAATGACTTTAAATCGGCCAATTTTACATAGGTCTCACCCAGATTTTTTTGTTTTTAACTTATCACTCAGGTTTCTTTCATTCCGAGAGACTTTTCCCTGAAAGAAAATCATTTTTTAAGACTCATGTGAAGGTTAGGTGAAAAATCTCCCTTGCCCTTCCCCAGGTTTCTGTGGCTTTAACAGAAGGTCAAAATGGCCGAACTGGAGAAGATGCATGTGCAAATTGCAAGTTTCAGCGAGTGTTTCCAAGCACTATCTTAGCTTAATGGGACTGTACTTTGGAGAGTATTTCAGGACTCCATGTCTTTATGACCCTAGTTTCTGCTTTAAAGTTGAAGAGTTGAGATCCATCATCAGCTTCATCTCAGTTTATCAGCAAGCTCTGCAGAAACTTTACCCAAAAAGGAAAACCAAATTCCCACTCATGCTTTTTTGTAAGGGGATGGAACGAATTCTGGGAGTTTGACCTCAAAGATGTGTCATTGAGTAAACTGAAATAAGCTTGTTATTTCTGGAATCCATGGTTCTTGTGTAGTTTCTACATCAGGTAGAAAGTGGATCAATCTGCTATTATTTCTTTTAAAATAATTTCTTTTTCTGATTACATGCTCTTTGTGAAACATTGGAAAATAAAGATGGAAAAACATAAGTAAACAATAAACGTCCTTAATTCCACCACACAGAGAAAAACACTGCTAAATGGTGATTTTTTTCTTGTAGATGTAATTATCAGAGATATCTTCAAAAATAATAACTTTAAAAATAATGGCTGTTAAGACCATAAGGAATAATCGTAAGAAAGAGCTGAATTTAAGCAGTTCAGTTAAAACAAGCAAGCACAAAAACAAATAAAAACCCATCAGTATATTGGCAAGCTCTCTGAAACTCTATCATTTTTATGAAGGATGTTTTAAATACAAATACTACAAAGACATTACTGTTACAACTCAGGAAAACTTAATAGCATTAAAGTAAAAATTGGACTTTTTAATATTTGACTCCCACCTTCATTAAAAAATTCTAAGAAAGCTTATATCAAGCAGTACATCTTAGCCAACCATACTACCAAATATCAAAGACTATTACTTTGGTTTAGTTGTTTTTGTATAAAGTTTTACCAGTTGATTCCATGTGAGTGCATATGAGTATATAGCACAGAAAACATATGGAAAGATACTCATCAAAGTTTTTATTTAATTGTATTGCCTTATCCATATATTTTAAATTTTCTAATATGTATATGCATTTCTTTTGTAATGAAGGGAAAAGTTTTAAAACATACTAACCAGTTTTGTACCTTCAATGGTAGAAAAAATTTCATATACGTGCTATTAAATTTATAGATATCAAATAATATTAAGAGTCTTTCTCAGCATTAGGGAAGTAGCTTCAGGAAAACATGTTCAGAAATTATCAGGATAAATTATTCAGCTGAAGAAGAATAGTTAACATTTTTTTCAGGCAAAGGTTATCCAAATCAGGAACAGTGTTTGCTTCTAAAAATGTATCATTTGGGCACATTCTAATAAATGAAGCAATTGTTTTCATCGTTTTAAGTCAAAAGCAAACTTTTTTTTAATCAGAAATGCTAATTTGCATTAACTTGCTTTGGTGCAATTGTAGCTATTTCTCTAGACTAATTTCTCTTCATTGTTCCTCTAATATAAAAATTTTCCACTGTCCAGAAACATTTTGGAGGTTTCAGAATATCCTCACGATAATACTTTCAGAAACATTTGTACATTTAAGACAACTTGAAAATTTAAAACATTTGCAAAACTGTCACAGAAATCAATCTAAATAAATAAAACTGGGCTCCATGAATGTACGTGATGCTATGGTAGCTGCCATTGTATTGCATTATGACAAATCCCTTGGAAAATATTTTTATATGTTCTTAAGGCTTTACATTCCACATATATGTCTTATTTTATGATTGTTAAACTCTCTTAAAAGTACACTCAAGGGGCTTCCTGGGCAGTCAAGTGGTTAAGACCCCACGTTCCCAATGCAGGGGTCACGGGTTCGATCCTTGGTCAGTGAACTAAGATCCCGCATGCGGCACGGTGCGGGCAAACAAACAAACAAAACAAAAATACACTCAAGAATCCCAAAGGCTTGTTTTGCTTTCATTCCTTAAAAATCATTCTTAAAGAATTAAATTCTGCCATTTGCAACAACATGGATGGACCTGGAGGGTATTATGCTTAAATAAATAATTCAGACAAAGAAATACAAATGCTATATGTTTTCACTTACATATGGAATCTAAAAATTTTAGAAATGAATTAATATAACAAAACAGAAACAGACTCATAGATACAGAGAACAAACTGGTTACCAGAGGGGAGAAAGGGAGGAGGAGCAAGATGGGGAAGGGAATTAAGAGGTAGAAACTATTGGGTATAAAATAAATAAGATACAAGCATGTAATGTACAGTGCAGGGAATTTAGCCAGTATTTTATAATAACTTTAAATGTAATATAATCTATAAAAATATCTAATCACTATATTGTACACTGAAAATAATATAACGTAAATCAACTAAACTTCAATTTAAAAAAATCATTCTTGGGACTTCCCTGGTGGCGCAGTGGTTAAGAATCCGCCTGCTAATGCAGGGGACATGGATTCGATCCCTGGTCCGGGAGGATCCCACATGCTGCGGAGCAACTAAGCCCGTGAGCCACAACTACTGAGCCTGCGCTCTAGAGCCCACGAGCCACAACTACTGAAGCCCACGAGCCACAACTACTGAAGCCCGCACGCCTAGAGCCTGTGCTCCCCAACGAGAGAAGCCACCGCAATGAGAAGCCCGTGCACAGCAACGAAGACCCAATGCATCCAAAAATAAATAAATAAATAAATCTTAAAAAAAAATCATTCTTAAAGAGTAAAAGGAATGAATTGCTTTCCAGAATGAACTGCATTGTCCTGATACTTATGAGAGAAGCTTCCAACATGCATAAACTCCTACTTAAATTTTTAATACAAATCTATCAACACCCATTATACTCATCAGCACATTTTTTCCCAGTAATAATATTTGAAAAACAAACTATTTCAGACATAACAGAAAAGCATACAAAGTAATGACAAGCGCCCATATACGTGAAACATAATTTAATATTGCATTGGGGCCCAGGATCATTCCTATGATATCCCTTTATGACATTTGCCAAAAAAAACAGCTGGAAATGCAGAGGTCTGGAGCCTGGGACACAGAACTATTCAGATAGAACCTCAGGGGTAGCACTGAAGCTTGATGTCAAATTGTTGTATTTTTCTCATAAAGGTAGAACAGCTGCAAATTGGGCATTTTTAGTGTAGTCTTTTCTGCCAAAGGATTCAGCAAACCACAGGCTAAACAGCCTTCTCCAAAGTCATTTTTTAAAAAACTATTCAGATAATAATTTACACTGTTGCTTATCAATATATTTAAACCTCTCAGAATCATGCAAAACCTTATTTAGGATTTTGGGGCCATTGACCCAATGAACAATGGACACTTCTTTGTCAGTTCCCACTTTCTGTTTTTTGTCTTTGCCACTGTTCACAAGTGTGAGCCCCACCTGTCATCGTTTTTAGTTTTTGTGCGCAGTATCTGGGGAAGCCCTCGCTCTAAAACCTACAATTTATTCATCAGAACAAGAACACAGTTCTGCTGATGTGATACGTGGGCCACAATTTTCTCTAAGTTCTCAATGTTTGACTTGTCTCAGAATGGTAGGTATGTGATATAAAAAGTCAAGTTCAATGGCTATCTAAATGTATACACAGTAACCCAAATAGTTTGTATCCTTACAATATCTCATCTCCTGAATCTTACTGCAACAACAGGGGTCAGAAGACGATAGAAACGAACAAACTTAACATTAACTGCTCCTCGGAATGAGAGTTATAGTTTCCATTACAGTTGTTCTGATAGGAAGAGAATTTCATTGATAGTACAGGAAGATAATAGTCCAATCAGAGAAAATACATCTTTTCCATTCATTCACGTGTTGGCTAACGACTGTACATGGGACACATACAAAGCTCTAGTGTCTCTCTCTTGTATGACTGGACTTGACAAAATGGGTTCCTAGAAAATGCTGGGTTCATGGCAGGGACATGGCATTAGCTAGATTATTTGAGATCCGGGAAGGAAGCAGTGGGTCAATAATGGGCAATGACAAATAAGACATACGAAATCATGGCAGAGAGAAACCAGAAGGGAAAATTAAGTTGAAAATCAAAAACTTAACCTGGCTACCCACAGTAAGCATAAGAGAATAGACTGGATGGTTGAGAAGAATCTCATCTTGTACTTTGTCATTGTTTCAACTTATTTTATGGACCCAGCTGAAAAGACATCAACTTTCCCTCTCTCTGGGTAGGTACTATCTGGCTTCTGACAGTGATAAATTTTATAATCACCTATAATTTTACTTTATGGGATTCTGAACATTAAAGCTGAACAGTAGATCTCACTGTGCTTTACTTAAACGCACAGGAACTTCACTAACAATTTCTAAAGTTGGAGAGAATTGCCAAAACCATCCAAATTTACCAGCTTTATAAAATCTAAAACAATATACTGTGATCAGAAATTAGTTCTCTGAGATAGAAAAAAAATCTGAACTGCTGTAAGTTTTTAAAAATTGAAGTACAGTTGATTTACAATGTTGTGTTGGTTCCTGGTGTACAGCAGTGATTCAGTTATACATATATTGATATATTATTTTTCATATTCTTGTCCATTATGTTATTACAAGATATTGAATATAGTTCCCTGTGCTATAGAGCAAGAACCTGTTGTTTACCTATTTTATATATAGTAGTTTATATCTGCTAATCCCAAACTCCTAATTTATCTCTCCCCCTCCACGAAGTGCTATAAATTTCTGTCTACCAACGTTTGAGTATTAACTGTATGCCATTCACCATGTTGACTGGTTTTCCCCAGTTCTGTCCACTTTGTAACGATAAATCTCAGTTTAAACTACCAAAGTCATCACTTGAAGGATCCCTGTGCAGTCAACTGCATTTACTGGGTCACTGTCTTTCCCCTAGATAAGTGGCCCATGGTAGAGGGATGGCCAGATCTTCTCTTCGAGATTCATTTATGCAGAATATCACTGAGATGACGTAACCCTACAGTTTCCAGTTCAACCTCAGAAGGTGCAAAAAATGTCAACAACTGCTCTGTAAGTCTTAAGACATCCCACGGGGTGGATCTGCCATTATTGTACCAAGCTACTGATACAGAGCTCCAATCGTCCTTCATCAGAAATGAGCTTTCTCTTTTAAGGTTACCACAACCTTTTTCAGATTCTACCGTCCGCTGTTCTCAAGAGCCGTGCTTCCCACAGTGCATCCAACAGAGCCCCGGCCCTGGTTCGGTGAACAGCTCAACACAAACCGTCTTCCTGATCCACGGAGTTTGAAGGAATTCTGCATATGGCATCTCCCTTCTGGCAAGTCATGATCCACCTCAGAATACTAAGGGAGTTACTAACGAAGTCCATTTATCTTGTTTACCCTGATGTCTCTCAAGTTTTTTTGCCCACAGAACCTTTGATTCACACCTCCCTCCCGCCCCCCACTGGTTTTCTGTGGAACAGACTCTGGGAAAGGTTGCCAGCAGAAGCCTGTGAAGTGGCTTCAGGGAGTCACAGGGGTCTGCCCGGCTGCTTACCATGTGTTCATTTGTCCTCTTCCTCTCCAGTTATCCTTGCTCATTACCATGGAAACACTTTCAAGGGCATTCAATGGAGGCAAAGAAGTCTCTTCTCTCTCATTTCCAACACACACACACACACACACACACACACAGTTTTCAGGAGCTATAATCATCTCTGAGAGGATGGCTGGCACAACCCTCCCCCTCTGCACTGAGGTTTTATCTTCTGTTGGTGTCTCACAGTCAGTCTTTTTTTGGTCAGCCCTGCCCCCACTCCTAATCACCACTGGCAGGTAGAATCTCCTTTGTCCTTATCTTCTCTGTTTTCTCTTTCTCCTTGCACACATCTAACCTTGTGTTTGGAAAGGCAGACCATTTAGAAACAATGCCACTCAATCACAGTATTCCTTCTGCAGAGCAAACTGATGGCTAATGACATTTATTTGCCTTTAGTCTTCAAGTCTTGAGCTATCTTTTCTCTTTGTGCTGCCCCATGGCCATGGGATGCTTCTTTACTACCCAAGAGGGATTTTTGACTACTTCCAAGTCCAGAAGCATCCCACAGCTTTTCCTGATGTAAGGCTCCCTTATACCATAGATCACATGCACTCAAAGTCTGATCAGTGCCAGTAGGTTGCTGTGCTTGGTTTTTCACATTGACCCCAAAGGGAAAGCACGGCTAACAGCATGTGTGAAGCTAGCAAAAAACGTGACGTACATCCAGAATTCCTTTCTATGAGGCACGTGCAGGAAGACCGTTCTTTGATCTTTGGCTCAGTTATTAGATATAAAGCCTACAGCTCTTGACTCTGTAATAAAATGGAGATGACTGTGTCACCATATCTCTAAAGATATATCTAAAGATTGCTACCTGTTGGTCCACTTGTTTCTTCATTTATTCAACAAATATATACTGAGTGCCATCTATGCGCCAGGGCTGGTCAGAAGAGGTGGAGTAGAGCAGTAAACAATACAGGCAGTTCACAGCAGTAAACAACATAATGACTCCTAGGTCCCCACCCTCTTTTGTCCAAGTAGGGTGGGGAGTGTATTAGTCAGGGTTTTCCGTAGAAACAGCACCGACAGGATGTGACTACATATATAGTTTTATAAGGAATTGGCTCATGTGATTATGGGGGCTGACAAGTCCCCAAGATTTGCAGACTGAGGCAGCAACCTGGAGACCCGGGAAACCTGATAGTTTAAGTTTTCCCACCTGAAAGCCAGCAGGCTTGAGACCCAGAAAACTGATGTTCAGTTTGAGTCCAAAGGCAGGAAAAAGCTGATGTCCCAGTTTGAAGGCAGTCAGGCAGGAGGAATTCTCCCTTACTCAGGGGAGGGTCAGCTTTTTTGTTCTATTCAGGCCTTCAACCCATCGGATGGGGCCCACACACATGAGGGTGCTTTATCCAGTCTACTGATTTAAATGTTAATCTCATCCAAAAACATGCTCACAGAAACACCCAGAATAATGTTTGACCAAATATCTGGGCATCCCATGGCCCGGGCAAGTTGACATATAAGATGAATGATCACAGGAGGAGATAGACAGTAAACATAATGAATAACTAAATTAAATGGTATGTTAGTTGTTAAAAGCCATAAGGGAAAAAAAAAATAAAGTCAAGTGAAGGGAATCAGAAATATATGTGGGGGATGAGTTTCAATTTAAAATAGGGTCAGACCAGACACTATAAAACTCTTAGAGGAAAACAAAGGCAGAACACTCTATGACATAAATCACAGCAAGATCCTTTTTGACCCACTTCCTGGAGTAATGGAAATGAAAACAAAAATAAACAAATGGGACCTAATGAAACTTAAAAGTTTTTGCACAGCAAAGGAAAACATAAACAAGATGAAAAGAAAACCCTCAGAATGGGAGAAAATATTTGCAAATGAAGCAACTGACAAAGGATTAATCTCCAAAATTTACAAGCAGCTCATGCAGCTCAATATCAAAAAAACAAACAACGCAATCCAAAAATGGGCAGAAGACCTAAATAGGCATTTCTCCAAAGAAGATATACAGATTGCCAACAAACACATGAAAGGATGCTCAACATCACTAATCATCAGAGAAATGCAAATCAAAACTACAATGAGGTATCACCTCACACCAGTCAGAATGGCCATCATCAAAAAATCTACAAACAATAAATGCTGGAGACGGTGTGGAGAAAAGGGAACCCTCTTGCACTGTCAGTGGGAATGTAAATTGATACAGCCACTATGGAGAACAGTATGGAGGTTCCTTAAAAAACTACAAATAGAACTACCATACGACCCAGCAATCCCACCAATGGGCATATACCTTGAGAAAACCATAATTAACAATGTTCACTGCAGCTCTATTTACAATAGCCAGGACATGGAAGCAACCTAAGTGTCCATCGAAAGATGAATGGATAAAGAAGGTGTGGCACATATATATAGTGGAATATTACTCAGCCATAAAAAGAAACGAAATTGAGTTATTTGTAGTGAGGTGGATGGACCCACAGTCTGTCATACAGAGTGAAGTAAGTCAGAAAGAAAAAAACAAATACGATATGCTAACACATATATATGGAATCCAAAAAAAAAAAAAAAAAGGTTCTGAAGAACCTAGGGGCAGGACAGGAATAAAGACGCAGACGTAGAGAATGGACTTGAGGACACGGGGAGGTGGAAGGGTGAGCTGGGACGAAGTGAGAGAGTGGCATGGACATATATACACTACCAAACCTAAAACAGATAGCTAGTGGGAAGCAGCCACATAGCACAGGGAGATTTGCTTGGTGCTTTGTGACCACCTAGAGGGGTGGGATGGGGGGTGGGATAGGGAGGGTGGGAGGGAGACGCAAGAGGGAATGGATATGGGGATGTATGTATATGTATAGCTGATTCACTTTGTTATACAGCAGAAACTGACACACCATTGTAAAGTAATTATACTCCAATAAAGATGTTTAAAAAAAATAAAATAAAATAGGGCGAGAGTCAGTCTCATTGAGAAGGTGATATTTGAAGAAATAGTTGGAGGAGGCATTAGCCACGTGGATATCTGGGGGAGGCAGATACAACCACTGCAAGAGGAAACAACTGTTGCAAAGTTCCTAAGGCTGGAATGTGTCTCCTGTGTTCAAGGACTGGCAAGCAGACCAGTGGAGCTGGATGGAGTGAGGGGGAAAGTGGTGGGGTATGAGGTGGGAGAGGAGGCAGCAGGGAGCAGAGGCACAGATCATGAGGCTGTTGAGAGGACTCTGGCTTTTGTCCTGAATGAAATGGAAATCACCAGAGGGTTTTGAGCAGAAGAATGACATGATGTGATTTTCTTTTAGGAGAATCACTCTGGCTGTAGTATTGAGACTAGATTGTCAGGGGGGCAAGGGGTAATGTGGAAGCAGGGAGATCCTATTTGAGACTTTGCAATAATTTGGATGAGAGATGAAGGTAGCTGCAGCCAGAGTGACTGCAGTGGAGATTGTGAGAAGTAGATTATGGACTGGAGGTGGGCTACCGAGCAAAGGAGGAGTCCAGAATGACTCTTTGGTTTTTGACCTGAGAGAATAGAAGGATGGAGCTGCCATCACTTGAGAAGGAGACATTGCAGAAGGAACAGGATTTAGCAGGAAGGCTAGGAGCTCAGATTCAGACACACTGTTTAATCTATCCTTAACCTACCTTTCCCAGGGGCCACAATTCACTACTATATTACCTGCAATGTGGCTGTTGATGTCCTTAACTTTTCCCCCCAGCTGAGTCTTTTTCTGGTTTCCACTCGACAGTTTGCCTTTGCTTGGGAGCATCTTCTCACATTCTCAATTCAGTGCAACACAATGGATAAATGTGCTGTTTCTCACGTATGAGGATGGTGCTTTTGGACCCCAGTCAGCAAGGAGTGAGCTCTGTGCTGTTTCTCTCCTGGTGATGGCTTGTGCTGAGTCATCTACTCTGGCAAGCAGCAACCATTTGTGAAGACAGCTAGCATGGATTATGAGTTTATTCTGTGGTTGGCGGTAAAATTATTTTTGTTAATTTGCCAGGCCGATTGCTCATTCTATCCTGAAACTAGCTGGCCCATGGAGATATCAAATCTTTGGACCTGGCTTTATTTGTACCATATTTTAACTAATTGAGGTAATGGATGGAGACACACTGTTTAAGACAGTTGATTTGGGGTAGACCCAATAATGTTATATGACTGTATGCTGGTGACCTAGCTTGCATTTTGATGCCAAATACAATGCTTGTCACATAACAGGTGAGTGAATGAATAAACAAATTAATGTTGAAGTGATAAATAAAGATGAACCTTCTGAGAAATCAGATGTGATCTGTGATCTGGGTAGCAGAAATAAACTTATCTACCTAAGATGGCAATATTTTATCCTGTTTTGATGTGTATTTTTTATTCATAAGTGAACAAAATTATGAGACATTTTCTTTTACATCCTCCTCTTCTGTTTTCCTTCATAAACTTTTTTTTTTGGCTTGGTGTCCACTTACCCCAACCTCATCATGCTTTTTTTTTTGTTCCTATAATCTGTTAAAATGTTTATTGAGCACCTATATATGCCAGGTATAATCCTAGGTATATGGAACATATCAGTGAGAAAAGAAAGACCTCTCCTGTAGGGTTTACAAGCAGGGAACAGAGAGCAAACAATACACATAATAAATACATCACACTATGAAAAAAGGAGCAGAACATGAAAAAGGGATCGGGGTGCTGGGGAGTTTTTAATTAATGTAAAAAGGCTTAAACAGAATTTTTGGCTGGCTGCAGTATTTGACGGTTCATTCTGTTTGATCTAGCCCGTCTGTCACATGCTAGCAGCTGATCAGAGTGGCATACGGAGCATCCGTGAGGGCAAAACAGGAACTAGAAGGGGATAAAAGCTGCTTCTCCCCCAGCTGTCTCACCTGAATTCAGCCACTCACAGGCTACACAGTTCACTTTCAACTCCAGACACTCTTGACCTTGGCACATGACAGAGGAAAATATGCTTGCTGCTGATTAGAATTACAGAACAAAAGCCACCAGCTGCGGTTTCAAGTCCCCATTTGATCACCATGATGTCTTACCAATTTAGTTTTTTATTTTAGGCATCTTTTGTCAGCTCTGGGTCCTTCTGTTAGCCAGCCCATAGAGTTACTTTATGAAATGTCACCAGTTCCTTGTTTTTTTATGGTGACCCCAAAACAAAAAATTAAAATATGAATACATTGGTCAACATCTTAAGAGAAGTTGGTAAGTTTCAGAGAGGTAAAATACATAAACATTTTCCATAGTTGGTTTTAGAAGATTTCTTTGAATATCTAAGCTGTACCTTGGAAGCATCACACATTAGCGCTGCAAAGTACAAAACATAATTCCGCAAAGGAGAGGCCAAAAGGCCAAACTCTTTCCTTCCTCCTGGTACACTGAACGTTCTTCCCAGAGGAAACATAGAGACAGGCTGGAGTTAAGCCAATGGGATTTGGTCCTCATCAGCAGGCCATGTTAGGAACCTCACAAAAGTCTGCACGAGCCCTTTGGGGTGAGTATCATCTGAGACTCAGTTTCAAGGGGAGGGAGGAAATGAATTACTGATTGGCTACTATATATCAGACACTGTGCTTTGTAGTCTATATGTTATTTAAACATCACAAAGCCTTGGAAAGATTGGCATCATTATTCCTGTTTTATGAATGAAGGAACAACGTCAAAAAATACTTAGTGACTTGATTAAGATCATCTGGCCAGAACTGGGGTTTCCACCTGGGTATGTTTGGCTCTCAAAGCTGATATTCTTAGGCATAATGAAAAAACAGGCATAATTGACTTTGGAGTAGAACACACCTGGGTTTAAACCACATCTTTCATGTGAGTTGGGGCTAACGCCCCTCTCTGAGCCCCAGAGAGGATGCCTATGAAAGTGTCACCGGCAAAACGCATTAATAATTCCCGGGTAATAAAAATAGAATCTGGGTAATAAAGTAAAGTCTAACTTTTCCCTTTGTGCTTAGTCTAGCTTCACTTGCTCACAGGGTGCTGTGTGCAGACCCGAGTTCTTGGTGCGAGACGGTTGTGCGGACACCTCATCTCGGGGCCGCGAGCTGAGATGCTGCGTCCGCGTTGGGATCTAGAGCCACGAGCAGGGTGAACTCTGTCCCCTTCCCGCCGAGAACCCTAACACGTGTGCGTACCTCTCCACTCTTTGATCCAAGAGTAAAGCTTTCCTTTGCTTGTGAACCACACTCGGCCTCATTCTATTGGCATGAGTGACACCAGGCAGGAGGACCCTTCTTGGGGACTGGAGAGGGTTGGAGAAAAAAGGAGTAATACTCATCTGTGAGGTTATGATGATGGCCAAATAAGATCACATGTGCGTAACATCTGACACAACAGAAGCCTAGAAATGGGCGCTTCTATTATTTTCATAATTATTTGAACATTTTACTGACCACAGATACTGAAGAAACGATATGCCGTTGATAGCCAACAAAATGGAATTACTGCTTTAACATCATAATGGATAAAAGAACTGAGAGCAGAGTGCCCATGATACACAGTCAAAAGTGCGAGCCTACAATGGAAACTTAGGTCTCCTCTTCTTGAGAATCCCAGGCCATTTACCCACATGCTCCTGGTATATACTAGATGAGCTGGAGCACAGAGGGGGAGCTCTGACAATCTCTGGGGCACCGAGGGACAGTCCTTGGGAGAGGCTGCCCCAAATCAACGTCAGGCACACCCGCATCACCTGAGGTGTGGACACCACGCTGGACTCCGAGAACTTTCACACTGTTGCCGGATGGCACCGGTACTGAATAGTAGATACTGTGTTGCTGATTTGTTTAAAGGCAGTTTCTCTTGTGGCTCATAGCGGCCATCAGTTTCATAAATTCTGGAATTAATATCAGTTTCTAGGCTTTCTCTATGTTTGTACGAGTGGGCCACAAGCAAAAGATGTGTCACCCTCTAGTAACAGAATGTCTTGATGGCAGGGGCACACCCTCTGGCGTAAGAGGTAGCACAGCACACCTGGGCACAGGGCCATTCCTGGGTTCTAGTCTTGATTCTGCCCCTTATTAACCGAGTGAGTAGTATCCACCTCACAGGTGTCAAGCAACAGGTGCTCCGTATTCACTGACCCCCTTCCTCCCTACACTTCTGGAGGGTATAATGTGAGGTCAACTGTGGTAACTCAAAGTGCACACTTGAGTGACTCACACAAGTCACTCTTCAGTGAGACGCCACGATGTGACTGATACAACGGTTTCTACCACGATGGATACTAATTCTTGCAATGACTTTGAAATGAAGTATTACTGTCTCCATTGTTCAGCAGAGGAAACTGAGGTTTAGGCGGGCTTAATAGTTTCTCTCTGGAATTAATGTTGGCTTGTAACCTGAATTTTTTTAAATAACAGGGTGTAGAATTCACTGAACAATCACTATTACTTCTCACAGTGACTACATTCCTGGCACTGTGCTGCTCAAGATGTAGGAGACAGGCATGTGAACACATGGTTAGTGGCCGGGGGTGCTGTGCGACCGAGTCTCGGGAGGGTTGGGGGAGGGGCTGGTCTGAGGGGCTGGGCATCAGGTGGGACAATCCAGGGGGGCCATGTTTGCTCATCTTTAAGGATGAGAAGAAATGTGAGGGGAAGGGGCATTCCAGGCTGACAGAACTGTAGACAAAAGTATCTCCCCTCCCCCAAAAAGCACAGAGGCATAAAAAAGTCAGGGTGTGCAGAAAAGAACAAATTTTCTTGGATGCCGTGGAATACAAACCCTGTGCTGGTGTTCTGGGTGGTGAGGCTGTCAAGACAGACAGGAAAGGGCTCTTGGGGCCCCACCTGCAATGCTGAGGAATGTGGATTTCAGTAAAGAGCCCTGGCAGGACTGTAAGCAGAGAAGGTAAGACTAACTAGTCCGGGAGGGAGGAGAGAGTCAGAGTGAGGTGCAGAGGGAAGCAGCAAGCAGAGGCAGTAAGGCCAGTTAGGTAGGGGGCATTGACAGGGTTTGACGAGGGGCTGAGGCGGGCAGTGGCAAGGGCTACCGGGAGATGGGGATGGATCTAAAGGAACGTAGGACAAGCACGGACCTGTTTCTTCTCTGCTGTATCTCAAGCACCTGACACTTAGTAGGCACTCATCAACCAAGTGCTGAGCTGATGAAGGAGGGGAGTATGAAAAGTGCTGGCAGAGGGACCCACGGAGGATGACTCCAAGGCTCCTTGCTTGGAGGATGCTATTTAAAATGGCAACCGCCTTCTGCTAATGAAGTCCAGGAAAACCACAGGATTCCACAAGCAGAACAGAGATGGCCATGCCATCCACAGAAGCTCATCCTGGAAACCAGAGGCAACCACGAGAACACGCTACACAAGGACTTCCAGGTGTCCCGGGATTTATTTCCACAGGACGCAGAATGAGAATTCACGCACATCTTACCTGAACCTTCAGGGGAAGAGTGACCTCAGCTGGCCTTTGGGCTATGGTCACAGTCAGTAAGAGCAAGTGTTTTCAAATCCCTAGGCTATAATGATCCCATGTGATGGTATCTGGGGCACTTTCACAAGAAGCAATCCTATAGTCTTTTTATGATACCCTGGGCATGCTTAAATATTATAAGTTATGTATCTCGGTATTATTCTCTTGAAAAATTTAAATTATCAACACTCACAAATTCCTGGAGCTTTACTTCCCATCATTTTGTAGGGTTTTTCTATTATATTGGTTCTTAGAACATATTTGGCCACAAACATAGGAGTCTGCCGGATATAAGTGATGTTCAGGTTTTCAAGCTTTCATAGCATGCTGGCTCTGTGGATGGTGGGAACATGCACGTCCTCCCTCCTCATCCTCAGAAGCCCCTGCACTACGTGGAGGCCTGGCAGAGCCTGCATGGAAGTGTAGATTCAAGGCGACTTCGAACAGCATTTGAAACAGGGAAAACGTGGTAAGGCTGGGAAGACCTGGCTGCCGTTCAGATTTTCCTTTCAAAATGCATATACTTTTTGGAAAACTGTGACCTTATTAATAATTAACAACCCCTTTAGTTATCATTTGACCCTCTTCCAGAGTCAGTGGAAGCCAACCAAGAGCAATAAGGCCCCCTGAACAAGAAAGGAGGAGTGGATGGGAGGTAGGAGCGTCCCCTGCAGGAAAAGGGTGCTGAGAGGGTGAGGTCCAAACCCAGCATTCCCATGGTATCCCAGGGCTAGCCCTAGACCTGATTCTTAGAACCCGCACACTTGCTCTGTTGGGTCAGAGCATCATTGGTTACTGAGTCTGGCTGGGGAAAGCTGGGTGGCACTGGGAACCAGAGGCTTGTGCTCTGGGCTGGAAAGAGCCTAGCTGATCACTGCAGGTCTCTGGCAAGTTCTATAATTGAACATCTGCGAGCTTTGATCTCTCCATCTGTAGATGGAGTATAACATTATTACCCATGTGCTCTAGCGTGACATTGTGAAAATTAATAGGTGATCAAAGAATTCTGAGATCCTTAAATTAAAAGGTCCCTCATAGATATTCACACAAAATGTCACCAGTACTTGTGCCATTTAAATTAGGATTGGGGGGAAAAACCCAGAACTGGGGAATCTATTTAATTATTTCTATATGCCAGTCTACTTATCTCAAATGATTTCCCCATTGAACTCCCCCAACTTCACAAAACAAGTACTGTCCCTTCTCTATTGGCACTATTATTGTGAGTAGAGAAATTGGAACCAGCATTTGTGCCTTGCATTTTGGATTCATTCAGAAGAATCTTCACAGTAGAAAATCATAAAGAATGATTTTTCAAAGGCAGTGAAAGAAAACCACCTTTGGTTAAGAATAGTTTGGGTCAAGAGAAGCAACGGGATGTGGATCCCAAGAAAATGACACACTCCATCCTTCATCTGTAACAGGGACAACTCCAGCTGTCCATAGGCAGCTGCTGAGTGGTCTCAAAACCATACTTCCTATGGGGTTTTCTTATTCTAGACAATTCTATGGTGCCGCCACACCCACACCTCCTGGTCAGGTGCATATGTGTTGCTTGCACGGGACCCAGTTCCATATAAAGTTACCCCCACGTTGACAAACACAACACACATGCTCAGTCCCATATGGCTCCACCTTGATTTTTCTATCTGTAAAACACCAGGGAAACATGTTAGATTGAGATGAAAAGCAAGGTGTTTACAAACTGGTAAAGAAATACGATATTTATCCTGTCAGCTGAAATGAACCCGGCAGATGTATTTTTGGTTAAAATTAAAATTGTGAGCCCTATCAGGTTACCCCGGCGATGCCGCCAGATGCACAGCGTGTGTCTGACAAAGAGGCATCCCTTGGTCATTTGAGCCAGGCTGTGGGTTCCAACAATTCACGACGGGGGAGCTCATTCCAAGGGCTTGCCTGAGGGGAGGAGCATCTAAGTATTGAATACACAGAAGCAGACTCATGAAAGTGGTATAGAAATGATTCTTTTCTACCTTTCCCTACCCATAAACATCCTCACTGTCAGGGAAGAGTTCTGGAAAGAAAACGAATGGAATCAATCATCTTCGATTTTGTTCTGCAAAAATGGTTCTCATCTCAGACTAGCAGATGACACACTCCCAAGGACACAGGCATGGGAACGGATTCATTTTTCCCATCACGCTTGCTGGGACCCCTCTTCCCATTGGAGTTACATAACTCCAAATAGAAGTGACCTGTATGTGTCCAGAAGATATATAGGAGAGACACAACAGAGAACCTATAGGGCTATTTTCTAGGGCACGCTCCTCTGTTTTTTTTTCAGGGTCCTCTTGTACCTAGTTTATGAGGATGGTCTACTTTTCTTAACACTGAACAAGGGGCTGGTGGTTCTTTTATTTTTTTTTGCGGTATGTGGGCCTCTCACTGTTGTGGCCTCTCCCGTTGTGGAGCACAGGCTCCGGACACACAGGCTCAGCGGCCATGGCTCACGGGCCCAGCCGCTCCGCGGCATGTGAGATCTTCCCGGACCGGGGCACGAACCCGTGTCCCCTGCATCAGCAGGCGGACTCTCAACCACTGCGCCACCAGGGAAGCCCAGGCTGGTGGTTCTTGATGTGAAAATGACACTGCTGGCAATATCAGGGAAAGATCTCTAAACTGCCTTTAAGGCCAGCCTTCCTACGGGCTCTTTGGTCCAGTGGTGGGAGCTGGACATGTGAGAATGCTATTTTGAGGGGTCCTGGGGCTCCATGCAGGTTTGAATTTCCATCCTTTCACCCCTTCCCTTTATGGGCTAGTATTTGGTTCTCTGGCACATGTGCCTAAGCCCATCTCCATCCCATTGTAATAATGAATCCCAGTCAAACTGGATCCTTTGTCAGCACCTTATCCTCTCAGCACCCTGTAGGGCTAGTCAACTGCTGATTATGTCTCCTTGGAGTGTGGCCACCTGCACACCAACAATGGCCTTCACATTGACATGTGTACACATGATATCTTAGGAAGTCACAAAGATTCTCACAGAACTGTCTATAAGAATTAGAAAAGAAATAATGGAGGGAAAGAAAGAATTAAAGAAAAGAGCTGTATGTTATATACCTTGGACTCCTGAGAAGGAATTTGGGGGATGGTAACCCCCTTGCCAATAAAATGACCTGAAAAAGAGAAACAACGAGATACAACAAACACATATGATAAACTCCATAAACAATAAATAAGTCAAACAAATAAAATCCCCAGTTAACAGCATGAGTCCTATGTAACAGTTTTGCAACTTAAAAGGGAATGAGCAAAGCCACGTGAACCTGGGACTATCCACCCAAACACATCTGAATGAGCTAATAACAACAGCTTCCAAAGAGAGACAGAAGAAATAGTTATGGCTACAGAGGAATATGGAGTGATATGAAGCTGAGCACAACTTGCAAATATTATAAAGGAATAAAAACACAAAGAGGAGACTTGGTGAAGCACAGATGGTTAGTGTTACCATGATATGCTCGAACAACTGGCCCAAATTATGGCTGCATTACACAGATAATAATATTGGAAGAGTACTTGACACACCTAGTATTAACCACTGAATTATGTCTCCCCCAAATCCGTATGTTGAAAGTCCTAAGACCAAGCACCTCAGAATGTAACCTTATATGGAAAGAGGGGTGTTATAGATGTCATTAGGTAAGATGAGGTCATACTGGAGTAGGGTGGGTCCCTAATCCATTATGACTGGTGTCCTTATGAAAAGGGGAAATTTGGACTCAGAGACACACACACCAGAAGAATGCCATGTGAACACGAAGACAGCAGTCAGGGTGATGTGTCGACAACGGTACAGGAGATTGCGAGCAAATCACCAGAAGCTAGGAGAGAGGCCTGGAAAAGATCCTTCCATGGAGACTTCAGAAGGACACTTCAATTTTGGAATCCTAGCCTTTAAGACTGTGAGGCAATAAATTTCTGTTATTTAAGTCACTCAGTCTATGGTGTTTTGTTACAGCAGCCCTAGCAAACAAATACACCTAGGAAACAGGATAAAGAATCTCGGGCTTTGAAGAGTAGGAATCCAGTGGAGTCAGGAAAGGATTGTGATGAGCACAAAGTTAGGAACAGAGATAGCAGAAAATTTACTGAATGGAAACAGAACTTTGGCACAGACATCATGAGAACCCAGATAAATCTACTCAGTGGTGGATAATTTCCCATGTCTGAATTTCCCTTCACATTCTTTTCTACCACTTAAAAAAAAAGACAAAGGCAAAGATTTAAAGCTATCACAAATAAGGGAACTTGGAATTTAATGATGTAAGGATAATAATGCAATTAGATTTCCCTCCTCAGACTTTGGAGGAGAAGTGGGATGGGTGGAGAAACTATGACAAAGCCAAAAGAAAGTACTTGACCAGGGTCACCTTACTCTTTGAAGGCAGAGGAGAATGTTCTAAGACTTAGAGGACTTGGAACTTCCCTGGTGGCGCAGTGGTTAAGAATCTGCGTGCCAATGCAGGGGACATGGGTTCGAGCCCTGGTCCGGGAAGATCCCACATGTGGTGGAGCAACTAAGCCCATGTCCCACAACTACTGAGCCTGCACTCTAGAGCCCGCGAGTCACAACTACCGAGCCCACGTCTCAACTACCAAAGCCCATGAATCTAGAGCCTGTTCTCCGCAGCAAGAGAAGCCACCGCAATGAGAAGCCCGCACACCGCCACGAAGAGTAGTCCCTGCTCACCGCAGCTAGAGAAAGGCCGTGCACGGCACCAAAGACCCAATGCAGCCAAAAAAACCAAAATAAATATATAAATTTATTTTAAAGAATTAAAAAAAGGCTTAGAGGACTTAAAATAATTGGCCAATTAAAAATACAAACAGTGGGTCACAAAATCTCACGCCCATTATGTCACTGTAGGAGATTTAAAGACCTCTTTGAGAAACAAATGAATTAGAATATTAGGCAAGGATTAATAATCCTTTCATTAATAATGAAAATGGTAAATTAGCAAATAAATTCTTATAGCTATTGAGTATTAACAGAACCTCAAATGGATCTCAGATAATAACTACACAGAATGAATAGAAGGGGAACACAAGACTGCTTTTGTTTCCTGAAAGGGAATCGAAGTTTATTTAGTTAATAATAGAAATAAATAGAAGCAATTAAATTTTTTTCTGAAATATATTAATGTTAAAATGTTAAGAAATAGGACACTTAAGGTTATCTTTTGGCCTAGTTCGAAAAGAAATAAAGAGTGTAAAATCCACCACAGAAAACACAGAAATGAAAAGAGAAATCAGTAAATGACTACACTAAAGATAAGTTTACTTGGGCTTAAGGACAAATAACGAATCAAAGAATAAGTGTATACAGCCTAAACTTGCTTATTATTAAAACAAAAAAGTAACTGGCTGAATTAAAAAATAAAATTCAATAATCTGTTGTTTAAAAAAAATAAATTTAGCACCACATCATTTTGATAGATAGGATAGGAGAGAACTGTCCAAGATTTAACCCACTTACATACAACAGCAGAGATACCTGGGCTTTTCCATTTGTTAGATGAAATTTCACACACTTGAATCCTACTTATCTTGCAAGACTTGGTTCAAGGGGTCCCTTCTCTGTGACTCTGTCTCCAACTTCCCCAACCTGCAGGCAGTGTTCAAGACTGCTACCTCGGAGCCCCCATCAGCTCAGCATTTATTACAATGTACCCCATTTAGATTTATCTTTGGCCCTCATTAGACCTCGAGCTCTTGAAGAAAGCAGCTCTTGGTGTTTCCAAGCATAGCTAATCAAATTATGGAATATGATATATCTATTAGAATGACAAAAGTATGGAGTAGGAAGAGAAGGATGGACATTTCAGGCCCATCATTCCTTTGCTCATGCATAGGCATGAAAGCATACATGTTCCCAGAACTTTGATCCTCCAGCGTGACGGGGATACTGGATTTGTTGTCAGGGAGGAGTTCTGGGGAGAGGATTCAGATGCAGAAACAATACATTGCAAAGGGCCTTGAATGTCATCCTATGGAGTCTATAGAATTGATTGCACAGGCCATGGGAAACAATGGCAGGATTCCAGATTAATTTTGTTTTCTGTTCGTTCACTTTGTTTTGTAACAGTACCTATGATGAGGGAATGGGGAACAGATCGGAGGAGAGAGAGCTTTGAGGCACAGAGACCAGTTATAAGAGGCTAAACCTATAGTGTTTGTCAGTGAGTGGTGGGATTTTTTCTTCTTCTTATGTCTTTTCGTTATTTCAGTTTTTTTAAAAAAAGCATGCTTGTAATACCTTTACTTAAAAAATTTAAAAAGCAGGTGATCTTTGTCTATCTTCTCCCTTTCTTTCTCTCTTCTCTTCTCTCTCCTTCCTTCTTTTTCCCACCTTCTTTTATCCCTTCCTTCATTCTCCTCTCCTCCTTCCTTCCCTCTTCTTTCTTTCTTTTTTCCTTCCTTCTTCCTTTCTTCTCTCTCACCCTTTCCTTTTTTCTGCATTAGGGCCCTGGGAATGAAGCAAAGGTTTTAGATCCCATAGATTCTTGTGGTCAGGGTGCTGTCAGGACTCAGAGATTGGTTAGACATGAGGGGTGAAGGACAAGGAGAAGTCAGAAGGACTGAAGAGTTTCTAGCTCAGGTGACAGGGTAGTTTGGGGTTCCAACAATTGAGAGAAAGAACCAGGAAGGAGAACAGAGTTTGGATGAAGTGTCTGTGTGTCTCCAAATAAAGTCCATTTGAGGCTCACTAAGGGTTAATCCAGACCCAGGGCTAAGGAGTAAGGCCTGGAGTCTGGAGATGGACAGTTGGCATCATTAGCATAGGGGTGACTGATACCACCATGGACATTGATGAAACTGACCAGGGAGAGACTATGATTGAGAAAGTCCTCTTCGGCTGATAAAGAGTGAAATCTTGAAGGAATATATACATTTAAACGGTAGAGGAAGGAAGAGAAGTCAGAGAAAGAAATTAAATGAAACAGAGAACTTAGAAAGAATAAAGTTCATTCCCAAGGGAAGGAAAAACTTTGAGGAGAGTGACGGTCACTGATAAAAATTCTGCAAGGAGGCTGAATGGAATGAGGTCAATTAGGAAGATACCATGGCAATGGGAAAGTCTTTTCTGGTAAAATGATAAGGAGCAAAGACAGATGACAGGAGACTGAACAGTGACAGGGAAGTGACAGAGAGAGAGGACAGAGTCTTCTTAAGATGTATGGCAGTAAAGGGGAAGAAAGAGATGGTGTAGGCGGTCAAGGAAGCCATTCCTGTTTGTTTGTGTTTTTAAAGGAGAGAGAAACTTGATTTGGTTTGCAGATTAAACAGAAGGAGTCAGTAGAGAGAGAAAGAAGGGAATGATTGATTAGATAAGTTTCCAAAGAAATCAGAAGGAGGTCAAACAAACAAGGATACTTATAATGCTATCAGATTAAAAAAAGCATCCTGAATAAAATGCAGTGAGGGATCACTATCGGACTGCAATAGACACACTCTACCTAAAAGAGTAACTGCTTATGTCCCAAGCAACATAAAAAAATACATATGAGAAAAGTGAGGAAATTGCAAGAAGAAATAAAACTAGTAACCGCATAACAAACACTGTTCAAGACATGCCTGAGCAAAGCACAGAAATAAAGCTGAACAAAGAATAGAGACAAAAATGGAAATTGCAGTAGTTAAGGAGAAACTAACAGGTATATGAGACAACCTAAATGGCAGAGTTGAAAATATTTTCTTTTCAATAAAAACAGGTCTTGCACCAAAATCTATCACATAAGGGAGACAGTCACATTTAATAAATATACACATATAATACAATATTCACAAATATTAGAAAAACAGTATTAACTGAATTCCATTTAAGCAATATGATACAGGTATAAACTTTTTTTCTTATAAATAGTATCAATAAAAGAGGCAAGCCATGGCCCAATCCCTGTACCTTAAATTTCTTTTAGAATTTCACCTCTTGAAACTATTCTTCCACCCCAGCTCTTCAGGATTTCTCCCTAAGCTTAGCAGAGGACATTGGAGGGTGGTTTGTTCTTTATAAAGACTGATTATTGTTTGATGCAACTCTCTACTCATTCTGCTCTATTAAGACAAATAATGTTTTACATGTGCGGGTTAAAATTTTTTGGAGAATAGAAGAAAAAATTAAGATATGGATCATAAGAATTTATGATTAACTAAAAGTAACTCAAAAATAGATGAATGCCCAATCAAATCATGTCATACATAATTATGGAATACAGTATGTCTATTAAAATTACAAATATATGGATTTTGTTGATATGAAAAAATGTGAATATTTAATTATGTTCTATGTGAAAAACAGAAAAAATACTTTGACATAGAACTGAGGAGGGTGTGAAATAATATGTCATTCGAGCATAATGTTCCTTACGTTATTTCCTTTAGAACTTCTTAAACTCATTTTTTAAAAAACAAAACAAAACAAAAACCAGGGACAAAATGGAACAATGTTCATCCTCTTTGAAGACTCAAGAAAATGAGCAGGTCATAGAAATTTCAGCAAAAGTACTCTTTTTAAATGAGCTAAATCCATCTTGAAGACCCATCATTAGTAAAGTAAGTGTTCCACACAGAAAAAACCAAACAAGATTAAAACTACACAAAACACTTCAGAGCAATAAAAAGCTCAGTGGTGAAATCTGTGGTGACACCCACAAATTGGGAGATCTTATAAGCCAGTTATCTTGATGTTCAGGTAGGAAGAACACAATTTAATTAGCATTTTAAGAAAATAAAAAGGAACCAAAAAGCCAAATGAAAGAGAGATTGAGGTGATATATTCATAATCAGATTGGAAAACCTTGGCTTTCAATCTCTTTTGCTCTTATTAAGGGATACCAAATGAGTAATCTTTCTGTGCTTTATTCCTTATCTATGTGGGAATAATAATATATGTTTTTATAACCAACCCATAGGCCAGGAGACAGTTATGCTAAGGTCTTCCTATGGTCTTGCTGAGTATGAATCTCCTTTCTGCGAGAACATTTATCCCATAAGTATGGAGAGAAGTCTCTGCTCTTCCAGACTCCCTGAGATTCTCTCACTGTAAAAAGTGATTGGGGTTGACTTTCCACGTACTGTCTGTTTCCACAAACACAAAGGCAAGAGAAGGTTCCCAGATATTCATTTAATAAGTGATCTGGGGAGAAGGGCTTAACCATCCTGAATGTCTGGGGTTCTGTCGGTTTTAGATGGTTAATTCACTCCATCTCTTATTGAGCACCTACAATGGGCACTGGACACAGGGCTGGGTGTTCATCGCTCAGAAGTACTGAATAATCACATTCTATTATATTAATCCCTCCCTGGTACTGACTGGCAGTAACTGAAGGGATTACTCACAACCTAAGTCAACAAGCAAATTAATGCAGTGCCAGGGACAAACCGAAGAGCTTAAGGAGTCAATCGATCCAGGGAAAACAACGAAGTTTAGGGTAACCTGACTCGAAATAAAGATATTAATAACAAGTCAAAGGAAATGAAAGTGGTTTGATGACGTGTTGTAACAGGACGGGCAGCGCTGTATTTCACAGCTTCACTCCTTTATTGCTGCCTTCTTACTAATTAACACCTACTTTCTAACACTTTCCGGTCCTTGGGGGATACAAATGATGGACAAAGACTCGAAGAAGAAAACAGGAGCAGAGTGGTTTAGAGAGGTGATGCGCTAGAAAGCTCCCAGGTGCACGGCCACATGCCTGGCTTAAAACTTCCTCCCTCCCTTCTAACTGATAAAAAAGGGGATATGGGGCTTGCCTGGTGGCGCAGTGGTTGGGAGTCCGCCTGCCGATGCAGGGGACGCGGGTTCGTGCCCCGGTCCGGGAGGATCCCACGTGCCGCGGAGTGGCTGGGTCCGTTGAGCCATGGCCGCTGAGCCTGCGCGTCCGGAGCCTGTGCTCCGCAGCGGGAGAGGCCACAGCAGTGAGAGGCCCATGTACCGCAAAAAAAAAAAAGGGGGGGGGATATGATTATCCTTCTTTGCCCTCCTTCCTCCCATTGCTCTTCTCTGACTCAGCAAAGAGGGATACCTCAATCCGTACCAAATATACCTTCAAATAACAACAAAGAAAAGTTGACTGGGACGATCAGAAGAAAAAGTCCCATCCCAAACACACTCCTTGATAAGATCTCTGAATGCTGTGATCCTTTGGTTGCTATTTTTGAAAAGGATGATTCAGTCTCAGGTACAGTACTAGAGAATTACAGAATGATTCTGAATGTCTCTGTCTAGACCAGAGAAATCCTGTCAAAAGAGGAAAAGAGGCAAGTGTTCTCATTTTCCCACAAAAAACATTTCAAAGATAATGGATCATCCAGTACATCTCTACAAAAAGATCCTTCAAATTCTAAAAAAGTAAAATTACTATTGATGAATATTTACTACAGCCATCGTCAGTTTCAGATTGGTAAGTTATAATATAGATTTTTTATGTGTGGCATATGCAGTTAAAATTCATTAGGGACTCATAATTAAAGTGAACAGCACATTTATAACCACTTTACAGGACATGGAGCCACATTTCCCCGTTTTAAATAATTACAATGTTTTAGCTGTATCTTGGTTTTTATCATGTGTAGTTTGCTCTGTCTGTGCTTCATTTGCTGTCGGGTTGGTAAAACATGAAGTTTCAAATTATATCCCTATTCCTGTGGGAAAACAGAATCCAATTTATGACTTTCCAGGAGGAATCCTGAACACATTCAACCACAGGATATCCAGCCAAAGAAAATGATGGTACTCCTGTCGTTTGAATCACTGAAATCTGATTTGGGTGGTGTGCTGCCCATTGTCCTATATAGAGAACCCAAGTGGACGAAGGCAGAAGAAAGCCTGAAGTTCTGCACCGCAGTCGCTGTGGTTCTACCTGTGAAATTACCAGCTTCAGAGGGCTGATGGTGGACACTCACCACAATTTCACCACCTCAAGAAAGTACCATTCTTCACAATTTACATGAAAACTCCATATAGGGAAGAAACCATCTAATTAGAACATTTTTTCAACAGCATTTAAATATCAGACCAGCTGGATCTCCACAGCCCATGTGAATTTAGTCAGCACACTCTTCCCAGAACCTGTATTCTAACATCATTGAATGCTTGAGCTACATCTATCACCCAAATCTGGCTGTGATCATTTCTTGTCATTCGTTCCACACATTCAAAAATGAAACATTCTGTGGTAGCCTCAGAGGCACTCGTTTTGTGAAAGTGTGCATAAGAGAAACGGCATCCTTGAAATGAAATGCCTTACTAACCCCACACCATTTGTTCTTCCTCTAACCTTCCCTATCCCAAATTCCCCTGTAAGGAATACATTTTCAAGGCTAATTCTATGTGACTGATCCGTGACTTACATTTTAGCAGTAATAACCTCAATTGATATCTCAATCTGTATCAAACATACCTCCAAATATCAAGTTCCTTTTTTTTTTTTTTTTTTGGTAAAAGATAACAGTATCACTAAATAAAAATGTCATTTCACTCTGTTCCTCTGTTCCCTTCCTGTGCCACTGGAATCTATTAACCCAGCTTTTATCCCTCAAACCAACCAAAAGTGTCAGCAGCCAGAGCTTGTCTTTTTATCAAACTTGATATCAAATAAAATACAGTTAAGACCACAATGAAAAGCAAAGACACATCAACTATAAAGCTCCTTGAAGCTCTTAGAATCTTGTTGAGGGGATGGAAAACATGCACAAAAAATAACAGTGGAATGTTTCTAAAATAAACAAGTTACTTTTGTTTTGACAGAAACTACCATAAAGGTGCTGAGGATGTTCAAAGATATAAAGAGACCGTCAGAAGGCATACTGAATATGTTCCTTAAGAGAGGAGAGTGGGTGGGAAAGTTCGAATGGTGGTCGTGGTGGTAGCGTGAGGGCAGTAACAACGAAGATAAGTGCAGGAATATATGAATCATGACAAATAACATCACCCAGACCCTATTTTTCCAAAGTATGTTCTCATACAAATGAGGTAATGATAGATGTAGAAATGCCAAACGCTGTGACTGCTATATAGGAGGGATCCACTAAATGTTTGGTTAAAAAAAAAAAAAGCCCCCAGAAATAAATTAATAGAATTGAGGAAATTAAAGAAGGCTGGAGTATGTAAGGTGAACAGGGTTTAACAAAGATCTGAAGTCACTACTTAACAGGGAAATTTATCTAATAAGCGACTCCAGATATAGAAACACTAATGCTCACAGCAGTTAGTCCACCAAAACCTGACATTCTTTTTTCCTGTTTAGTTTATGAAAAGAAGTAATCGTCCATTCTCTAGGTGTTTGCTGCTAGAAACCTAAATTTTCAGCTGCAGTGGGAAAAGCAATGTGGAAGGCAGAGGGGGGAAAACGCACGTATGTGTTTTCTTCTCTCAGTTAGTTTGGGAAATGTATCTTCATTAAAAGCAATTGCCCTCAGCAGTAAGACACTCTCTTGTTCCGCTTAGGGGAGGGGCTGGATGAGGGAAAGTGCTGAGTATGGGTCTTTATTATTCTGGCGATGTGGACTTGTTCATGTTCAAAATTTACGTTTTAAAATCTCTGGAAGGCATAGTGCATTTCAATTAGTTAGGATATGCTGTAGTTTGTCTTCTCCTAAAAACAATTATGTAAAATTTATTCTGGATTATTTGTAGTTTTAGTACTTAGGGGAGTGTCTGCATTTTCAAGTAAGAGCTAAGTATACAAATTAAAAGTGCTGCACAGTGAAGCTTAAATCCAGCCCTCACTAGTTGGTGCATATAAACACTAATATCAAATGATGCTTTTGTCATGTGATCCGGCCCACAGCACATACAAATATAGAACATGACCATAAAAAGTAACGGACCATGCCCTCTGCTAAGTAATTTATGACAGCGGATCCAGACTGGAATGTCAACTGGAATTACCTTCTCCCCGTTTGCTATTTTCGCATATACAGCTTTGTACAGATGATAGAAGCTATGTCTTGCAAAGAGGACTCACATTAAGGCTACTGAAATGATGAACAAGTACCAAATCCAAAGGCCAAAATGTGTATGGCTTTTAAAAAGATTTGTTGAACGACATCAATGACCACTTTTAAAATTAATTTTTGAATCAGGCCGCAAGAGAAAAACATGTAACACTACCAATTTTGAAATATCAGATTTATAGTGTCTAGCAAGCAAATATGAAGCTTCACAGTGGAGAATGAGAAATAGTTGAAAATCATTTTATTAAAAATACAAAGTGATCCCAACACTTGGCTAAATGGAGTATGAAAAATTCCCTAGACATATACATAGTTCTAACCTTTATGTAGAATTTGCCATCAAGGCAGTCTGGAACTGTAACAAACTTAGTATGAAATAGTTGATAAAACAAAGGATATTATCCTTCTTTATTAACCTTTACCCCCTTAGATAATCCCCCAAATCCCCTGTGTGTGATAACCACCTCGCTTCCTTTGGGAAGCCATTCATTATCTAATTCATGTCTTACACAAAGAGAAATGAGCTAATGTGCCTTATCAGATTAAAAAAAAAAGTCACCATGAGTGATGTCCAACAGGACAGGGTCTTAGCAAATCCCTTCTGCCTCCACAGTCCTGGGTTTCTAAATACCTATAAAGCTACTAACCCATGGTCACAGCTCACGAGCTCATTCACAGCTTTATGTTGCCAAAGCAAACAGTCTGGCAGAAGAATGACAGAATTACCCTCTTTTCTGATTATCCTCCTCTCTGCATTCTGATAAACTAATGATTAGCTTTCCTGTTGGGATTCAGCCCTGACTGGGTAGCTTCAGGCTGTCAACTCAAGCAGACCCTGATGATATCACACAAACCTCTTCCTCTCCTTCCTTCCCTGGTGCTTTATTCTTCATCAACCAGCATCTACACCAGCCTTCACAAGGAGCCAGCGTGTAATTACCAAGGTAATGTTCTGGCCCTGGAAAGGCTCATATGAAAAGCAAAGGCTTCTTTTTGCCTCACTTCTCCAACTGTAACATGAAATGCTACTCAGGAAGCTGCTGGTTACAAAAAATTCAATCCTGTAGGTATCTGTATGTAACCAGTTTTTACCTGCTCTTCATAGATTGTATTTGAGCAGATGTTTCAGTTGGGTTTAAGCCTATCTCTTCTCTAGAAATTTAAAGCGTATATTGCCTTTGAGTGCTTTTGGGTTGGTAGTGAAGAGAACCACCCATTGAGCAATATTAATGAGTCAAAACTTATACATATTTATGAAGTGAAAATACAGAGTTAATTTGGAAAAGGCCATAAAGTGAGTTACTGGTTAGATTCTAAAGTGCTACTCCTTTTTGAAATTCTGTCCACTGGGAAATACCACTGTTAAATGAAAACATAACTGAGCATGACACAAAAGATGAAAACCTGTTAATTTTTCTTGCAGTTTTATTTTCCTGTTTTCCAGATAAATGTAGAATTATATATTTAAAAATCCATTAAAAATACTCGCTCAGCACATATAATTAATAGCAGTTACTCAACAGAATATTTTCTTGATAGCTTTGTATGAAGACAAAAAGCTTTAAGGCAATCCTTTAAAGTAGGTGTTTCATTTTACATTAGGGCCAGAGTTATTTTATTGCATTATGTTACCTGTCATATGTCCCCTAACAAGAGAACTTGGCAGCACTAATCATGGCCAAATCTTTCAAGAAGATTCAGCAATCCTGACTGAGCTAAACTGACATTTTCTGGGCACGGACTTAAGGAACACTTAGGAGTTTGGCTTTGTTCATTCGTTTGCTATTCCTTTACAATTTCCAGACCTGCCACTAGCACAACCTAATTTACCCAAGGCATGCTCTAAGATCAAAGTCACATGACTACTTTGCTTGGCATTTTAAAATATGGGACAATAATTTACACCTTATGGTAAAACATTACAGAGGCAAAAAAGGATGAACTCATTCTAATTAAAGGAAACTTTGAGATATCTATATACATGCATCTCTATCTCTATCTCTCTCTCTCCATATATACCCAAAAACAATAAAAATAAATTCAACAGCTAGATTTGAAAGTTTTCTTGTCTTTCTCTGGATGGGAACTTGGGGATTAGCCTGGAAAACCCACTTGAGTGTTTAGAAAGGTATTTCCACTGAGAAAGACTTCACTTTAGTCAAGCCAAGTTACCCACTCTGGCAGATTGGTGACATGCTCAACAAATCTGTGAATTCCTCCTTCCCAGCGTACAGACTGATTAAATTTGCCACCTCCCTTGCATCTAGGAATGTCCAAGAGACTGAATGAAAGTAGAGGTGACACATGCCACTTCCAGGTCTGACCCATAAAACCTTCCCAGGAATGATTCTGTGTTCTCTTTCCCAATTTAATGGCTGAGGACTTAGAGCCAGGTAGGGGCTGAAAGACAGAGGAAGCCTGGTTCCCTGAATGACCATATGGAAGACTGTCAACCAAAAACACCAGAGAAGACCTTAGGTGAGCAAGAAAAAAAATGTCTATGATGTTCAGTCATTGAGAATTAGGGACTTTTTCCTAAAGCAGTTGGACTGCCCTGACTAATACTGAATTCTCCTACTCAGTCACCTGACCCTTGCATGCTTTTTCTCATTCAATCCTCACAATAACTCTGTGAGATAGGAACTATTCACCCTATTTAAAAATAAGGAGGGACTTCCCTGGCAGTCCAGTGGTTAAGGCTCTGTGCTTCCACTGCAGGGGGCATGGGTTCAACCCCTGGTTGGGGAACTAAGATCCTGCATGCTGAAGGAAGGAAGGAAGGAAGGAAGGAAGGAAGGGAGAAAATAAGGAAACACGGGCAAAAAGAGTTCAACTGCCTTCTCCTAAGTGAGTAACTTGACAAGTTGGTTAGGTTAGAGTGACTCAGTGGGAATGTCTTGTGGACTTTACCAGATTAGTTTGTCAGTAGTCACCCGGAAAAAGAGAAAAGATTCTCAAATGTAGGAGACACCAATGAATTTGTTTTTCTTGCATTTGGATTAGCAGAGCTAATGAGCAGAAGATCTGGGACTCAGATCCACGTAGGCCCAAGTCCAGAGTCTCTCCTCTTAACCACCCCCACAAATTAGTACGTTTTATGAAAATCTCAAACATATGGGCATAAACCCATGAGTAATCTGGATCTACCAGTGTACCGACGTAATTAGCTCAAGTCCTAAGGTTAACGCTACTAGGCTTTCTTTCTTTTTTTTTTTTTTACTAGGCTTTCTTGCTTAGTTTAAGATCAATAAATTATCAACATATTGGATGACTGCCCCATGCCTTAGAAAATCCTTACTGAGTGCTCTGAACAGAGCACCGTGTTGGGGCACGCATATCACCAGATGGAGGAATGGACAGAAGGAGTCTCTCATCTTCCTTTCCCTTCTAATTTCTCAGACTGTTTAGACAATGAAAGGACAAAAAAGGTTTTAGATTCTTGCTCCACGCACAGGAAGGCACTATTTCCTTTTAAAATGCAAGCCCAAATAAAGACAGAAAAGGAGAGGGAGGGGTAGTAGAAACTCTTTCTCTCACTTCTGGAGGAATAAAAAACTCAGACTTTCAGTTTTTTTAATAGAATAAAATCCACAGACCAGTCAATGACCATAAATTATCTTCCCTTTAGTTGGAAACTTTCCAACTTCCCTTTAGTTGGAAACTAAACTTCCCTTTAGTCAGAAACCGGTACACATTAATTCCATGCAAACACACATACACACACACAATTTCATTGTCCGGTCTTAGCAGCGTAAGGCATGTTGGAGAAAATATGGAAAGTGTGCGCAGGAAGGAAGGCAATGCCTTCTGACTTACGGCACAACAGACGTGGTTCTCCACCACACCGGTGCTTCCTACCTGTCCGAAATTAACCAGGGCTAGAGGTGGTGGGTTCCAGGTGGAAGACCTCCCCAAACCCCTGGCGATAGCCTTCCTGGCGGGTGATGCCCAACCAGGGCTTCAGAAGCACTGGTCCAGTAGAAGTTACATTTTCAGCTCAGGCTAAAATTTGGGGGCCACTCATGGTAGAGATGATTAAAGATTATCTTTCACATCTCTCCCTGGTGATATGAGATGTCTCAATGCCAAGAGAAATCATTTCCCCTCTCCCAATTAACTAAACACTTTCTACAGTTTTATTTGGCCATGTAACTCCTATAAATGACTGTGCAGTGCAGTTCTTTTTATGTGTAGTGTGAAAAGAACTTTGGATGGCGAGTAAAGTAATGGGCCCCGGTCTAGATCCCATGGCCAGGTCATTAATGTGTCACTGAACTTCACTTTCCATGCTTGTGAATTAGAAATATCCTATTTTCCCTAGATCCAACTGGTATAAAAGTAAATGAAGAGTTGAGTGTGCCCGGGTCCCTTGAAAAATTCTGCACACAAATAGGATTTTTAAATTGTCACTAAAATTCTTAACAAAGATACTGTAAGGACTAGAACAATCTTTTGCCCAAAGATCATTTTTATAAATTACAACAAGGGGAGAGAAGAAAAGCATGTTCTGCACATGTTTTATAAGTTGATTTATATCATGAGCGTTGTAATATGTCTGTGATATGAGAGGGGTGCTTTCAAAGTGCAAGATGTGATGACCCATTAGTACATCATGAAATCAATTCAGTGGGTCATGAACTGTCTTTAAAAAAAGAAGAAAAGAACAGAGCAATAGAATGGACTAGATGAAATATATCATAATGAACTGTACATGATAAGGATAACTGTTGTTTTGAGAAACTGGGTGATGAAATAAAATACATTTTTTTCCTACAGGTCAAGGTTGAAAAATTTGAAACTCTTCATAATAGAGAATATAAGAAACGTGTTTCTTAGTCCAAAATGAGAAAGGAAATTTGAAATTGGATTGTCATCATTGTCAACCAGGGCTGTAGGCAAATCTCTTATCTTCTTCCAGGATAAATGGAGGAGTGAAGGTGGAGGAATGGGGGTGGGGGACAGGGAAGAAGAAGCAAACGGTAGGGTGGCTTCACATGTTGATCTGTGGCTCACGGCCTTATTTTAAAAACCAATTAACTGTTTTAGAGTCTGGCAAGGAGGAGGGAATCAAGGCAATCTGGATGAGTTTTCTATTTGTGCATAATGAATTACCACAAGCTTAGTGGCTTAAAACAATATACATTTACCATCTCACAGCTTCTGGGCATGAAGCTATATTCTCTGCTCAGGGTCTCACAGGGCTGAAATCAAGGTGTCAGCAAGGCTACATTTCTATCTGGAGCTTTGGGTCCCCTTCAAAGTGCACACAGTCATTGGCAGAATTTGATTTCTTACACTTGTGGGACTGAAGTCTCTGTTTTACTGCTGGCTGTCAGCAGAGGGTCCCTCTCAGCTTCTAGAGGCTGCCCTCTTACAATGTGGTAGCTCATGTGTTCAAGGCCAGCAGGAGAATCTCTCTACAGCCACAATGACAGTCTTCTGTGACATTACATAATCACTGGAGTGACTATCCCATCACCCTGATCATAAACCTAATCAAAGGATCGATATCCCATAAATTCACAGCTCATTCCTACACTCAAGGGGAGAGGATTATACTGGGCATGTATGTACGTTAGGCCGTGGGACTCTTGGAGTTGGTCTTAGAATCCCTGCTAATAGTTAGAATCTACCAAAAGCAATGACCATCAAGCATTTAGAACAACTTAAAAGAAATGTACACCAGCCTTCCACAGGACATGAACAGATGTCCCTCTACAAAAAGCCTCCATGGCCAAATAAGTCTGGGAAAATGTAAGTTTAAATAATAATATTTTACATGCTTCTTCAGTGAACAGAGTATGGGATTTTCCCAAACATATTTAATCCAGGAAAGTATTTTTTTGCGTTTGTGCTAAGTAAATTCACCACTTTATTAATATTAGTGTAATTACATCAGAAGCACTTGCATTACTGCTCTTGGACTGTCATTTTATCTCCTCCATGATGCCTTTCCTGATCACCCTTGTCTGCAAGATGCCTACTTCCCCGAATTTTGGTAGTACTAATGGTTTACCTTGCTTGATTGGCTGTTTGCTTATAATTGGTAAATATAAAATACTTTTACATTTTGATGGTGACCCTCTACAAAACTTAATCTCTTTGAAGGCTGACACTCTGGCTTAAAGCAACAGGGAAGAGCGCTGGAGACAGCTGTGTAGTGGTGAAGCATGCTGGCTGAGAGTTCTGGGGGGCAATTCACCAGCTTTGGGACTAGTGAGCAAACCAGTTACCCTCTCTCTGAACCTCTTCTGATTCATCTTTAAATGGAGATTGCTGCAAGAGATGCCTTCTAAGGTCTCTTCCCATCTAATACTCTCTATGTGTTTTCCCAAGCCCTGCCCCATCTCCTAGGGGGCCTGGCCCATAATAAGCACTTGATAAATATTTGTTGACTGATTAATTGCATGCTTGCATCACTGTGGATTCAAAGATGTTCTAGGAGGTTGCTAGCTTCCAGCTGGCCAGGTGCTCAGCCCCAGTCTGGGCATCTAACACACACAACCCTCAGACCACAGGTGACTAATGTTGGTTTGGCCTTGCCTTATGCTTCCACAGCATAAGTGGTCACCTTCATTAGCATGATGCGAGGTACCCCTTGGGAAGTTCTCTTACCCTAAAATATCTTCCCTTCCCAATGCCTGATATTCCTTTTAAAGATTCATTTTTTACCATGTTCTCTCAGAGCCCTATTATAACTCTAATAATTGTATGAGTAATTGTTTAATAACATCCTCTAGAAAGTAAGTCACCTTACGTTCATACATACATAGGAATGTAGGGTGAGCAAGAGATAAACCTCTGCTCTTATAAGTCACTAAAATTTTGGAAATGTTTGTTAACGTAGCGTAACACAGCCTGCTTTGATACAGACATGCTAGGAGAAAAGAACATGAGTTTGCTATCTGACTATGAAGGGATTTTGTGCTGGTGGGGATTTCAAGTGGGGACGCCTGTCTCGCTGCTCAAAATGTAGCAACAGACCAGTAGCATTAGCATCACCCAGAGCTTGTTAAAACTGTAGACTCTTGGGCCCCATCCTAGATGTACTGACCCAGACGCTGCACTTTAGCAAGATCTCCAGGTGATTCAGATGAAGATCAGAGTTTGAGAAGTAGTCATCTAGAGGCGGCTAGAGGCGTAACTTTGAGAGCCATCCACACACCACAGGCTCTTAGGGTGTAGTCCCTGGCCTAGCAGCATCACCATCACACAGGAACTTTTCAGAAACGTAGATTCTTGGGCTTCAACCAGGACCTACTGAATCAGAGACTCTGCAAGTGGGGCCCAGCAATCTGTGTCTTAACAACCCTGCAGGCGATTCTCATACACGCTAAAGTTTGGGGACCACTATCATATATCAATGAGAGTTAAAATTACAGCAGTTAGTATTCTCCTGAAAGAAGAGAGGAAGGCACGGACAATTATAACATTGTTCCTATGAGAAGATACAACCTGTTTTATGATAATCTTTATGATGTATCTTCTAGAATGCACACTGGGAATGTCTAGGCCTGGTGGACTGCTTTTCTATTGAGTGGAAGCAACTAGGACAGTGCTCTGGGTTAAGAGGGAGGGCACAGAAAGGGAGGTGGGCATCAAAAAATTACCTTCTATTTTGCCTACTGATCTTCTGGGGCTTATTATTCTTGGAGTACTGTGGTAAGTGCTATAGGGAACATCTCCAACGAATGCCTTTCCTGGATATGAGTCCCCTGAAACATCCATTCCTCTCCCTTTCATCAAGAATGCAGTAGAGTAAGAAGGGGCAACTCCAGATATTACACCCAAGAATCTGCATAGCCACATGCCAAGTCACACATTATCCCTGACTATGGCTTATTTGGGGATGCCACCATCCCAGTATATTCATTCACTTGTTCACTCACTCACTTTATCATCCAATATTTAATGAGTGACTTTTATGTGCACAGCCAATGGAGAGGCCTCTTGTTCTGCGCTTAGAAAAGGGATTGAGTGGAGCACCGGCCAGGAAAGTAATGGTTCTTTCCTCCATCTGAGACTCAATGATGTAATGAAGCCACCTCTCCTCTCACTTCAGTCACAGAAAAGGTAGGCTAAGGCTGTATCACATTGTGATTTCCTAGTTTCACTGTTCTCTTTTGCAAAGAGAAAAAAGTCAGGGATTGAGAAAGCCAAGGAGGAGACTGCATCCCCGATGGAACACAGAACATCTCCATCCCTGCAAAGCTGCCTGCCTGGACTGTGTGCTAACTCCTCATTTCCCACGAGGGACAGGATACATCCATCCAGGGTGGGGGTTGGCAGCTCTAGCTGCAAGTTATCTGGTTTTTGGTTTTTTTGGCTGCACTGCACGGCATGTGGGATCTTAGTTCCCTAACCAGGGACGGAACCCACGCCCCCTGCAATGGAAATGTGGAGTCTTAGCCATTGGACCTCCAGGGAAGTCCCTGGCTGCACGTTAGAATCACCTGTGGAATCCATAAACCTCTTAAGGCCAAGACCACTCCTCAGACCAATTAAACCAGAACTTCTTGGAGCGAGATCTAGGCACTGGTATTTAGAAAAATTTTTCCAGGTGGTTGCATTGCACAGGAGGGCCTGGGACCTACTGCTCCAGGGAGGGTAAGGTCCCAGGTTTTGGTTCTTTATGAAGCCGAGCTTCACCCTCTGAAAGTCAAATCCTAGCTTCCTAGGATTCTCAGTCCAACTTTTTCAACTTTAGGTGTTTGTTTTAGAATTTAAAGTGAGCTATTAAATTTAAACTATTGTGTTATATTTCAATTATCTTTTATATTTATATGGCTGTTACCAAACTTCAGATGCAGAATATTTAGTCAAAACAACAATTCTTATTTTTTCTTATTTAACAAGGTATGCTGGTAGTAGATCTACTTTTTAATGAATAATTTCATTCATTACACACTGAGCCTAACAATGCTATTTGTTAAATAGGAACTAATCAAATTCATACATAGAATTTACAGGTGAGGATAGATGTGAACAGTTTTTGAAAACAAAGCAGCACAAAGTATGAACTAAAAATTAGCAGCAAATACTTCCTTGATTATAAAATGGTTGTGAGACTAGTAAAAAGAATAGGATACAGATGACATAAATAAATTGACCTTTTAAACTGGTGATGTTGATTGTTGCAGTATGAATCTGGCCATAATAAGATTATAAAGACAGAAGAAATGTTTCATACTATGATCTGGATTAGGGACAGAACTTGCGGTGCTATACATCTCATTTTCGGGATGTCTCTCACAGTAACTGGTTCTGTTGCTTCCCTGTTTTCTATCTTACACTGCCCATTCCCTAGGCAGCCCTGGCTCTCAGGATACACTCTTACCTCTTGGGGTTGTTGGTACTGAGAGGCCATCAGAAGGAAAGCTCGCTGGGCCTGGAAAGCACTATGCACCATTTCTGCCTGGGAACAAAAAGGAACAAGAAAGTTTAATTGTTTGAGCTCCTAAATGGAGCATTGCCACATGATCCAGCAGTTCCATCTCTAGGTATATACCCAAGAAAAATGAAAACGCATGTCCACACAAAAACGTGTAAATAAGTGCTCATAGCAGCATTATTCATAATAGCCAGGAAGTAGAAAGAACCAGAATGTCCATCAACTGATGAATGGATAAACAAAATGTGGTATATCCAGACAATGGAATATTATTCTGCATTCAAAAGAAATGAATTGCTGATCCATGCTACAACATGGGGAACTTTAAAAACATGCTGAGTGAATGGAGCCAGTCACAAAAGACCACATTTGTATGATTCTGTTTACATGAACTGTCCAGAATAAGCCAATCTACAGAGACAGAAAGTAGATTAGTGACTGCCAGGGGCTGGTGGGAGGAAGGAATGGGCAGTGACTGCTAATGAGTATGGACCTTCTTTTGGGGGTGATGAAAATGTTCCGGAATTAGACAGTGGTGATGGTTTCACAACTTGGTGAATATACTAAAGATCTCTGAATTATATACTTTAAAAGAGTGAATGTTATGATATGTGAATTATATCTCAACAAAGCTGTTAAAAAAAAGTTTGAGCCCCAAAGTGCAATTGTTTTCCAAAGGGTGTCTCTCCTGTCCTCTTTCATGCCCCAATCTGTTCCATACCTTCTAGTGGAAAGAAAATTGCCCCTTAAGCCATCCCCATAAAGATATGCTCACCAAGGATATACGTATGAGTATAACTGATTCACTTTGCTGTACACCTGAAACTAACACAACATTGTAAATCAAATATACTCCAATAAAAATTTAAAAAATACAAAATTTTAATAAGAAGGAAAAAAAAAAAAGATATGCTCACTGAGAGCTAGTGATTTCTACCACTGTTCATTAAGACTGTTCTGAAGGAGATTTCAGTGCTACCTGGACTCAACCCCGCCCCAGAAAGGCCTTGAGCAGATGGGAATGTCTTTAAACACGTGGTACCATATTCTCTTCTCCTTACCTTCTACCCATGCTTAACTAATTAATTCTTTAATTTTTTTAAAGTTAAAAAGTTACAGAAGAATACCAAGAAGAAAATAATTCCAAATATTCATATCACACAATCAGTCATTTTTGGCACGTTTTTCTAGTTTTTAGGAAAATTCACGCAGTTGTTCTCATAAGACAAAGCATAATGATTTAGAATAATTTTTTAGGGCCATAAGGTACAAAGATTAAAGTTTTTAAAAAATGCCTCACAAACTAGAAATAATCATTATTAATGTGAGATGAACATCATGGCAGCCACCATTTAAGATCTATATGCAGAGAGACTTTGGTAAAATGGGACCACACCCTAGGTGCCATTTTTTAAAATAAAAAGTATAAATTTTAATTATAATTGAATACTAAAAATGAAAGAAAGAATTGATAAGCTTCAAATAAAAGTTTCTGCACTGTGATAATTATTATGTCCTAAATGATGATTCTAAGGTAAAAAAATATAAAATATTAAGAAATTGGAATAATTATGTGTTTATACCTTAAAGTAATACATGATATAATTTTAGACAATACTGATTGACTCCTTATTGGGAAAGATGAGAACATAAGGACTTCCCCACTTCTTTCTATCTCTGGTCCCCATTTTTCATATTTTTTAGTTATTATTTTTACTGTAACATTAATTCCCATAGCTATTGAGAATTAGTTCTACATTTAAACCTACCTAGTGGTTCTCACCAGTTGTTTTACCATGACTTCTCCATTTCTGAGTTATTTTGATTTTTTTAACTGGTTGGACTCCCATTATCAAGGTATGTTCTTCAAAAAGGTCTCAAAGTTGCTTAAGTTCTTCAGTCTCAAACATGTCTCCCTGTCATCTATATATTTTAACAACATCTTGGCTCGATATAACACCCCTGGGTCTCTCTCTCTTACCATGTGCAGACAGCATAGCAGTGAATGTGGCAACGCAGAAATCTAAGCCACCTTGATTTTGTTTCTCCCTTGTGGGAAACTGACTTTTCTATTTTGACACCTGAAGAATTATTTCTTTATCCTTGGATTTTAATGGCTTTACTAAGTTATGTTTGCATTTTGAGCATTCTGTGTTATATTTCTTGGAATAGATTTGGTCCTTTCTTCATTTATGGGAAATTTTCTTATATTACTATATCTTTCAAAATATCTTTTGTTCCATTTGTTAGATTCTCTACTCAGGGACTCCAATTATTATCCTCATATTGTATAATTTTGAATGTTTTCATATCATTTAGATTTTCTCTCCCTCTCTCTGCCTTTAATTTCCTTGTCTGTCATCTGTATTTACTGTGATTATATCAATAGTTTTCTCTATTGTTGGTAAACAGATTTTCAATAGGGTCTCATACACATGAACATTTCTAATTTATATTTCATTTCTGTATTAATGTTGTTTTTGGTTTTTATTTGTTAGACTTCAATTTCCCTTTGCATTTCATTCTTATTGTTCTATCACCTTATGCTATTTAAAAAATATGTTTATACTCTTATTAAATTTTAAGTTACTTATTAGTCTAAGAGTCTAATAAGATTAAGCCATAGTGAGGAATCTGTTTCTGTTCATTGTTTTATTTTCTTTGAGGGCAAGCCCATGTCTTTCCTTCGCATGCTCTGTTCCTCTCTGACACACTATTTCTAGTCACCATGTGGGTGATTCCTTGAGTCTTTTGCCATCATATGAGAGACTGGTTTATTTTCCATTTCAAACAAGAGTGTTCTACCTAATCTTCTAAGGCCTGATGGAACAGGGGACAGGGAAAGGGAGTGCTCAACTTTTCTCATTATTTTTCATCCAAGCGTTTTCTTTCCTACTGACAAGAAAATGCTTGAAAGCAAACCAAGGTTTCTAGATCATTTACATTTAAAATCACAAATTAACCACCATCAACATAACAGATTAAGTCTTATGAATATTTAAATGAGGGTATATTTTCCATTTTGGAGTACACCATCTCCTCTTTGTCCTGGTAGCCTGATTGCTGGGATTATATTGCTCAAAATCTCAAATTCTGAATATTCCTTAGGGAGATAGTGGATTTTCACATTTTACTGTCCTGGAGGCTACAATGACCTTATGAATGTGAAGCTCTGAGCTACATGAATGTTTATCCATACATCAAAATGTGTATTTTCAGTGGATCAGAAGGACTTTTGTCAGTCTCTAATGACTACATTTCCAAAAGAAGATTATGAAATAAAACTCTCCACTGCTTGGATATAAATAAAAGAACTGCACTTCTCCCAACAACGATAATACAGAAGTATGGTCCTCGTCTACAACAAGCCTTGTGGAGTCAGCTGAATTATAGTTGGTGTGAGAACAGTAATTTGGGATTGTCTGACTTCTACAGTTAAAACTGCAGCTCAGAGGTGGCATTAACAATAATTTTGTAGTTATCCCAAGATGAACACTATCATTGACCTTTTTTACTTCCCCTAGAAACAACATTTAGCCTGTTGCTAACAGAACAATTTTCCAACGGGTCTGATTAGCCAAGATGGCCAATTTCATTAATTAGTCTCTTCCCCCACACGGCCTTTCACTCAACAACAGGCGTGGAGGTTGGAGCACAGAATGGTTGAATATCTAGCTATCTGCTTCAACTCTCCCTACCGCTTTGCTTATATAGACAAATCTTTCTGAGGATTCAGCTGTGCACCTCTTTCAGCTCCCTGGAACTCTGGGCATGATTAGCAGACTCTAAACCACATTGATTTTTAACTTCATCAGTCCACGTTTCAAAGGATTTTCATTCCACCTTTGACATACTCTGACCTACCTGCTTCTTACTTCTGGAAAGTTCCATGAGTCCCCTCAACCAGACAGCATCCTATTTAGGAGCAATTTCACTGAACCTGCTGAGTTCTGATAACTTGAAAGAGAGAATTTGGCTCACTCAGGCAGTTCAAAACATTGTGAAAGAAAAAGCCAAACGTAGGGATTTTCAGTAACAACAAATAATTGAGGGTTTTTGCTGAGTTTATCACACATGTGCCAGGCTCAGAGAACCTCAGTGACCTTTGTGTGTACACATGCACATCTATCTGCTTGTGAGCACGTGTGTGCAGAGAGGAAAGGGACAGTTCGGGTTAGAGGCAAGGCTGTGCATTTTGTTTGAACTCTAGCAATTAACACTTAGGCAACTGGGGTTCTTAGATAGATAGGTTGGTAGACCATCTTGTTCTGTGGTCCTAGACAGTAGGAGAATGAATTTCAGTAATCAGTTTAAAGCAAGCCTCGGGACAAGCAGACACCAGTTAATATGACTTACTTCCATCTAATCCCCTTGGGAGAGAGCTGACTCACTGGGGAAGCTCAATTGATCTCTGAATATTCATCAAAGCTTTCCATTGTTTCATTGGGAAGCTACAGGCCACAAAGTACCATGTGGATGACAAAATGAACAGGTGCAACTGAGAGAAAGGGTAAAGGTAATACTTGGAGGAAATGCAAGAAGCATCCAGCCAGGGTGCCTGTGCTGAAGGCATTTCCAGATCTTCTGAAACTGAATCAGCCCTCTTCTTGACAGCCAGACAGCCAAGGGAAGGGGATCCTCTTCCTCTGATGAAGGTCAGGGGAATGGGCATCTGCTCATCAGGTGCAATTTTTGGGCCCTGGGAAGGTCACTGTCAATGCCATCTTCACATTCCTCCCCAGTGAGTCTGCCAATGTCCCACATTTTACAATTAGAGATATTGTATTTTTAGATCTTATTCCTTAGGGCCCTCTAATCTACCCTAAAGGAGAAGTCCCTTGAGTTTCAGCCAATGAAGAGGTAAAAGGGGACCTGATAGATGAAAGCAAGACAGGAAAATGGGCTAAGAAAAAGAGGTGATAGGATGCCAAAGACAAGTTTCACCTACTTCATGATTTTGCTTAAAACAAGATTGAAGATGCTTAATTTTGTAGACATAAACATAAGCACTGACCCTACAAAGTTGGGTTATGAAGTCATCTGTGTTGACATATAAAGGGCCATGAAGAAGACTTACACCAGCAATTCTCAACCTTGAGTTTTCATTATAGTCACCTGGAGGGTTTGTTAAAACAGATTGTCATGTCTCAGCCCCAGGGTTTCAAATTCGGCAGGTTTGGGTGGGCCCAAGTATTTACATTTCTAACGCATTATCTAACAAATGCTGCTTGCTATAATCACTTAATTAGTTCCAGAAGTTCCTTCTCAATTCTTTTGAATTTCCTACATAGACAAAGATCATGTCATCTGTGATAAAAGACAGTTTTATATCTTCCTTCCCTATCTGTGTGCATTTTAATTCCTTTTCTTGCCTAACTGCATTAGCAAAGATTTCTAGGATTGGTGAGAGGGGACATCCTCGTCTTGTACCTGATCTTAGTGGGAAAGCTTCAAGTTTCTCACCATTAAGTATGATATTAGCTGTCGATTTCTTGCAGATAGACTTTATAAGTTGAGAAAGTTCCTCTCTAGTCCTAGTTTACTGAGTTTTTATCATGAATAGGTGTTGGATTTTTTTTTTTTTAAGTTATACTTTCTTCTTTTTTCATGTATTTTATTATTTATTTATTTATTTATTGGCTGTGTTGGGTGGCCCCTCCTGCTGCGGAGCTCGGGCTCCAGGGCATGTGGACTTCAGCAGTTATGGCTCACAGGCTCCAGAGCGCAGGCTCAGCAGCCGCTGCGCACGGGCCTAGCTGCTCCGTGGCATGTGGGATCTTCCCGGACCAGGTCTCGAACCCGTGTGCCCTGCACTGGCAGGCAGATTCTCAACCACTGCGCCACCAGGGAAGCCCCTGGGTGTTGGATTTTGTCCAAATACTTTTTCTGTGTCTATGGACACGATCACATGATTTTCCTTTTTTAGTCTGCTGATGAGATAGATTACATTAATTGATTTTTGAATATTGAACTCATCTTGCATACCTGGGATAAACCCAATTTGATCATGGTGTATAATTCTTTTTATACGTTTTTGGATTTAATTAACTAATATTTTGTTGAAGATTTTTGCATCTATGTTCATGAGAGATACAGGTCTGTAATGGTTTTTTTAATGTATTTATTTTATTTTATTTATTTTTGGCTGCATTTGGTCCTCATTGCTGCGTGCGGGCTTTCTCTAGTTGTGGCAAATGGGGGCTACTCTTCACTGCGGTGCACAGGCTTCTCACCGCAGTGGCTTCTCTTGTTGCGGAGCATGGGCTTTAGGCATGAGGGCTTCAGTAGTTGTGGCATGCAGGCTCAGTAGTTGTGGCTCGTGGGCTCTAGAGTGCAGACTCAGTAGTTGTGGCACACAGGCTTAGTTGCTCCCCAGCATGTGGCATCTTCCTGGACCAGGGCTCAAACCCATGTCCCCTGCATTGGCAGGCGGATTCTTAACCACTGCGCCATCAGAGAAGTCCCAGGTCCGTAGTTCTCTTATGTCTTTGTTTTATTTTGGTATTAGGGTAACGCTAGCCTCATAGAATGACTTAGAAAGTATTCCCTCTTTTTCTATCCTCTGAAAGAGATTATAGAGAATTGGTGTAATTCCTTCCCTAAATGTTTGATAAAAGTCACCAGTGAACAAATCTGGGCCTGGTGTTTTCTATCTTTGAAGGTTATTCATTATTAACCCAATTTTTTAAATAGATACAGGCCTATTCATATTGTTTGTTTCTTCTTGTGTGAGTTTTGGCAGATTCGCCTTTCAAGGAATCAGTTTATTTCATCCAGCTTATCAAATTTGTGGCCATAGAATTGTTCATAGTATTCTTTTATTATCCTTTTAGTTTCCATGGTATCTGTACTGATGTCCCCTCTCTCTTTTTTTGTTATTAGCCTGGCTAGAGGCTTATCAATTTTATTGATCTTTTCAAAGAACAAGCTTTTGATTTTGTTGATTTTTCTCTACTGATTTCCTGTTTTCAATTTCATTGATTTTTGCTCTAATTCTTCTTTTCTTCTTTTTCTAGTTTCCTAAGGTGAGAACTTAGATTATTGATCTTAGATCTTTGTTTCTAATATATTCATTCAATACTATAAATTTCCCTTTCAACACCACTTTCACTGCATCCCCTAAATTTTCCCTTTTATTTAGTTCAAAATATACTTTTTAATTGAGGTATAATTGACATGTAACACTGTATTAGTTTCAGATGTATGACATAATAATTCAATATTTGTATATAGTGTGAAATGATCACCACAATAAGTCTAATTAATACCTAAGTTCAAAATATTTTTAAAATTTCTTCTTTGACCTATGAGTCCTTTAGAAGTGTGTTGCTTAATCTCCACATATCTGGGGATTTTCCAGTTACCTTTCTGTTATTGATTTTCAGTTTATTCCACTGGGGTCTGAGGGCAGATATTATATGATTTCTATTCTTTTAAATTTGTTAAGGTGTGTTTTATGTCACAGAATGTGATTTATCTTGGTGAATGTTGCATGTGAGCTTGAGAAAAATGTGATTTCCTGTAATTTGAAAGTGATATGCTGAGGTGTAGTTTTTTTGGCATTTATGCTGCTTGGTGTTCTCTAAGCTTCCTGGATCTGTGGTTTGGTGTCTGACAGTAATTTGGGGAAAATTCTCAGTTATTATTGTTTCAATATCTTCTGTTCCTCTCTCTCTTTCTTTTCCTCTAGTATTCCCATTATACAGATGTTACATCTTTTGTAGTTGTCCCACAGTCCTTTGATATTCTGTTCTGTTTTCTTCCCCAGTCTTTGTTCTCTTTGTTTTTTGGTTTATGAAGATCCTATTAATATATCCTCTAATTCAGAGGTTCTTTCCTCAGCTGTGTACAGTCTACCGATAAGCCTATCAAAGCCATTCTTCATTTCTGTTACAGTGTTGTTGTTGTTGTTTTCATTTTGGCCAGTGTAATTTTATTTTATTTATTTTTATTTTTAACATCTTCATTGGAGTATAATTGCTTTAAAATGGTGTGTTAGTTTCTGCTTTGTAACAAAGTGAATCAGCTATACAGTAAAAAAGCATGCATGAACAGATGAGCAATATAAGCAGAGAGATACAAATTCTAAGAAAGTACCAGAGAAATGCTAGTGATAAAAAACACTGTCCAGGGCTTCCCTGGTGGCGCAGTGGTTGAGAGTCTGCCTGCCGATGCAGACAACGCGAGTTTGTGCCCCGGCCCGGGAAGATCCCACATGCCGCGGAGCGGCTAGGCCCGTGAGCCACGGCTGCTGAGCCTGCACGTCCGGAGCCTGTGCTCCGCAACAGGAGAGGTCACAACAGTGAGAGACCCGCGTACCGCAAAAAAAAAAAAACCACTGTCCAAAGCTCTTGTTCTGTCTGGGTCACCTTTTAGAGAAGTCCATCTCTGTTTGCCAGAGAACTCTGATTGCCTGTGTGATGTGGCATTCGTAATCATGCAGTCAAACATGCAATCCTGGATGGGTGTCCCTGACTGCACAGTCCAACTCAAAATACATGGATTTCCTTTGCCACAGTGGTACTCAAATGGTGCCCTGAGAAGGTCCCCTCACAGGGACTTGAGTGGGGACAGAAAAGGAGGATAGGCACAGGCCACCTGCTGTCTGCACCCAGCCCCTAGTCCTCTCTCTACCATCCCTTCAATCAGAGCTTGTTACAGTGTTTTTTATCTTTAGCATTTCTCTAGTTCTTTCTTAGAATTTGCATCTCTCTGATTATATTGTTCATCTGTTCATGCATGCTTTTTACTTTATCCATTATTGCCCTTAGAATATAAATCATAGTTGTTTTAAATTTCCAGTCTGATAATTCTAACGTCCCTGCCAGTTCTGGTTCTGATGTTTGCTTTGTATCTCCAAATTGTGTCTTTTTCCTTTTGGTACTTTTCTTGATAGCTGGACATGATGTACTGGGGAAAAGAAACTGCTGTAAATAGGACTTTAGTAATGTGGTGTTGAGGTATGAGGGGAGGGAAAGCATACTTTAATCCTATGATTGGGTCTCAGTATTTCAGTAAGTCTATGTGTCTGGAGTGTGAACTTTACAAGTGTTACTTTCTTTCTTCCCCCTTTTATGGGACAGGATGGCTAAAGTGGGACAGACTTGGGTATTTCCCTTCCCCATGTGAAAGACTAGAGCCAGGTGGGACTGAGCATTTCCCTTTTCCAGGTCAGTTAGGCCCTGACAATAACCTACAAGGCTAGGCTCTGGTTAGTCAGTTTCTCCTGGGGTCAGGCCTTACTAAGGGCACAGTACTCTGGCTTATTTCAAAATGCTTCCTTTCACCTTCCCCCTGCCAGAAGCCCAAGGAGATTTTTCTCCAGTATTTACTGTGGGAACCTGGTTGAGTTTCTAGACATAAATCTCACAGTATGGTGGTGGTGGTGGGGGCCCTGTGACTGGGTCCCCCTGGAGTTCTTAACTCTCAGAGTTGTCTGCACTGAGCTTCCAATAATTTGTCAACTAGAGTTCAGGTTTCCCTACCCCAGCACTGGTTCCCTTGACAGTTTCACTCATGAGTCTCTGCTCCATTAAGCCAAAACTCCCTGTATTCACCTGTTTCTCTGATCTTGGGGGACAGCAGATTTCCCCATGTCCTCCCTTATGGACCCAAGAACAGTTGCTTTTTCAGAGTTCAGCTTTTTCCTTGTTGTTAGGATGGTGTGGTGACTTCCAGGCTCTGTACATGCAGAACCAGAAACTGGAAGTCCTTTCTCCATTTTTTTTTTTTAATGAGAAAAAACTTATTCTGTTTCCATTTTCAGACATTTTGGAACTTCCATCCCAGCTTCATCCTTTTGGTAACAGAGCATTTCCCCATTACCTGCCTTTTGATATATGTATGTAGGATTGTGGATAAGGCGGAGGGGGGGAGGTGTTATGAACACCTATGTGAGAGGGTCTTAAGGGCTTATCTGGTGGAAAGGATGCTGGGACTGTGATGATAGGGGGTCACTAAGAGACTCTATGAGAAACATTCTATTTTTACTTGGATTGTTTCTGTTTGTTAAAAATAGTAAAGTTCTCAGGGGCTTCCCTGGTGGCGCAGTGGTTGAGAGTCTGCCTACCAATGCAGGGGACACGGGTTCATGCCCCCGTCCGGGAGGATCCCACATGCCGCGGAGCGGCTGGGCCTGTGAGCCATGGCCGCTGAGCCTGCGTGTCTGGAGCCTGTGCTCTGCAAAGGGAGAGGCCACAACAGTGAGAGGCCTGCGTACCGCAAAAAAAAAAAAAAAAAAAAAATAGCAAAGTTCTCTAAAGGTGCTTTTATCCTCAGTGCATGAGACTTTATTCTCTGTTCTTATTATTGTTATTTTTATCATATTTATCTGGAGATGCTTGTAAGGGGACTAAAGCAACACCCAAACTGGCCCATCACTGCCAAGAATAAAACATACAAGTACACAATGTCTCTTCACTATGACATGTTTAGTTCCCATGGACTTTTGCCTATTTTGCGTAAGTTTGGGAAACGGCTCTCTCTTCCCTATGTGCCAACAGGAAAAGGCACAAAGAAGCAAGCCAGGATTACCATCAACAAAGAAAACCGTACATCTGCTTGTGCTAAAACTAGTTCTGAGGGCAAAATCTGTTTTGTCAGTAATGTAGTCTAAAGATAGAAGTTAAGAAATGAGAAATCAGATTGACTGCTACTTGTTGTTGACCCTGAAATTGCCACAGTGACACTGGAAAAGGGCCAAGTTTTGCTTGGACTACAACTGTCCCCTTAATTTCAATTTGCATCTTAATATCTCCCCTGGACTACCTGTACCCTTCTTGGCATGTGTCACTTGTCCTTATACATATGACCTGCATAGATCAGTGTTGATTCTATCTTATCAAGGAGAAAACAGGACTTTGAACAATGTCCTGATGAAATAAATATGCCATGATATCAATGGTGGTTAACTCTGAGTAGTGGGATTATGAGTGGTTTCTATTTTTTTCTTCATACATTTATTTGTCAAATTTTCTACACCAAACATTTAAATTTTATTATCAGAAAAAAATTATTTAAAAGATATGACTGAATACAATAGAAGATTATTATTTAATTTCATAAACAGAAAGTAATTTCTGAGTACCTACTATGTTGCTAGGTGCTACGAGGTATAAATCAGGGGAAACAAGTCATGAACCCAGAGAACGACTAGTGACTGTGAGTAACAAGCAACAAGGTACCAGTTGTGTGGAACAGACAACAAACATCTGATTTTGAAAGGAATGGATTGCTGATAACCATGATCGAAAAGTAAGTTTTCCCATTTAGTTAGCTTGACAAAACACAAGAAGTAGTCTCATAAAAAAAGGAAAAGTATTTTTTTTTTAAAGAAACGATTTCCTTCTCTCTAGAACCCAGGAAGCACAATGCTCGATACCCAGACATTTCTAACCATCGTTCCTCTTAACATGTCTCTCTGGCTCTGCAAGACAACAGCGTTCCCTAAAGCCTACAATTCAACCACAGCTTTTTTTTTTTTTAAAGTATCCAGTGTGCACACAATAAAATGGAGTCTAAATTTACAGTCTGACCGGGAGAAGGAAGCAGTCATGCCACACTCCACTTACTTATAAATATGTTGGCAGTACTCCATTAAATCATAAAGACATGTGAATTTAAAGACTCTGGCCTGCTCACATACCAACCAAGTCCCTGTCAATTCCAGGCTCTGCCTTAGCCAAAGCATGTATCAAAAGGACAATAATTTTATATTAGGTAATTGTTATAAATTAGTATTTTTACTGCCCTTACAGTTGACTATTTTTTTTTCAGTGATTCCACTTTCATTGGCAGAGAAAAGATGCATGCTTACTGAATAGAGCTAAATAGTTTTGCAGCCTAGAAAGGAAAGAGGAGTAGGTAGATTGAAAATGTCAATGTGAGACTACTAGGCACATTTTATTAAAAAAAAAAAAATCATCCAGGCACTGATAATAAAAGAGGTTCATTCTTCATTAATAGGACTGTTGCCTTGACAACTTCCAGCTCACATAAGTATTTGCATCAGCCACGGTGCACAGTTCTGACACTAAGGAACAGCTCCAACGTGTCCTTTCTATATCCATGCCTGAGATCATCTATTATACAGCTCAGCTGCATTATCAGTTACCATTAAAGTAACACCCAACCAACCCCATCCAGAACATGTCACATCCAGCCCCAAAGAAGCAATTTAAACAATTTTCCTGGCATGTCAAATAGACAAAAGGTAGAACTGACAAATGGTCTTCTTTTGCAAAAAAGAATGTTTTATAGGAGGACATATAGCTTTGTTTTTTATCTTCTTGTTTGTGCAATGGAGGGCAAAGTATTTTGAAAAAATTGATTCCATGAATAATAATGTGCATTCAAATCATGCATTGTGTCCCTAAAATTCTTATTTTCCTAGTTTGTAATTATCACCAAACAGCCTAAAGTACTTTTAGACACTGAGGGTATGAAATCAGTACAATGTGTGTAGTGGGGAGGAAGGGCAGGGGGGACGATAAATATTAGGGAGCATTTACCATTGACCTATCACTTCCAATGCTTGGAATTTTCCTTGAGAAATAATTGTACAATCATAAAATAGTATTTGTACAAGGACATGCACTGTAATTTCATTTCTAATAGGGGAAAAACTGAAAATAAGTCAAAGATCACTAATTTTTTAAATGATTATAAATACCACTAGATGACCATCCTTGCAGGGAAGGGACCAGGTGAGGCTGGTGGGGAGCCCAGGTGTGCGCCCTCTCAGAGTCACACCCTAGGACCTCACTCATCTCACCCACGTTTGGGCTCTGCATTCTTGTACGTATTATTTCCCCTACATACAATTTTGATTGTTTACATCAATTATAGTGTAACCATACAATGAAATACTATGTAGTCACTAAAAAGTGATAGTATAGACCTCAACTTACTGACATGGAAAGAGCCCCAGAGCACATGGTCTAAGTTAAACAAGCAGGCCACAAAAATAGAATGTGTAGAAAGTTGTCAAAATCTATAATATAAAACCAATCAGTGTAATTTAAAAAACCCAACATAGAACTTTTCTAAATAATTAATTGTAAATTATATTTTAAAAAATGAAATATTTGAAATAATTAAAACCAGTGAGTATTTCTTGGGACTTCCCTGGTGGTCCAGTGGTGAAGAATCCCCCTTCCAATGCAGGGGATGCAGGTTCGATCCGTGGTCGGGGAACTAAGATCCCACATGCTGCAGGGCAACTAAGCCCGCGTACCACAACTACTGAGCCTGGGTGCCTCAACTAGAGAGGCTGTGTGCCGCAAACTACACAGCCCACACGCCACACCTAGAGAGAGAAAACCCACATGCCATAATTAGAGAGAAGCCCGCATGCCACAACGAAGACCCGATGCGGCCAAATAAATAAACAGTGAGTATTTCTTAAGGCATCGGACTAGGAAAAAAAAAAAGAAAACACTATTGTATATTTAAATCTGTTTGCTTTTCTTACAGGTAGAATATTGTTACAAGTTTGTAATCTGAACAAAACTATTCTCTGAAATAAACTTCACCTTCAAATTCAACCACTGTGTAGCTACAAAACACTTGGCAGATTGGCCCTTCTTTGAATTCTTTAACTTGCTTTTCTAACACTTAAGGAATCTAAAGCATTTTATCAACATGTTTAAACTAAATCTTTTGACTCAGGAAGCCAGAACTGCTTCACGGTTGATGAATTTGGGATCTATACAAGTAAAGGATACTTGGCTGCTCTAATGAATCAGAAAAATTAGAGGCAACAAGTACTCCTTATTCTAGAATGCACTGTAATGCTAAGCATTGTCCTTTCATTCTGTATTATTTAAGCCATACTCGTATTTAACTTTCATGCATATGTATATGCCTTGGGTCTCCAAGTAGGTAATAGGCTCTTGAAGACTAGGCCACTGGGTGCCGATGTAGAAGGGCCTTTATTACACCAGAAGCTCAGTAACTACCGCTAAAAAATGCATGACTGAAATTATTGGAAAGCAGTGTGGTATAGCAGAGAAACTGTGAGCTTAAATCTTCAGATAGGCTTTAGACAGAATCCAATGCTGCTCATTTCTAAATGCATGGCTATAAGCAAGTTACCCAACCTTACTGAGACTGGGCTTCTTTGTCTCGAATTTACGTACCTTAACAGGTTCTCCTAGTGATCAAGTAAAACAATGTTTGTTGGCAGCTGCACGAAGTGCCTAACATACCAGGTCCTCAATAAATGCTAGTTCTCTTTCCCCTTCTTTACAATTGCCTCTGTCACTAACACAGAAAATTTAAATAAGGCAGGGAAATGAAGTCGATCTCTAGTGACTATAAAATTTAGCTACAAACCAGATTTTGTTCATTTGTCAACCATATAGACCCGACATCCATCCATCTACACTAAGATCTCACTATGAACACTCATAGTGTCCTTGCTGAACGCTGGTTCCCAGAATCCCTATGGATTCCCAGGCATCTTGGACTCCTGACCACGAGGTCACCCTGCAGCCAAGCTGTGTGGGATCAACACCATTTGGTGCCCACATTTTCTCACTTGTCTTTTGCTGCTCAGTGAAATCCCTTCCAGGCAATACCTCGATTCCAAGATTTTTTCTTAAAATACCAAATATTCCTTTCCCCTTCTTCTGATGAAAACAGTTTATACATGCTTGTTATAAAAAGTTCAAAAGACATGGATGTTTAGGAAGTAAAAGCTTTTGGTAAGTTTACCCCCTAAAAATTCAAGAAGTATCCTTCCAGACTTTATTTTCAATAAGGCAAATCTTTCTTAAGTGTATATATCACCTCTTTACCCTTTCCTTTCAGTTCCTGCTCCATTATCCTTAGAAAATCTCTTTTCCTGCCTTTTTTGGGTCCCATTTGTCAATTCCGAAGTTATTTTTATAATCAAAGGAGAGTAATTATACATTCATATAAAGAAAAAGAAAAATTCTGTGCTTGGTAGCAAAAGGAAAAAGGAACCAGGCCCAACATCAGCTGAAAGTATGCATCATCTGCATAGAAATCCCTATCTAGTTCTAAGTCCTTCTCTAATTAAATTCACACTCGCCTAGGTATCAGCATTCATAACAAATGAATGCTTTTCATTTAATGTGATTGTTTTCCTGCTTCATCTAACTAAAAGCATAGTGGAAGAGTTTTTCCTAACATTTTGCATTACCTAGTGCTACTCAAAAAACCTTCAGTGAAGATTTTCTTTTTAATTTCTCATCTAACACGGAGTGATAGTTTTGTAAAATAAATAAAAGAACCTTACTAGAAAAATGAATAAAAACCAGACACACAAAGCATAAGTCCAAGTCTTTTAAACTACCAGACTTAGAAGCCTTAAAATTACTCTTGTTGGATTGTTATAAAAGTGTTCAACGTCTTACTCACAATTTTTGTACTCATCTCATAGCAGACCATTAGCAGAATTTGTGGATGGTGGTGGTCTGTGTACTACACGTGGAGTAATACTCTTCTGCATCTTTGCATAGAAAACGAACCACCCATCCCTTACATTAAGTCTGTGGGCAAGTGTCTTCCAAGTTTCTAAGAACTAACTTGCAGATGAACTTTGGGGTGGGAGTCCCCATTTAAAATTTGGGACTGTCTGAACTGGACATATTGAGACAATCTACTGAATCTTTCACTTTTCACCCAGATATTTAAAATTATATAAATAAAACTAAAGACTCTTAAAACCAGGGAGAGCTGGTTATTGGAAATATGCCATGAAGTCCTGGACAAAAATTTAATTTTCTTTTTAGACTCCAAAGTTATTTCTTGCCTGATGGCTATCATTTTAATGTTAATGATTGAAGGGGAAAGCAACATGCCAAAACCCAATGCAAACAGAAAAACCAAACAAAATCCTATTTCTTTTCTAAATCTGACCTTCAGTTTAAAATACTTACAGTAAGGTTCACAAAAATATCCTGTCACACATAGCACTCATGAGATTTCTATTGGGCTACAAGTCACTATACTGATGGATTTTCCTATTACTTATGAATTCTCATCTAGCTTTCTTAAGGTGGCTTAGCGCTCTAGTCTTTCAATGGCTCATTTTCCTCAACTATAAAAGAGGAATGAGAATAAAGGGAATGAGGGGGGTACTACATACATTATCAGGGCTACGACAAAACCAGGATGTGTGTGTGTGTGTGTGTGTGTGTGTGTGTGCGCGCGCGCGCACGTGCACACAGGATAAACAAAAATCTATAGAATCTATGTTTCTCCAATATTTCACTTGCTAATTCAGGACATAAAACCTGGCCTTGATTTTCTTTTAACTCCTCATCTGGGATATTGCTTGATCCAAATTGTCAGCCACAGTACATTCATCTATTCATTGATTCAATAATTTGTTAAGGATTTGATTCATTTTCAATCATTCATTTAGCAAAAATTTATTAACCACCTACTATGCTAGACACTGAGAGGGCAAGAGGAAAACAGCATATTTCTCGAACCTTGAAATAGATCCCAACACTCAACAGGTGGGCCCAAAGGGATAAATCAGACCACCTATTCTGTATATTAAGCTGTTTAATCAAAGCAATTGCAAGTCAACTATCAGCATTCCCAGTACCTTGCCATTTAAAATATTTATTTTGCAAAGCGTTTTCTGAAAGGGAAAGGATTTCTATTGCAAACACATATAAGTGATAAATTATTAATTCATTGAATACCCTGTTTTTTTTTTATATCACCAAAACATCTTATACTTGATATATTAAAAAGAATTGGCTGGTAATGAGTTATAAAATGTATAAACTGTTATATTTTAAAACTTACCATGTTAAACCATAATCTAAGTACAACTGGAAAGGGAAAAACATACTAATGGTAAAAAAGCATATTTTGTACTTGCCTCATGCACACTAAGAAATCTGAAAACACATCTCCTACAGTTAGAGTGACTCTTGGGTCAGAACACCCATATATTTGACCAAGACTGTTTTTTCTTATGTGTAGTTAATACAGAATTATAACGAATTCTTAGGTGACTAGTGGATATACATGTGTGTGTGGGCATGTCTGTGTGTGTGGTGTGTTCTGTGGGGATGGTTGCTTGAATAGAAATAACAAGATAATCTAAATGAAATCAGGTCTTTACTTTTAGACAAAGTATTAATTTTTAGATGCTGAAGCAGCCTCCAGGCAAACAATTCAACTATCCTGAAGTCTAGAAAGAAAACAACAGCAAATGTTCCCATTATTGGCATAGTTTTAGAAAGAAGGAAATACAGGGGGAAAAAAAGGAAAAGGGCCTCTATTTTGCACGACTAGGTAACATGATTAAATTCTGATGTGGGAAACAATCTTCTGAAAGGGTATTACTGAGGGGAAAAATGTTTGGAGAACAGTTGCTGGTCACCCTCAGGAACTCCTGACACAGACTAAGTTGCAGATTCTTGCTATGCTTTTACGTAGAGCAACACCATTCTCGTCAGACCCAATCACCTAATTTTCCCCAGGTGTAGGCCCAGAGGGCCCAGCGGGTGGTGAGGTAGCTCACCCCCAACCACAGCAGCCTGAGCACGCTCAGAACACACCCCTGCATATTTTGGCTCTTCTGAAGTTTCGCTAATGCCAGTGAACACAGAACAGAAGAGGATAATCAGGACAGGCATTCCACAGGCTTTCTTAGAAGGTTTCCTTTAAGCAGCAGAAAGAAAAGCACAGATCTCATCTTAACCTGAGAGATTCATGGAACCTAATTCATTGTTTCAGCAAAATACTCTGGTAACGTATTTTATTTTTGGTGGAGTAAACAGGGAGATCCTGGAGGTTAGTGATGCCTGTGGCCCTTCAAGAGATGCTTAGATTCCAAGTCCAGTTCCTTATTTAGAGTCTCTCCACGGCTCTGAATGTGCTATGAAACTAGAATTTTCAAGGAAAGAGACAGGGATCAGATGTTCTAAACGCAAACATCCTTGAGTTAAAAAGCAGTCACAGGGATGTCCGACTAAGGCTGGTGACTTAATAGGAACAGGCTGTGAGTCAATGCATATGTAGGATAGCAAAATGTGTGTTCAATGCTGAGAATAAAAATTCCCCGCCTTCTTGGGAAGAAATAATAACAGAGCTGGATCTATCTGTGACCTTTCTGAATTCTGCAAATTTGGTGTCAACAGCACAGTGAGTGATGACCAGGCTGAGACAAGGCTAGTGTGATGGGGGAGAAGCGAAGACCCACAAGGGACACAGTTCATCCATCCTGGAGGTCACTGTTCTCCCTGTCACCTCACTCAGTGCTACTCTGAGGAGACACATGAAAGACATGAGTCACACTGACGTTCCACCCTCTCCTCACCCGTTGTGCCTGAGCCCACCTTCGTCATGACCTTTCCATATATTGTGGAAATTCGGTAGGGCAAACTGTAATAGCTGTAGGGTGCAGAGGGCAGGAAGAGGTGGCAGATAAGTGCTATTGCTTCTCACTAGCGATCCAGGTGCCTACAAAGGCAGTGGAAGACAGCAGCCCGGGGGTCTAAGCCTGGCATCTCCCAAACCATGGATGGAGACTTTGGAGACCAGATTTCTGGCTCTGCCATAGGCTCATGGTGCTGCATTCGACACATCATCTACATCTCCTACCTCGCTAAGTTGTAGTTTCCTTCTCTGAAGAAAGAAAGAGAAAAAGAAGAAAGAGAAAAAGAGAAACGGGGCTTCCCTGGTGGCGCAGTGGTTGAGAATCCGCCTGCCGATGCAGGGGATGCAGGTTCGTGCCCTGGTCCAGGAAGATCCCACATGCCGCGGAGCGGCTGGGCCCGTGAGCCATGGCCGCTGAGCCTGTGCGTCCGGAGCCTGTGCTCCGCAACGGGAGAGGCCACAGCAGCGAGAGGTCTGCGTACCGCAAAAAAAAAAAAAAAAAAAAAAAAAGAGAGAAACGAAGAAAAGAAGGTAGGGAAGGAAGGAAGGAGGATGAGAGGGAGGGAGGGAGAGAGTAAGGACGGCAGAACGACAAAGAAAGAAAAAGAGGAGCTTCCCTGGTGGAGCAGTGGTTAAGAATCTGCCTGTCAACACAAGGGACACGGGTTCGAGCCCTGGTCCAGGAAGATCCCACATGCTGCGGAGCAACTAAGCCCAAGTGCTACTGAGCCCGTGTGCCTAGAGCCCGTGCTCCGCAACCAGAGAAGCCACCGCAATGAGAAGCCCGTGCACCGCAACGAAGAGTAGCCCCTGCTCGCCACAACTAGAGAAAGCCTGCACGCAGGAACGAAGACCCAATGCAGCCAAAAATAATAATAAATTTTAAAAAAAGAAAAAAATGAGGATGTATATTGGAATGGATGATTTACAAGGTATTTCCTTCTCTAATAATTCTGACTAACATAACTGGCCAAGACTGTAAGATGCAAGATCCCTGATATAAAGCCTGTTTCATGAAATCTAGATGCAGAATTCTTTGTACAAGTCATTTTTTTTTTGTCTCTGTCATTTGGAGAATGTGAAAGATGTACAGATCCTTTGGACTTGAGATTGCCAAAGTATTCATGTCTAATTATAATAAAAATAAATGTTCAGATTAAAGCTATTAGCAAGAAACTCGTTAATGGGAGGACCAACTTGGCCAAAGGCAAGCAGGACAGTGAGGAGGATCTGTACGGAATGGGCTGTTTCATTGAGTCAACTCCAAACTTGTGCTTCTGATCATTTCTTTGTTTTTTTGGTGGGGACAGGAGGGTTTCTATATAGACCCAGATTATAAAGCACCAAAAATACAAATGGTCATTTTTTAAGTGAGTACAAATTACCCACAAAAGTTTTCTAAAATCAAGGAAGAATATGGATACAAATAGTAAAATAAATATGTAGACATTTTTTCATTATTTATTCTAGAGATAGGTCCACGTAAAGGAAGAAGTGACAACCTGTAAGACCAAGAAGGACAGACTCATGGAGGCCGCAAGGTCTTTTTAAACGAAGGAGTCTGATTTTTTTCTATATCGTCATAAAGCAGGATGATATGTTGTCCTTAGTGTTCTGTGTATCCTTTTTCTGACATGTTTCCTTCGGCTTGTCTTGCAAGTTCAGATGATTGAGGTACTTTCCCAGGCATGGCTCAGGATTTTTTTTTTAATGGTGATGATGCTGTTCTATCTCAAGCTCTTCATCTGGCAACTGAGTAACTCCCTCATGCTTTTTACATGAGACAACGGGTGAGTCACTCAAAGGGGCTCTGAGAGCCCTTGGAAATGATGTCGTCCAGTCTCATTACTGAGAAGGGTAAGGGACTAGTTTAAGGTCATTCTATAAAAAGTAAGAGCCAGCTCTAAAATCCACATGCAAACAAGAAGAGATCATTCTTACTTTCCCACCCTTTGGACATGTCACCCAACCAGCGTGGCATAAAATGAACAAGGTATTTTGTAGATGATTTAAGTATATAACAAATCCTAGGAACATCTAGAAGAGTAATCACGACCCATCAAAAGTATAGCTATAATAATTGTCTAAACAGGTTCATCCTTTATAAAGTCCAGGAACTCAAGGACATAATATTGTGCGGTGCGATTTAACCCTACCATGTGTAGCGTGTTATACTTTTTCGTTGAATTTTATTGCCCTTTTGTTAAAAATGTGTTTCTCTCATTTTCATTGATTAATAAAAGAATATTTCTTTTTTATCAATTTTAATCATGATAAGAAATAAATGTTCCAGACACTTACAAACATTAAAATGTAAATTCTATAAATCTCCAAAAAGGGCTTGAGTTAGGAAGAGCTATATGATTTGCAGTTGTTTCATGATTGTCAAATCATTTAGAAATAGACCCAAGATTAGTTCCATATACCATGAATAGCAACAGGACAGCTTTGTAAAAAAAAAAAAACACAGTCATCCATTTAAGGGTAAATGACAGCTGACCAAGGGCTTAGAATTCTGTAGGCCCAGTTTCTAGGGGATCCTTTCCTTTGACATTGAGGACTATATTTACCCTAAACATCCATTATAAAAGTATGCATTGTTTATTATTTCTTAAAAAGGGCGCAAGCTGCATCAGTGTTCCTGGGCTGGAGGGTAATTTAAATAAGCCCTTCGGTTTATGCTGCCTACGAGAAGGCTTTACAAGATCTAATCTTTTCTAAACCTGTTATGTTCTTCGGTTCAGCAGAGCTTCCTAATTGTAGCTATTAGTTCCTCTTTTTTGTGGTCTGTTCTGTCAATAGACTATTGAGTGTTCAGTAAATTAAGCCCAGCCAGCAGCCAACACATCAAGACAGACGTTAAATTATAGCTCGGCTGCCCTTATTCATTATTAGTATCTGTGAAATAGCTTTTAAGCAGAGGGACAGGATTTAACATGATGCACATTTGTGTCATTCTCAAATTTCCATACTGTACAATCAGGTATGTGGGGTTTTTTTTCCTAGGCAACAGGTGTGTTCTTGGAACAAAGTTCAACCCTCACTTCTGGCTTATGTGAGAGGCAGCAGCTGCAAGCTTAATGTCAGTGACACATGGTTCTATAAGAGAGAAAAAATAAACTATTTGTTTAATGTATTAAAGTAATGGGCAGATGGATGATAGCTGCCTGTACTTTTCTTTGTGTTGTAGAACCAGAGTCTACATTTTTGGATGACAAGTGTTTTTCTCTCTTTCTCTTCTCTTTCTTTCCTTCCTTCCTTCCTTCTTTCTTTCCCCACCTTCCTTCCTTCCTTTTTAAAAAACTAATTAGTGAAAAACATAAATTTCTTTGAGCATTACATATTCATTATTGAGAATATTCCTTCCTTTGAGTCATACTGTTCTCAGGCTAATGAGTGGAGAGAAGAAAAAACTTAATATAAATCAAGCTACACTTTATTTATAACTCACTTTGTTCTAAAAGGAATTTAAAGGAACCGTTTACTATGTAACTTGAAGAGACTTACTTAGTATGCAAACCCTACAATTTTTTAAATGCAAAGTTAAATATACATATTTACAGGCTTCATTATTCCCCAGTAAAAAAAATTACATAGAATTTTGTGAGCTATTACTAATAAGAATTATAATGTACTGTGTACCTCAGAAGCGTAATGTCAATATTAATGGCTATAATAGTGATACAATAATTATTGTAATAGTGTTCAAGAGAGTAAACTGTTCTTTAATCATTCAAGAATCTCATTTAGTGTATTGGGGGTAATACTCCATTTTATCTGTTAGCTTGCAGGTACTATCATGACTCAGTATAAGCAGCTCAGCCACTACCTTACGAGGACAGACTAGGTTTCTGTAAAAAAAAAAAATCAAGCTCAAGAATAGACCAGAGCAATTCTAGAGCTCTGTGATACATTAGAAGTGAATATGTCTTACTACACAGACTTTTCTAGAACTCCTGTACATTAGCGCTTCCTCTCTTTTGCCAATGAGTATTTCAGCAGGTATGTTTAATAAAAATGGAGGCCATGAGAAGAATCTTCATTTTTCTTAGATGTGGTGAACAAACACATTGCAAATGTGATGAGATAAGCACCTATTTAATTACAAATCTGGAACCAGTGGTATAACCTGAGTCACCAGATCCCCTGGAAGACTGGTGTTGAGTGTTGCATATAAAGTCTAAGTGGGGAAGGAGAATCCCTTTATACGTTTTTGTTGTTGTTGTTTGTTTGTTTTTAACCACAAACCACAACTTTATTCAAGAATCAGATTTTCTGTGAGTCTACACTGAAAATGATTTTGCTGGGACTCTCTCATTGCTGAGAAATCTACAAGCAGATGGACGTGGAATTCAATCCTTTGCAAGAAACAAAGGTAAATAAATAAGAAAAACCTGGTCATAAATCTCTTTTAGGTTTTTAATTGGTTTGGCTTTTACCTTAGATTTTCATAAAATGCATGCAAATAACAACTAGCCTCAGGGAGGATGCTAAACATTTTAAAATGCATAAAAGGTGTCTAAAACTGGGAGGCTGGCCTAGATATCATTAAAAGTCTCTACCAATCCAGAGATTATCGAATTCTATGACTTTGTTTTTCCTCAGGCTGCACTTTTTTAAAAAATTGTGGTAAAATACACACAACATAAAATGTACCATATTAACCGTTTTCAAGTGTACAGTTCAGTGGTGTCAGGTATATTCACACTGTTGTGCATCAGATCCCCAGAATTCTTTCTGGAGTTTAGTTTGCATTGAAAAACTAAAACTCTACACCTGTTAAACAAGTTCCCATTTTTCTCCCTCTCCCTAGGCCCTGGCAAGCACCCTTCTACTTTCTGTTTCTATGAGTTTGACTGCTCTTGATGCCTCAGATAAATGAGATCATACAGCGTCTTTTTGTGACTGGCTTAATTTACTTAGCACAATGTCCTCAAGGTTCATCCATGTTTTCCTATGTGTCAGAATTTCCTTTTTTATGGCTGAATAATATTCCTTTGTATGTACAAACCACATTTTGTTGATCCATTCATCTGTCAACAGAAACTTGGGTGGCTTCCACCTTTCAGCTATTGTGAATAATGCTACTATGAACATGGGTATATAAATATCTCTTTGAGATCTTGCTTTCAATTCTTTTGGGTATATATCCAGAAGTAAACTTGATGGACCATATGGTAGGTCCATGTTTAATTTTTTATAGAATCGCCATATTCTTTTCCACGATGGCTGCACCTTTTACATTCCCACCAGCAGTGCACACGGGTCCCAATCTCTACATTCCCTCACCAACCCTTGTTATGATCATTATTTTTAAAAAATTTTAATAGCAGTCATCTTTTCCACAGAGAATGGGGGAGGAAAGTACTCACATGAGTCTCCACGTCACCAGCCAGGATCCTACTCTTCTTTAAAAACTCAGCCACCATGCTGTTCATCAGCTTATCAAAGGCCTCCACCGAGGGTGCCACACCTTTGGAAAAAGAACATTCTGTTATTCCCCGGTAGTTTAGTGAAAAGCTGGTACTGCTGTGCCATAAGTAGTATGGAAGTTTTATGTCATTCATATCATTCTCTTCCTATTCACTAAGTCATTCATTCACCCAATATGTACTTATTAAACACTCCTCAATGGCTCAAGAAAACAGTGTTTTCCTATTTTTCATCCTTCAGAGTAAGCACTTTCACCTACATAATTTCATTTGATTCTCCCCCAAACCTATGAGGTAAGTAGCACTGTCACACTTTGACTGATGAGGAAATGAAGATGCAAACAGAACGCGACTTGTTAAAAGCTCTATACCAAACAAGCGGCAGATCCAAAAACTGAACACGCCTTATGAATCCAAAGCCAGTGTACGTTCTTCTATACCGACCTGTGCAGGTGCTATAATCACCTTGCAAATAGTTACCAAGATTATTCAGGACAATTAAAAGGTAACGATGAAGTCTGGGCAAGTAGGAAAAGCAAGCTGATTTCACACATTTTGTTCCTTCTTCACTTCCCAAGGGGAGGGACAGACAGCAAAGGTGGGCACAAAAATGCCTGGTGAGCTAATCCATAGTGAATGTTGATCTGCCAAATTACTATAAAAGCTGAATTGACAATGGCCCAACCTGGTGTGCTCTGCATTTCTTTCCCTGCTTTTTAATTAACAAAAAATTTTTTTGTCTAAGTCCCTGATTGCATATCCCTAATACTGAGAAAGATAACATTGAGAAATTCAGCAGTACAGGCTATTAAAATCCAAACCCAAACTTAGGAGTCCCTTTCTTATACTGGACAGGAATATCCATGCTCATAAATGCATAGGATAAAGCTTCCTTCTTCTTCCCTGGTTCCCACTTGCCCATATCCACGGGCCGAAAGTGATAGAAACAGTTGTTTACAGTTCTCTGCACCTACGGTCTAACTTCTAAGCAGGATACTGAAGCTGACTTATCCTAAGGTTCAAAATGCTGTATGTACCAACTCCTATAACATAAAAGGGGTGTAAACCCGAAGATTCCTTATGAATTCATTTGGAAATAGATAAACCTGCTTGTTGCCATGGGAGAGGTCTGAGAGGTCTCTGCTGGGTGTTTAAAGTGGGAGAAAGCTCTTCAAATGTGATGGAGGCCTCTACATAGCAGAATGGACAATGATAAAAGGGAATATCAGTTGCCTTTCAACACTCAGCTCTGCTCACACCTCCTCCGGGCAGCCTTTAATGGCTTGTCTTCCTCCCCAGCCTGCATCCTTTGGGCAACCCTTAGTCAAAGCATTTGAGGCCCTGAATAGTAATGCATCGAGACCAAAGATTCTGGAGGATTAGGACTCTGTCTAATTCATCATAGATTCCCCTGCACCTGTCATAGTGCTTGTCAACTGGCAGGCATGAAAATATTTCTTCAACTGTTGAGTCAAACTCACCTGGTTGTCAGGGTGGGGGGAAAACACATCATAAAACACATCACAACAACAGTCTCATAAGGCAGTTCTTTGATCTGTGCCTACTATGGATTTGTAATGGATTGGGTTCCTTCTAAAAGTTTCTTTTTAAATTAAAAAAAAATTAACTTTAGTTACAACATCATTGTAATGGTGATGTTTACATTTAAGGTGAGAGGCTGTCCTTAAGGATTTGTTAAAAATAGAATTTAGGAAATCACCAAAACTGACTAATTAAGAAGAAATGGAAGTGATGTTGTTTAGGATAAGTAAAAGGTTTTAGGATGAATATCATTCAGACATTTTACTAATTATCCTTCTTCATTTCATATTATCAATAGGATAATAAATTGCTGGCTAAGCTGCTTTAAGATAACTTACTTTAATAACTGGCTTGAAATTATTTATTATATTAGAAAATATATGTTTAAATACTTAACTAATTTAATTATATGCCTTCCAATTTTGCTTAGCTTATTAATTTTCTTTTTTTCTTTTTTTGTTGAAGAAAGTACAAAGTGTCTTTACCTCTTTGTGTAAGTGAGGTTCAAATTATTGGAGTTGTTTTTTTTTCCTTTTACTCAGCAACACTACACAGTCTCCTGGGAGTTGGATTTTAACTTTATGTATTCACAGGCTTTATATTTGTGGGCAGCAATCTCAGAGAAATGTCTTTTGATCACCTGATGCCAAAGGCATAAGGAAACAAAGTTACTAAAGAGAACATGAAAATATTTTCTTACAAATAAAGTCTACTGAATCTCATATACCAACTCCATAGTTAACAAAAAGAGGCTTAAAATGAAATCATAGATATGTCTCATTTGATGCGGAAAAAATTTACAGGCCCCTGGCAGCTTTCCTTTAAACAACACCCCCTTTCAATTCATTCAAAGCATTATGTTCGGAGTGGGGGGAGGAAAAAAAACCAGCCTGTGCATTTGTGCTCACACAGTAATTTTTGTCCCAGGGCACGTAATACAAGGCACAGCTCCAAATACGCCTGAAATTCTAGAAGCACCAATGTGGCTCTTGCCTGGTGAAAGCTTTTTTTGAAGCCCCCTCTTCCCCAAGGCTTTTCTCAAGCCCCAAAAGCCTGACAAAATTCAAAATGGGTCAGATAAGGAGGAAATGTGTGTGAGACAAGAATAGAGTTGACAAATTAAATACAGATCGCCTGGTTAAATTTAAATTTCAAATAAATTGTGAATAAATTTCTGAATAAGTGTGTATCATGCAGTATATCCCACGCAGTATTCGGAACACACTTCTAATCAAAAAGAAAAAAAAGAATGTAGTTTATCTGAAATGTAAATTTAACTGGATATCCTGTATTTTTATTTGCTAAATCTGCAACCTTAGAGAAGAAGAAGTTGGAAAAATTACTGTAGATAACTTAGAGAGCTGGCCGTGCATGGTATTTTTTTTTAAAGAAGTAGTTAACTTTTTATAAGTTTGATCACATAATTTTTAAAATCTTTTTTAAAAATTGTGGTATTAGCATATAATTTAAAAAATGTGTTTGGTAAGGAATAGGCAAAAGTAAAACAACGTGATGTGGTCATGTTACATTGAAGTAATATTTGCCTTCACATCAGACTCTCTTCCTTTAAAACTGCAGTTCTTAAATTTAATGACTTGTTCTCTTTAAAATTAAAATGTGCAGAATGATAATTCCTTCCAATTTACATTCTAATAAGGAACATTAGTTTCTTTTTGATAATTACTTAGATAATATATTTAGTCACTGAATGTGGAAGAGCAGCATAAACATTAAAACGAAAGAATAATGACATTTGGCTCATGGATTATGCTCTTAACATGCGCAGATACAGGAAATTTTTGTGGCTTGTGGGTTGAGACTTTTTTCTTTTTCTCTTTCTCTTTTTCAGGGATCGCTTGCATCTGGTTAATGTCACGGTCACATATAAAGGAAGGAGTAGGGGAGTTAAAGTTGATAGAAATATTTCATGAGAACTATGTGATGGGGACAAAATTAATTGACCCACATAGAGATCAGTAATGACAACAGTTTGTGGCCCTACCTCCGCTGACACCGTTAATTTCCCCACAGTCCCCAGGAGGCCGGTGTAACCCTGCAGACAGCGACTCCAGTCGACCGACGGCCTGCTCCAGTCTTTCCATAAGCCCCTGCATCTCTGCCATCCTAGGAAAACACCGGCACAAATGGAGGCCATGTGAGCATCAGGAAGGATTAGCAAGCTGACACCATTAAACTTACCATCAGCAGGAAGGAAAACAGAAATTATTCGGAATGGCTACGGCTTTAATTACCTAGAGAGCACTTCTACATGTCAGGAAAATAGGTGAAATGCAAAACAAAAACCCATAAAACTTGGGGCAGAAAAAAAATAACAAATTATACTGAGCTTATTTTCTATTCACTTCAGTGATGTCTACAAGCCTCATACTGCAATACACAAATATTCATTCTCTTTACACCATGATCAAGTGTCTCCTTGGATGCTTCTTTGTTCTATGATACAATTTATACATAGTATTTACTTAAAAGCCTCTGAACATATATTACCAACGTTTCTGCTAAATGGTGACAGCATATTTTAACTATTTCCAATAACTCTTTCTGTTAAAGTATCATTCTCCAGGGGACACTAAACCCACTGATAATTCTTGTTTACTCAATTACCTTAAACCAAAGAGCCTAGCACAGAAGTATGAGTTTATCAAACTGCATCATTTAGCAGGCAACAGAGACCAGCCCCTCCAAGAGCTGTCTTCTACTTACTATAATTTGTTCCAACATTTTTGTTGATGAATTATTTTAAATTACAATTCTTCTGAATGGTGGAAGTTTTAATTTAAAATAATAAAAATGGTTATTTCCCTTTGCTGCTAGTTATTTCTAGAAAAAATTTAGTCTTAGGTGGGGTTGTTTTTGGACACAGGGATCTTCATTTACCCAGCACTCTTGGCTGGGATAAATGGGTTTTGAAGCTAAGAGACTGAGAATAAAAGTGGGGCTGGATATCTATCCTTCCTGCTTCCAAACAGATTTTATTATAGATAGCTACACTGAGTAGCTTGAGGACAAGTACTTTAAAATTATTGGCCCTCGATTGTAATGTTATTAAGGCCACCCCTGATGAATGGAACCCAATCGAATTTGGCCAGGTTCATGAGATCCAGTGTACAGGTACCATAACTCTGACCATACCAACCTATGACTGGTTTGGGCCAAATCAGGCTGCTGCTCCAGAGAGAGGGAAACATGCCTCATCTTAATCAGTGTCCGGAGTCCTTCTCACTCTTATGAACTTTCCTGGTATCATTCTGAGCCAAAGAGGACTCGCATGCTCCTGCACCAGAGACAACACTGCCCCAGAGTATGGAGAAATTTTATTGCTCTAAGATGTGTAAATATTTTCTGTTGCTGCTGGGAACAAGGTAATGCATTTCTCTTTTGTATTTTGTATTCCACTAGTTTTGAGCTTAAGCATAATAATGACTTGCCATTGCCATTTTTAAAAGCAAGGTTACACATATCAAGACATGTGGACGGCTCTGTACTTCTGTGTCCAAATGTCAGATGGTCACCAGATACGGATGGTGGAGTTCACTGTCTATTTTGGAAAGTCATCTCCTCTGAAACTGCCAGCAGCTATTCTTTCAAAATATGGGGCAGTGTTCTCTGCGCAGCTGAAATCAGCATCTAATCCCAAGGGGATTCAAAATTAGAAGTTTCTCATCTATTCTCTTCCTCTTAACGTCAGAGCTTTTGCTTCCATCGCAATTGAAAAAAAAAAAAAAAAAGGAAGAAGAAATTTAATTGAATTCTTTACGTAATCTTACAAGGGAACTGGGTATCCTGTAGGTAGGTGAAGGCCAATTGAGAAATGATAAAAGCCCCTCAAATCTTTTAATAGTTGCCCATCTGTTCACAGTTATCTATGTTCCCTGTTACTCAAAGTGCCAAATGTTACCACCATAGACCCAGCCCGTGATAGAAAAAAATGTGTTTGCTTTGTTAGCAAGCTCCCTGTCCCCCAACAGAGAAGCACCAACCACCTCCAGCCACTCCCAGAGCCGTTCAGCAAGGCCTGGTACATTTCACACATAGGACTGCTGTCCCTGACTGTGGCTTAATCAGCCTCCCTGACAAGACTCAAACTCACACTATCTAATAGTGCTCCATATGTTGAAAGACAGCAGGAGTGAGCCCATAAACTGCAGGGCTGGGCAGATTGGTGTGGAATGCGTCTAAAAGCGAATCAGATGTCACTTCATGTGAAATCACCAGGAGCTAACGTCTGGCAACAGCCTCTTAAGAGGTCAAAATACAGCTCATGCAAGTTGGAAAGATGCCTCTGGGTTTTAAATTTTAGAACAGTTTCTAAGAGACACGGAAGAACAAATAAAAGAAAGACTATACCAGGATATCAAAAATACACATTAGCATTCCCAGGGAAAATGACACAGTCCAAGACAGCTGTGCCCTCTTCTCCCAACACACACACACACACACACACACTTCCCCCCACATGTGCCCTCAGCTGCCAGCCAGGCTCTCAAGAATGAAGAAAGGACAGAGCTGTGGATTCTCCAAATTCTTCCCAGGCAGTTCCATTCGCCTTGGTTTTCCAAAGTGGATTTAGCCAAGTTTGGATGAGGAGGTGGGAGCCAGGAATTAAGAATTAGGCTGAGGAAATGGATAGGGCAGTCAAAGCAAATGTAGGCGGCAAGGTCAGGCTAAGGAATGAGTCAGGGCCAGGTGGACAGACAGATGAGCTTGGATCAGGAAGCCAACAGAGGAGGGGGATATGGCAGGATGGCTGGATGGAAGAAATTCTAAGAATCTGAGGAGAAGCAAAGAGAAGCCAGATACACAGCTAGAGAATCAAGAGACTGGGTTAGATGATGCAGCTCAAACTTGGCCTCCAGATTTCCTCGTCGTCCTATTCAAGTAGAAGGCAACCCCAAGCTGAGGTTCCCCTATAATCTACAGCTAATCGAGAATAAACAAACATTTGACCAGAGTGTGAGGATGGGTGGAAAGAAAAAGGGAGAGGAACGTAGAATTTCATGACTTTCTCTTTTTAATGTTTTAGGAAATTATACTTGACATTAATCTTAATTCCTTGTTTTGTATTAATTTTTGAGTATTTTGAGTTTCTTTCTAATGGGAAGTGTAACTCATCCTTGTCATTTTTTTCTTATTTGAATTTCCCCCTTTCATTTTTTAAGTTTTTTTTAAAATCAAACAATGCACAGAATTTACAGAGTCAGTAGTTCTACAAGGCTTATCACAAAAACACAACAGTCCCGACTGCCTCCTTTCATTCTCTGTCTTGAGCGTCAACCATGTTCAATTATTTCTGCTGTTTCTTTTAGTAATTACCTCCTTATCTCTGAATAGCATGGTTCGATCTCTGTCTTGTTTATTTTCTTCAGTTTTAGGCATTATCCATTGAGTTCCCACCAAAACCATGAGGGTATACTTTTCTATTGCCCAATCGCCAGCAGCACATTAATGCACATTTCCTCTGGTCCCCCCTCCCAATAGCGTTATATCACAATTTTTGTGTGACCGATCATCAGTGTTAACATAATTACGATTATTCACAGCTGAGTCATGAGGTGTGCTACGATTGTCTTCCATGTTTTGCACAACCTGTTTTCCTAGAGCCGTGTCGTTCAGCTTCTCAGTCTTCTTTGTACTTAAATAATTACTCATCTCCAAGTTCTTCCCCCAGTTCTATACGTCTCCTTTCCAAAGGGCCAAACACATTTGGAATTCTCTTAGCTTTTTCTTCTCAGAGGCATCTCTCCTGGAGAATCACTCCAACTGCAAGACTGCTCTGCAGGCCTGCTGCACACCTGTCACCTGGGCTCTGCCTCTACCTGCCCTCCCTCCTGTGTGGGATCACCTGTTTCTTGGATTCTCTATCATCCTCTTTCTTGGGGCACTTTAACCGGGAAGAGTATTGTCCTCTGAAAAAAGGTACATGAAAGGTCAATTTTTTTGAGACCTTACAAGTCTGAAAATCTCTATATTTTGACTGCTGGTTTGGCTGAGTGTAGAATTCTAGGCTGGATATTTTCCTCAGAATTTAAAAGGCTTCACTCCATTTTCTTCTAGCTTCCTAGGCAACTGTTGAGAAGTTCAAAGCCATTCTGATTCTTCAGCCTTTAGATGTAACCTGTGTTTTCCTCTCTGGAGGATCTTCTCTTTATCCCCAATGTTCTGAACTTTCATGGTAATATGTTTTGTTTTTGATCAAATATTTTCTTTTAAGTGATTTTCAAGCGTGTAGAAAAGATTGGAGAATGGGCAATTGCATATTGTTTGTCTGTGGGTGAGTTTATAAAACAAGTTTGTTTCTTTCAAATAAAGAAGTTAGCATTCTGAATATTTAGAATTCAAACTTCTCTCACGTCAACTGCATACATTTACAAAAACTTCATACACTTCAATAAGAATATAGCCAATCAGTATTTTCTCATATACTATCTTGTAATAATAAGGTGTTCTAGAAACAATTTCCTAGGAAAAAAGGTAGCTGTCATTGTTTAAAAAAATTTTTTTTTTTGGCTTCACTGGTCATCTTATAAAACCCATTGTTAAATTACAGATATTTAGTCCCTAACGTTGTCCAATTTTATGTCCAATGACTACACTTAAAGCCTGAAGAGAAACAGTATTTCTATCCTTTTTCACAGCAGTTTTCAGAAAGGGAGAGTTCCCCACACTTTCAAACCTTTTTTATAAGGTCTCAATTGCTTTGCTTATATTTAACTGGGGTAGTATAGAGAGGCCCTGGCTTTGGAATTACTAGCTAGGGGGCTTTGGGAAAAGAGCTTGATTTTGTTTTGCTTTGTACTACCTATACATAGGATTGCTATAAATATGCATGTAAAAACATAAAAAATCTGGCACGTGGTCAGTGACAAACATGTTAGCTACTGTCATGAAGATATCCCATCTTGCATTGCTCCTATGGGAATAGTTAGGTCTACATACCACTACATCAAGTTTTTGTGTACTTGAAATGTTAAGCAATCATCTAGGTCTGGCCAATGGAAATGACTAGCTGAAAACTTCAGGTCAGTACACGCTTATTATTATTTTTTTCAACATTTCACTTTCCTCTTCCATGTACTTATTCCTCCAACATTTCGAAAAGAGTTTTCTCAAGTCCGTGTGTAATGGTTACTATAAAATAAAAATTTTGCTAGGTAATTAGTAATTTTGTAGTCACAAAGTTCCCCCCCCCGAACATTTTTATAATGACTCTTTTGCTTTTAAATAGTTCTCTGAGAAGGACACAAGCATAATCTCTGTGGAGCCATTTTTGGAAAAAAACACTCCTTCATCCTTCATACTTTCTCAACCAAACCATCTTATGCTCAGGGATAAGGGGTCTGCTAAGGCCCTAACTCCTCAGTCTAACCAGTTATAAAAGCAGCTTTCGTAGCTGCTTTTGAACAGTTGGCACACCACGGCACAGAGTAAATGGTGATAAGCCCAGAATAACAGCCTATTTGTATTACACACTTGGTATCTACAAGACAGACTGCCCAATTAAAATACTGCCTTGTGCCATCTTTTCTGCTAGCACATGCACACCTTGCCTCCCAAGAAGACCTGTCCTAGCTTTTCGTGGGCTGAGGCTGTATCTTACTTTCTTTGTATCTCCCATTGAGTCTGCATGCTGCTGCACACATGGAGAATTCTATAAATATTTTTTGATTGACTAATTAATTGGCTACCACTCACTGCCTTTCCCTCACCTGCCCACTCACCGACATAATCCTAGATCAGGCGGAAAGCCAGATTTTCGTAGGAGAAATTTCCATTTAAAAGGAGATACTAGGGCTTCCGTGATGGCGCAGTGGTTAAGAATCCGCCTGCCAATGCAGGGGACGCAGGTTCAAGCCCTGGCCCAGGAAGATCCCACATGCCGCGGAGCAACTAAGCCCGTGAGCCACAACTACTGAGACTGCGCTCTACAGCCCGTGCTCTGCAACAAGAGAAGCCAGGACAATGAGAAGCCCACGCACCACAAACGAAGAGTAGCCCCCGCTCACTGCAACTAGAGAAAGCCTGTGCGCAGCAACGAAGACCCAACACAGCCAAAAATAAAAACAAATAAATAAATTTTTTTAAAAATTTAAAAATAAAATAAATAAAACGAGATACTAGATTAGTTATTCCCACTGAAACCCTCAGTGGCTTCCTCCTGTGATTTGAAAGAGCACCCTTGCTCCCCCTAATGTGAACATTTGGGCTTTCCATAGCTCCTTTTTCTTTAGGATTTTAAAATTTTTAAAACTCCACATTGTCCAAAGAGTTTTGTAAATTTCCCATGGCAAATTCATAAAACTAGTAAATGCTCCTTTGGTAACATTTTCAGGTTAATAAAAGAGCTAAGTCTTCCAGGTTGCTGGTTTCAAGTTCTCACTAGGCCAAAGGTGCAGAAATAATTGTGGTGAGTTTCTCCCCTGGTTCTGTAAGGGAAACCCAGATCCAAGCGATTCCAAAATTCACAAGCCTAAGATTACATAGAAAATAGACCTGAAGGACAGGAAATTGAAGAATGTGTCATGGTAAGGCAGGGCAGCTGGCTTATATGTGAGCTCTCTGCACAATATAATCACAATGGACGACTTTCTCTATAAGTCCACCCACATTCAAAATAAATATTTGTTAAACTATCATCCTATCAGACTTTCCTAGTTTGTTATTTGTCTTTATTGAGACTATATCAATTACCTTCTTTCTTTTCTCTGGAAACTACCAATCACTGGGGGGAGTGATCCTGTGAGTCACTATTACTAATTAGGGTAATATTATACAGTATAGAAGAAACAAACCATGGTATTTATTCATTCGTTCATTGACTGGCTCATTGAATATGCCTGTTTTATTCATTAAGTTAGTCCTCACTATCTGCTAAGCAAATGCTCACAATCTAGAAAATCAAAAGTGATTAAAATACATATTCTGCCCAGCTGTAGTGGGAGGGGGCTGGAAGCAGGTCCTGCTCAGTCAAGCCAGGGAGTTATTTCACTAAGAGACACATTCACATCGCCAAGGTACCCGCCTTCATATCTTTCCCTTAGTTTCCTATAGGAATTTCTGGTGCCCGCTTCTCACAAACAGCAAAAAAGCCACCATTTTCTTTTTACTGCAAAGAAGTTTCAAGAGTCTCTGAGCTTTGAAACAGTGTAATCAGAATAGGAGAGACCAGAGAGTTATACAAGTAAAAGAACACTTTCAATTTTTCACAGAGCTGGAGAAAATGTATATGAGATCCTGATTAGACAACTGATTCCTATAAAGCCTCTATGTTCCACTGCGGAGAAAAAAGCAAACTTCATCTTGATTTTCAAAGGCCCTCACCCCAGCTCTACACCCCACCAGGTTCCTAAGAGCCCGTCACAGAGACCACTCACCCCTTCCCAAATGGAAGGCCCCCAATCCCTCTTCTCTGCCACAGTTCTGCCATTTCCACTTCTTTCAGGGCCCTTCTAGACACTGCTGTACCCATTCTCCGAATCCCAACCCTCCAAGAGGTCATCCCTTGTCTCACAAATCAGAGATAACCTCCCTTGAGGTATTTACTTCCTGTCATGCTCATCAAATCAAGAGTAGAGTACAGAAGGGTAACATAAACAAACCACATACAGAAATTACCTCCTCATCCCATCTGCCCTCTCCATGCTGGTGGCGTCACTCCTCAGAACCATCCCTGGTCAGTCTTGTAGTATAAATATTTCTCCTCTAAGTTACAATCTCTGAAGATAAGAGGCTGGGACTCATAGCTTGATGTGGTGGAAAAAGCATTTTTGGCATCAGAGAATCTTAATTTGAGACCCAATCCCTTAACTGACAACCGTGTGACTCTGGGCAGATCACTTAACCTGAGTATCAGTTTTCTCACTTCCAATACATGAACTCATTCCTTCTTCTTCATTCAATGACTTAAGACAATTGTATGCAAATATGTTTTGAGCCATGTTCTGTGCTGGTTGCTGGAGCTACACAAGTGGATGAGACACAGACTCTATTCTCAAGGACCATGATTTCCTTGAGGAGCAGACAGTTTGGCTGTTGGGGACAGCCAGCCCTATAGGATACCAGGACACAGCGGACTGGGCTATTTCAGCAGAAGAGAGTCCAGTGGAATCTGAGACCACAGGGAACATCTAAGTATGTCTTGAAGGCTGGTGCTGTGCCCTGACTTGGGGTGGTGAGGCTGGGTAAGGGCAAAGACATAAAATCATAGACTCTGAATGCTGACTGGGACCCGGACAGACCCCTGTCACATTCCCATCATGAAGTGGGAACTCCCTTAGCTAAATGTGAGGTAAGACCCCTTTACTGAAAAGGAGCTCCATCCCTTCCCCCTTCCGACCACCTTTCTACACTCCTATATGCTATTACAGACTCTTTCTATTCCTGTGCTCCCACACTGCCCTTTTGCTCTTGCTTAGGCTGTGGAGGAGGCAGAGGTCAAAGAGATGCTTCCAGGAGTTCCTCAAGGGCCACATCCTGGCACTGGAAAAAGAAGAACCATGGAGTCCCTGCTGGCCAGGCTACCACAGCCTGAGTAGGGTTTCCATGGACCTTTTGTCCCTCCATAAAGTAGAAGTATTGCTCACCTTGTATCTAGAATACGTAAAGAACACTTAAAACTCAACAAGAAGAAAAGTATTCCAATTTAAAAATGGGTTAAATATTTGAATAGATATTTTTCCAAAGAACATATGCAAATAGCCAACACTGCCTGTAAAGATGCTCAACATCAAGTCATCAGGGAAATGCAAATCAAAACCACGATGAGACGCCCACTAGGTTATCTGTTCTATCTGTAACCACCAGGTTATACATTCCCTAGGTGAAGGGAAGATACCCACCAGAATGGCTGCAGCCAAAAATACAGATAATAACAAGTGCTGGTAAGGATGTAAAGAAACTGTAACCTTTCTACATTGCTGGTGGGAATGTAAAATGGTGCAACTGCTGTGGAAAAAGGTTGGAAGTTTCTTAAAAAATTAACCACATATTTACCATGCTGTCCAGCCATTCCACTTGTAGTTACCTACTCAATAGGAATAAAAGCATATTTCCACACACACAAAGACTTGTACACAAATGTTCATGGCAGCATTAGTCACAATAGCCACACACACACACACACACACACACAATGGAAACAACCCAAATGTCCATCAACTGATGAATGAATGAACAAAATGTGCTCTCTGTCCATACAGTGGACTATTATTCATCAATAAAAAGGAATGAGGCACAGACACATGCTGCCACATGGACGAACCTCAAGAACACTATGCTAAGTGAAAGAACCAGACCAGAAGACCATGTATCCTATGATTCCCTTTAAATGACTCTCTAGAAAAAGCATAGAGACAGAAAGTAGATTAGTGGTTGCCTAGGGCTGGGAAGAAGCATGGAGAGTTACTGCAAATGGGCACAAAATTTCTATTTGAAGAGATGGAAATGATCTAAAATAGGATTGTGGTGGCAGTTGCATTATGTACTAATAATTATTGAATTGTGCACTTAAAATGGGCCAATTTTATGGTACGCAAAATTGTACCTTTATAAGTTATGAAAAACAAAAATACGTACTATTCCTCTTTATAAAGATACGGTTGAAAATCGGTTAAGTCTGAGGGACTTTGCCAGTCTTACCTCCCAACAAAGTCATAGGTGGTAATTAAACTTAACCAGAGGTTGCTCTGAATGGCCGCAACCCTCGCTCCCGGAACCAGTTGTACAGGCCAAGATAGGTGACAGAATAGAGCACAGTTCTCACTGCTCCTCTCTCTTCTGTGCATCAGAATCACTGGGGAGAAATGGAGCTTCCTAAATGCAGATTCCTGGGCTCCACTCCCAGCAATACTAATTCAGTGGTTCTGGAATACACATTTTTAAGCAGCACACTTCAGAGTACAAGGACCCATGCTTTGGGAAACAGTACAATAGAGTTGCACAGGAATGTTACAGGTGCGCGTGGGAATGTGTGCAGGGGGTCGAGAAGGGTGGGTACTCACTGAGCCCTGGGAAGTAGGGAGGCTAAACGAAATCTCAAAGGATGAGGAGGTGGTGTTCAGAAGAAAGGTAAGGAAGGCATTCCTGAGCCCACGCCCAGCATATGCAACCATATGGAGGCATCACAGCCAGAAAGTACTTATTGAGCACTCACTATGTGCCAGGAGCTACCTAAGAAAGCACAAGGAACAAGGGATTGATGAGGAGTTAGAACGAGTGGTAGATAAAGCTGGGAAGAGACTTGGGAATTCACCCGTGCACGTGACAGTGGATTGAAGAAGATCTGAGGTATAGACTAGGCAAGATCTGAGAAAGGATGAAATGGATTAAATGAGGTTGAGAGGGAAAGGGAGAAGGTAGGATGTCTTAGATGTCTTGCTTCGGGATAGGGTGGTACCAATAAAAATGGAGATAGGGAGTGAAGGCAGCTAATGAAGATGGGAGCTCAGTTCTCGCCATCTGAGTTTGAAATGCAGACAGTGATATGAGATGATAGCTGGCAGCTTCAAGTAGGGACCTGAAGCTCTACCTAATAATAATAACACCTTCCTCAGGATGCTTGGGAAGATTAAAGGAGGTGATAAAGCGAACTTTGTGAATTACAAAGTGATGCCCAGGTATCATTCTTATAATTTATCTCTGAAAGCTCCACAGCATTTATCACTGTGATCTGTACCCAGTGAGTGCTCAACCCGTGAACTGTTACTGCATGTGTTACCACCGCTCCTGTCCCCCAAACACAATGATGGTAACATCTCAAACATTATACTTCTAAGACCATGCCATAGAGCAAATAAACTGCAGAAACACTATTGACTGAAAGCATAAAAGGGGATATCATTTCATATAGTCAGTTGTTTCTCATAACATGACTAGAAATGTTTTACTTTATTAAACTGGCATTTCTGCATTAAGAATGCCATGTCTCTCTGGAATAATGAAGGTACTAGGTTTGCTGAAATTCCTTCTAAACTCAAAATTCTAGCATTCACTGTAGGATTTACATACAACTGAATAACAGATCCAGTAACTCTGAGGATCAGTTCTTAAGTGCTGGGCCCATTTTATACCTGGATATTTTCAACAAATGCAAGTGGGATCATTTGATTTCAAATAGCCAGGTGATGAATTTGGCCCAAGAGCGCTCCTTCAACACTTTTTTTTTTTTTTTTTGCTATTTCATGTGTCTCCAGCCTCCTGGGTCTACTTCCATACTTGACTTTGATTTATTATTTGTGACAAAATCAGAGTTTTCAACTAGACCTGTGGACCACCAAAAGACTAGAAGTTTTTCTTTTATTTTTTTTGCAGTACGCGGGCCTCTCACTGTTGTTGGCTTCTCCCGTTGTGGAGCACAGGCTCCGGACGCACAGGCTCAGCGGCCATGGCTCACGGGCCCAGCTGCTCCGTGGCATGTGGGATCCTCCCGGACAGGGGCACGAACCTGTGTCCCCTGCATCAGCAGGCGGACTCTCAACCACTGCGCCACCAGGGAAGCCCGAAGTTCTTCCTTTTTGCTCTTTGGACCTGGGAGCCCAAAGTAAAGAGGAAAGAGAGAAAAAAGGCAAAGAAGAAAGGAAAGAATGGTGGGGTGCAGGGAAAACAGAGGCGAAAGGGAATAAGGAAGGAGGAGGGGCTACCAGTGCCAGTCCAGAAGTAGTAAGCTTACTACCCCCTATCTCTAAACTGTGTTCAAAATGCAAGAAGAAACTCCTGGCTCTGAAGAATGAACAACAGCAGGAGGATTGAGGAGGGCAATCAAAACTTGAAAAAGGAACCCATGTGGGAGTGCATTTCTGGGCTTTCTCCTCTTTTCTCTTCAGATTTGACTTGAGGTTGGAACTGCACAGGGGGTGCAAGCCACAAACTCCACGAGAACCCTCTTCTTCTCAGCCAGAAGACTTAGAAAGGGGGTCCCTATAAGTGGAAGAATGTGAAGGGAAGTCTGGGTTGTTTGTTTTCTTGTTTTTGTTGTTTCCATTTTTCTTTTCCAAGAGTGGCTGCAGTCACAGAACTGCATGGTAGACGAGCAAGCAGCAGCACAGACAGCTAAAATTTCTCCAAGAAAAACCTGGTCTTATTGCCAGAGGAGCAGGGAAAAGGAACCTTTGTGATCCAAAGAGTGTAGGCAGAACCCTGTCATTTTTCCCTCTTACTTTTCTCTCAGTGCTTTGCTCTGAGAATGGCCCCCGTCTTGGGGAAACCATACTGCAGCAGCGTGAGCAGCTAAAACCTCAAAAGAAACCCAGTCTTTCTGGCCAGAAGACCAGGAAAAAAAGGCTCACAGGGGCAGGAGAGTGTGGGAAGAATCCCAGAGAGGAGAGAGCTAAAGAAGGGGGTCCCTTGATGCTGTGCATGAACCAGTGCAAACCCCAGTCTCGCCCCTGAGCTGTGCATGTGTGGGACAGATTCAAAGGCTTTGAGAACTGAACTACAACGTAAGTTCTGCTCAAGTCCCACTGCTCAAGTCCCATGCTAACCCCTAAACAGTGCTTCCATGGGATCCAAGGCAGCAGAACAAAGGCTTTGAAAAATGAAATGATGTTGGAACCACTGCCCACAGAATGCAAGACAGAACTGGGTTGACTGCCTGGTAAAACAAAAAACTGCGCATTTCGAAAGGACCTGATTCTCACAGCATAATACTCAAAATGTCCAGGATTCAATAAAAAAATATCTAACATGCAAGAGACCAAGGACATGTGATCAATCCTCAAAGGAAAAGACAATTAACACATGCCAACCCCAAGATGACACAGGTGTTGGAATTATCCGATAGATTTATAGGAGCTGTTTTAACTACGCTCCAGGAAATAATGGTAACCATTCTTGAAATGAATGGAAAGATAGAAGTTCTCAGCAGAGACACAGAACCTATAAAAGAGAAACAAGTGAACGTTTTAGAACTGAAAAATACAATAAACGGTAAAAAAATGCATGGGATGGGCTCAATAGCAGAACAGAGATGACAAAGGAAAATATCAATAAAGTTGATGTAGATATTATCCAGTCTAAAGAACAGAGAGAAAAAAGGTTGAAGGAAAAAGTGAACAGAGCCTAAAAAGCCTGTGGGACAACATTAAAAGGTTTAATATTAATGTCACTGGAATTCCAGGAGAGGACAAAGAGACTGAGGTAGGAAACGTACTTGAAGAAAAAATGGCCAAAAACTTCCCAAACTTGGTGAAAACTATACATTTACAGATCCAAAGAGTGCTATCTGTCTGGTTATTATACACATAAACACGTAATGTATTACAGTGAGTTGCCTCCAAGGGAAGAACAAGAAAGATGAGTAAAGATATAACTGCCTAAAAAGAAATAAATAAAATGTGATGGGCTATCATTCTCTTTGGAGAGCTGTCACAAGTATTAAGAACTTCAGTTCTTTTCTCTTTTTTAAAAAAATAAATTTGTTTATTTATTTTTGGCTGCGTTGGGTCTTCGTTGCTGCGCGCAGGCTTTCTCTAGTTGTGGCGAGCAGGGGCCACTCTTCCTTGCAGTGCGGGGGCATACCGCAGTGACTTCTCTTGTTGTGGAGCATGGGCTCTAGGTGCATGGGCTTCAGTAGTTGTGGCACACAGGCTCAGTAGTTGTGGCTCACAGGCTCTAGAGCATAGGCTCAGTAGTTGTAGCGCACGGGCTTAGCTGGTCCACAGCATGTGGGATTTTCCTGGACCAGGGCTTGAACCGGTGTCCCCTGCATTGGCAGGCAGATTCTTAACCACTCCGGCACTAGGGAAGCCCCGAACTTTAGTTCTTAGATGTCTTCTCTAAATCTAGTAGAACAAGGATTCACTGTATCAATCAATGAATTGGTTCATTTATCAATACTAAACTTGCAGAAATGGTTTGTCACATCAGACTCTTATTTTTGGTCAGAAAATAGAGGCAGGATGAGCCTCAAAGGGATTTTCAAATTCTTACTTGTATATAACCTAAAAGAAATCTGTAAATCCCTCTTGCACATTTTTAGGTTGACATGTAAAAACTTTCACCAAAATGTTTATTATTGTGAAGAATGTAATTTCCAGTACTCTGTAAATGTTGACATGTAAAAGTAAACCTATTTTATCACTTGCTGAAATACATCCATTGAAATTCATCATCATTCATTTTAAAAGAATACATAAACAGGCTGCTCTCTGACAGTCAAAAATGTTTGCATGATTGTATTTCTCCTTTAATTTACATTTCCATTCTTCTTGCCTTATAAGAGTTTATCCTAGTTTTACATAGTTTATGCTTTAATGTCTTTTATTCATTACCCTATCATACTTTTCTGCATCAAAAGCATATATATATATTTATTTATTTAAATTCAATGGTAAAAAGAGTGCTCTTCTAATTGTTACCACTGTAACTCTTACTAGAATGAACTTATCAAAACAACACAAATATTACAAATGTTGACAAATATTTAGTAAATGTCGATAAAAAGCATTTTTTTAAAATTGGAAACCTCTCTTTTTGGAGCTCTTTTATTTTTCAGTTATCTCATGCACATGTGGATGAGTATACTTATTGCTAGAATGAGTCAAGCTTGAACATCGATTCTCAATTTTTATTTTTATCAATGTAAATGCTGGCACTGAGATGCAAATGGATGAAATTTTGTCATAGAAATATCATTCAATTTTTTGAACTCCCTGAGTTATATTCTAAACATCACATGGTGATGAAATATCAAAATCATTTAAATCACCAGTGTAAGAAAAAATTGGGAAGACTGAAATTTAGTGAGTATGCTAACTACTCATCCATCTGAGTTATTTCAGCCATTTGTTGTCCAAGACTAGGCTGTTTTACAACTCTGTAGAGATAAAAGTTAACTTGTAAGGACTTCCCTGGTGGTCCAGTGGTTGGGAATCTGCCTTCCAATGCAGGGGATGTGGATTCGATCCCTGGTGAGGGAACTAAGATCCCATATGCCGTGGGGCAACTAAGCCTGCGTGCCGCAACTACTGAGCCTGCATGCCACAACTAGTGAGCCCATATGCCACAATTACAGAGCCCATGTACTCTGCAGCCCGTGTGCCACAGCTAGAGAGAAGCCCACATGCCACAATGAAAGATCCTGCATGCTGCAACTAAGACCTGACACAGCCAAAAATTAATTAACTTTTAAAAAGTTAACTTATAGAAAACTGATAGTAAAGCAAGTAATAACTGTCTATAGGCATGCAAATAAAATTTATCCTGTGGAACTTCATTGGACTTCCCTCTCCCACTGTGGTGGAAGCTTGTTTACATCTATTAAGAAAATTTATTTTAGCATTCCCATCAATGGTCTCCTTTCAACTGATTGTAAGACCTTTCTGGCTCTCTCATTTTTTAAGACGTTTTTCTAAATGTTAATTTTTTTATATGTATAAGAATCATGATTTCATTGGCTTTTAAAATTTACCCTTTAACATCAGTTTACAATTTGATTAGATTGAACTTTCAGTTGGTTATTTTTGTTTGTTTTGTTTTGTTTTAACGAAGATTTAGAAAACACAAGATCTGTAAAAGAAGAGGAGGCATGAAAGGGAACCTGCATCTCCGTTACAAACCCACTCTCTAGAAGATCAGTCTTAGGTAAAAAGCACTTGTGAAAGATGAAGATTTGTAAATTTATTTTCTTCAAACACTCATGTGCATGGACCTTAGGGAAGTCTTTGCATATAGTAAATGCACCCAGTTTGAAGACTCTCAGCCTAAAGTAAGAAGCATAAAAATGAGCCTCACCCCTAATTCTGTATACGTAGAGACTCATTTGCATTAACAGACTTCTTTTTTAAAGTTTCAGTTACTGAAGAACTTTATTTAGATAATCATCCACCTTCCATTCATAAGAGACACTGAGAAGGAGGAGTCCTGATGAAGAAAGAGGCCATTGGAAGCAGGGCGGAAGGAGAGGGAATAGAGGGTTGTCAGCGGGAATTCTGAACAGTCAGAGGGCACCATGAGAGTACTAAGAAACAAATAAGGAACGAAAACAGAGGGGGGATCAATACTCAAACTTTAAAAATTTTGCCTAAATATTTGTGAACCTGCACTGTACCCCCGAAAATCTCTTGCCACTGCTTCTCTCATGCTAGAAGATGATGCCAGGGGAAAGACTTCTGCACTGAGTCTACCTAATGCCAAGCAACTAATTAAATGGACATTTCCATCAACCTACTCACTATGTCAGATATCTGAGCCTTCTGCCCCTGGACAGAGGTGAGCAGAAGCATCTAGCTCCTCTGGGACCATCCTCCTCTTCAACACTACCATTTAGACCACCACACTTCTGTTTTCAGTCTCCCACTCTCCTGCTCTTTAATACCCTTCTTACAAAACAAGAATTATTTTAGATTAGACTTTTATATTGCAGAATGGCCTTTCAATTTTGGGAAGCTGGGAGCCATTAGGAACCTCAAAGGTTACCTAATTCATCCATTCATCACATAGGTGCAAAATTTTAAAAATTGGGGACTATTACACCTTCTCCTTTTGGCTAAGTGGTCAATAAGAAGCGAGGATTATTAGATGTCTAATTAAGTAGGGCAGATGAAGGTCACATCCGTAATAACTGAAAGTTCTTCTTCTTGTTTTAGACAGCTTCCTATGTCCCTTCCTATATAGGGCTGTATAATGAAAGGGAAATAATATAAATTATTACATAATTTCTCAGTAAAAGAAAATGTTTTCCGTAAGTGGGAAAAGGGTGTACTTTAGAAAAACAAAACAAGAAGGAATTCCCCTGGATATAAAAGCTCATGCAAAAGAACAAATACTGCATGATTTCACTTATATGAGGCACCTAGAATAGGCAAATTCATAAAGACAGATAGTAGAATGGAGGTTGCCAGGGGCTGGAGGAAGAGGGGAGTGGGGAGTTATCGTTAATGGGAACAGAGTTTCAGTTTGGGATGATGAAGAAGTTCTGGAGATGAATGGTGCTGATGGTTGTACAACTTTGTGAATGTACCTAATGCCACTGAATTAATTGTATATGTTAAAATGGTAACTTTTTATGTTATGTATATTTTACCACAATAAAAAAAAAAAAAAACTCTAAAACTCTTTTACAACAGCCTGTTCTGACCTTAGGGTGCTTGCCCCCTTCCAGGTACAAGTAGAAATCTCCTGAATGAACAGCAAAAGCTCATAGCCTGAATCAGGGCAGACCTAGAAAGAGCCCAAGACTAAAACACCGCATTTCCAATTGGCTTATTTTTACCAGGATAACCAACTAAATCATGTTAGAAACACTAGACCAGGGACTTCCCTGGTGGTCCAGTGGTAAAGAATCCTCCTTACAATGCAGGGGATGAGGGTTTGATCCCTGGTCAGGGAACTAAGATCCCACATGCCATGGGGCAACTAAGCCTGTGTGCCACAACGACTGAGCTCGTGCACCTCAACTAGAGAGCCCGTGTGCCACAAACTACAGAGCCCACACGCTCTGGAACCCGTGCACCATAACTACAGAGCCCAGGCACCCTGGAGCCCGTGCCACAACTAGAGAAGAGAAAACCCGCATGCCACAACTAGAGAAAAGCCCACATGCTGCAACAAAAGATCCTGCATGCCTCAGTGAAGATCGCGCTTGCCCGCAATTAAGACCCAAAGCAGCCAAAAATAAATAAAATAATAAATCTTTTTTTTAAAAAAAGAAAAGGAACACTAGAGCACCTAGTACTATACACATACAAAGAAAAATGTTAGTGAAATTTAGTAACCACTTATGTACCTTGCTTAAAATAATATCCCTTGGATTTAATAAAGTTGTCCTCTGTCCTATCCTAAATCCAGGTGACATAAGAAGATGAAGATGCCTGTAAGTGACTGGGTTAAGTGAGGCTGCTTTGAAATTCAGTTGTAAAATTTTAGAATAGTATTTTTCCACACCTCTGAGGACATGAGAAAATAGATATTACAACTAGAATTTAAATGGGATGAGAAGTCACGATATCAGTTCTAATCACTTAGATTGGGTGGTTTGGGTGGTTTGGTGGTTTGGGGGGAATGAATAAGCTGGGGATATATACCATTAATGTATAAGTCAGAAGGAGAATCAACCTTGTTTCTGGTCATTAAAATACATGGCATATTCACATTCACACAGAAGAACTTGCACATGTGTCAAGACACATGGAAAAAGAGTCTCCAAAGCAGCAAAACATGGGAACCAACCCTAATGCTCAACAGTAAGAGAATGGATAAATAAACTGCGGAATATTTGCCAACAAATAATACACAGTTACACACAGTAATAGGGATAATTCTTTAAAACTTAATTTCGAGTTTTTTAAAAGTGAGGCTATATATACCCTTTTTATAAATCAAAAAAACAAGCAAAGGTAAACAAAATTATGTAGGAATACTTACATATGTCATAAAACTATTTTACAATAAAATCGGGTAATGGCTAACACAAAATCCAGGGTTGGGAGGGGCACAAGGAATGGCATAGGAGAAGGGCATAAAGAAAGATACAACAGTATAGGTAACAATCTAGTTCTTTTTTTCTAGCCTTCTGTTTATTTTCTTTAATGGCTTTATTGAGATACAACTCACATATGATACAATTCACCCATTTGAAGTGTACAATATGATGATGTTCAAAACCATCACCAGTTAATTTTAGTTCATTTTGTCAGCTCAAAAAGAAACGCTATACCCTTTAACTATTACCACCCACCCCTCACATCAACCCCCATCCCTAAGAAACCACTAATCTACTTTCTGTCTCTATTCATTGCCCTGGTCTGAATATTTCCATATGAACAGAAAATCATACAGTGTGTGGTCTTTTGTGACTAACTTAGAATAATGTCTTCAAGGTACATACTTGTTGTAGCATGTATCAGTATTTCATTCTTTTTATGGCCAAATAATATCCCATTGAATGGATATACCATATTATATTTATCCATTCATCAGTTGATGGACATTTGGGTTGTTTCTACCTTTTGGTTGTTATGAGTGTTGTCGATATAAACATCTGTGAATAGTTTTTGTGTGGACATATGCTTTCATTTCTCTTGGATATATATACTTAGAGTGAAACTGTTGTATCATATGGTAAATCTGTTTAACTTTTGAGGAAGTGCCAAATTGTTTTCCAAAGCAGCTGCACCAGATGATATTCCCACCAGCAACGTATAAGGGTTCCAATTCCTTCACATCCTCACCAACACTTATTAACTGACTTTTTGATTCTAGCCATCCTAGTGGGTGTGAAGTGGTATCTCACTGTAGTTTTGATTTGCATTTCTCTGATGAATAATGATACTGAACATCTTTTCATATGCTTATTGGCCATTTGTATATCCTCTTAGGAGAAATAGTCATTCAGATATCTTGACCATTTTTATATTGGGTTATTTATCTTTTTGTTGTTGAGTTGTAAGAACTCTTCATATATTTTGGATACAAGTTCCTTACCAGATATAGGACTTTTAAATATTTTCTCGCATTCTGTGGGTTACCTTTTCACAATTATCTAGTTCTTATGCCCTAGTTTTTAAAGTTGTGACAGGGTTACAGGTGGTCACTGAATATAATGTTTATAGCTTACATAAACTTAGCAAATTATTCTTATGTATATTACATAATTGATGAATTAAAAATAAAACCTTGTGCTGCCAGTGTCCTTGTCCTCATGGTGAGCCTGAGCTGCCCCCCACCTCTGCAGGAGACCCTCCAACACTAGCAGGGTTTCTGAAGAGAATTCTTATCCTGTTCCTTTGTAGGTCATTACAGAGGACTGAGTAGAGTTCCCTGTGCTACACATCTGAGCTGTGTGTCGGACAGACTCTTGGCACTCCAGCCAGGCATCAGGGCTGTGCCACTGAGGTGGGAGAGCCAACTTCAGGACACTGGTCCACAAGAGACCTCCCAGCTCCACATAGTATCAAATGGCGAAAATCTCCCAGAGATCTCCATCTCAACACCAAGACCTAGCTTCACTCAACGACAGCAAGCTACAGTGCTGCACACCCTATGCCAAACAACTAGCAAGACAGGAACACAACCTCACCCATTAGCAGAGAGGCTGCCTAAAATCATAATAAGGCCACAGACACCCCAAAACACACCACCAGACGTGGACCTGCCCACCAGAAAGACAATATCCACCCGCCTCATCCACCAGAACACAGGCACTAGCCCACTCCACCAGGAAACCTACACAACCCACTGAACCAACCTTAGCCACTGGGGACAGACACCAGAATCAACGGGAACCACGAACGTGCAGCCTGCAAAAAGGAGACGCTAAAGACAGTAAGATAAGCAAAATGAAAAGACAGAAAAACACACAGCACATGAAGGAGCAAGGCAAAAACCCACCAGACCTAACAAATGAAGAGGAAATAGGCAGTCTACCTGAAAAAGAATTCAGAATAATGATAGTAAAGATGATCCAAAATCTGGAAATAGAATAGAGAAAATGCAAGAAACATTTAACAAGGACCTAGAAGAACTAAAGAGGAAACAAGCAATGATGAACAACACAATAAATGAAATTAAAAATACTCTAGAAGGGATAAATAGCAGAATAACTGAGGCAGAAGAACAGATAAGTGACCTGGAAGATAAAATAGTGGAAATAACTACTGCAGAGCAGAATAAAGAAAAAAGAACGAAAAGAACTGAGGACACTCTCAGAGACCTCTGGGACAACATTAAATGCACCAACATTCGAATTATATGGGTCCAAGAAGAAGAAGAGAAAAAGAAAGGCACTGAGAAAACATTTGAAGAGATTATAGTTGAAAACTTCCCTAATATGGGAAAGGAAATAGTTAATCAAGTCCAAAAAGCACAGAGAGTCCCATACAGGATAAATCCAAGGAGAAAAACACCAAGACACATATTAATCAAACTATCAAAAATTAAATACAAAGAAAACAAATTAAAAGCAGCAAGGGAAAAACAACAAATAACACACAAAGGAATCCCCATAAGGTTAACAGCTGATCTTTCAGGAGAAACTCTGCAAGCCAGAAGGGAGTGGCAGGACATATTTAAAGTGATGAAGGAGAAAAACCTACAACCAAGATTACTCTACCCAGCAAGGATCTCATTCAGATTTGATGGAGAAATTAAAACCTTTACAGACAAGCAAAAGCTGAGAGAGTTCAGCACCACCAAACCAGCTTTACAACAAATGCTAAAGGAACTTCTCTAGGCAAGAAACACAAGAGAAGGAAAAGACTTACAATAACAAACCCAAAACAATTAAGAAAATGGGAATAGGAACATACATATTGATAATTACCTTAAATGTAAATGGATTAAACGCTCCCACCAAAAGACACAGACTGGCTGAATGGATACAAAAACAAGACTGGTATATATGCTGTCTACAAGATACCCACTTCAGACCTAGGGAAGCATACAGACTGAAAGTCAGGGGATGGAAAAAGAAATTCCATGCAAATGGCAATCAGAAGAAAGCTGGAGTAGCAATTCTCGTATCAGACAAAACAGACTTTAAAATAAAGACTATTACAAGAGAAAAAGAAGGACACTACATAATGATCAAGGGATCAATTCAAGAAGAAGATATAACAATTGTAAATATTTATGCACCCAACATAGGACCACCTCAATACATAAGGCAAATACTAACAGCCATAAAAGAGGAAATCGACAGTAACACAATCATAGTAGGGGACTTTAACACCCCACTTTCACCAATGGACAGGTCATCCAAAATGAAAATAAAAAAGGAAACACAAGCTTTAAATGATATATTAAACAAGATGGACTTAATTGATATTTATAGGACATTCCATCCAAAAAACAACAGAATACACATTTTTCTCAAGTGCTCATGGAACATTCTCCAGGATAGATCATATCTTGGGTCACAAATCTAGCCTTGGTAAATTTAAGAAAATTGAAATCGTATCAAGTATCTTTCCTGACCACAACGCTATGAGACCATATATCAATTACAGGAAAAGATCTGTAAAAAATACAAATACATGGAGGCTAAACAATACACTACTTAATAATGAAGTGATCACTGAAGAAATCAAAGAGGAAATAAAAAAATACCTAGAAACAAATGACAATGGAGACACGACGACCCCAAACCTACGGGATGCAGCAAAAGCAGTTCTAAGAGGGAAGTTTACAGCAATACAATCCTACCTTGAGAAACAGGAAACATCTCAAATAAACAACCTAACTTTGCACCTAAAGCAATTAGAGAAAGAAGAACAAAAACACCCAAAGTTAGCAGAAGGAAAGAAATCCTAGAGATCAGATCAGAAATAAATGAAAAAGAAATGAAGGAAATGACAGCAAAAATCAATAAAACTAAAAGCTGGTTCTTTAAGAAGATAAACAAATTTGATAAACCATTAGCCAGACTCATCAAGAAAAAATGGGAGAAGACTCAAATCAATAGAATTAGAAATGAGAAAGGAGAAGTAACAGCTGACACTGTAGAAATACAAAAGATCATCAGAGATTACTAAAAGCAACTCTATGCCAATAAAATGGACAACCTGGAAGAAATGGACAAATTCTTAGAAATACACAGCCTGCCGAGACTGAACCAGGAAGAAATAGAAAATGTGAACAGACCAATCACAAGCACTGAAATTGAAACTGTGATTAAAAATCTTCCAACAAACAAAAGTCCAGGACCAGATGGCTTCACAGGTGAATTCTATCAAACATTTAGAGAAGAGCTAACACCTATCCTTCTCAAACTCTTCCAAAATATAGCAGAGGGAGGAACACTCCCAAACTCATTCTACAAGGTTAGCATCATCCTGATACCAAAACCAGACAAAGATGTCACAAAGAAAGAGAACTACAGGCCAATATCACTGATGAACATAGATGCAAAAATCCTCAACAAAATACTAGCAAACAGAATCCAACAGCACATTAAATGGATCATACACCATGATCAAGTGGGGTTTATTCCAGGAATGCAAGGATTCTTCAATATATGCAAATCAATCAACGTGATACACCATATTAACAAATTTAAGGAGAAAAACCATATGATCATCTCAATAGATGCAGAGAAAGCTTTCGACAAAATTCAACACCCACTTATAATAAAAACCCTCCAGAAAGTAGGCATAGAGGGAACTTTCCTCAACATAATAAAGGCCATATATGACAAACCCAAAGCCAACATCGTCCTCAATGGTTAAAAACTGAAACCATTTCCACTAAGATCAGGAACAAGACAAGGTTGCCCACTGTCACCATTCTTATTCAACACAGTTTTGGAAGTTCTAGCCACAGCAATCAGAGAAGAAAAAGAAATAAACGGTATCCAAATCGGAAAAGAAGTAAAGCTGTCACTGTTCACAGATGACATGATACTATACATACAGAATCCTAAACATGCTACCAGAAAACTACTAGAGCTAATTGATGAATTTGGTAAAGTAGCAGGATACAAAATTAATGCACAGAAATCTCTGGCATTCTTATATACTAATGATGAAAAATCTGAAAGTGAAATTAAGAAAACACTCCCATTTACCACTGCAACAAAAAGAATAAAATATTTAGGAATAAACCTACATAAGGAGACAAAAGACCCATATGCAGAAAATTATAAGACACTGATGAAAGAAATTAAAGATGATACAAATAGATGGAGAGATATACCATGTTCTTGGATTGGAAGAATCAACACTGTGAAAATGACTCTACTACCCAAAGCAATCTACAGATTCAATGCAATCCCTGTCAAACTACCACTGGCATTTTTCACAGAACTAGAACAAAAAAGTTCACAATTTGTATGGAAACACAAAAGACCCTGAACAGCCAAAGCAATCTTGAGAATGAAAAATGGAGCTGGAGGAATCAGGCTCCCTGACTTTAGACTGTATTACAAAGCTACAGTAATCAAGAGAGTATGGTACTGGCACAAAAACAGAAAGCTAGATCAATGGAACACGATAGAAAGCTCAGAGATAAACCCACGCACATATGGTCACCTTATCTTTGATAAAGGAGGCAAGAATATACAGTGGAGAAAAGACAGCCTCTTCAATAAGTGGTGCTGGGAAAACTGGACAGGTACATGTAAAAGTATGAAATTAGAACATTCCCTAACACCATACACAAAAATAAACTCAAAATGGATTAAAGACCTAAATGTAAGGCCAGACACTATCAAACTCTTAGAGGAAAACATAGGCAGAACACTCTATGACATAAATCACAGCAAGATCCTTTTTGACCCACCTCCTAGAGAAATGGAAATAAAAACAAAAATAGACAAATGGGACCTAATGAAACTTAAAAGCTTTTGCACAGCCAAGGAAACCATAAACAAGACAAAAAGACAACCCTCAGAATGGGAGAAAATATTTGCATATGAAGCAACAGACAACGGATTAATCTCCAAAATTTACAAGCAGCTCATGCAGCTCAGTATCAAAAAAACAAAAAACCCAATGCAAAAATGGGCAGAAGACCTAAATAGACATTTCTCCAAAGAAGATATACAGATTGCCAACAAACACATGAAAGAATGCTCAATATCATTAATCATTAGAGAAATGCAAATCAAAACTACAATGAGATACCATCTCACACTGGTCAGAATGGCCATCATCAAAAAATCTAGAAACAATAAATGCTGGAGAGGTTGTGGAGAAAAGGCAACCCTCTTGCACTGTTGGTGGGAATGTAAATTGATACAGCCACTATGGAGAACAGTATGGAGGTTCCTTAAAAAACTACAAATAGAACTACCATACGACCCAGCAATCCCACTACTGGGCATATACCCTGAGAAAACCACAATTCAAAAAGAGTCATGTACCACAATGTTCATTGCAGCTCTATTTACAATAGCCAGGACATGGAAGCAACCTAAGTGTCCATCCACAGATGAATGGATAAAGAAGATGTGGCACATATATACAATGGAATATTACTCAGCCATAAAAAGAAATGAAATTGAGTTATTTGTGGTGAGGTGGATGGACCTAGAGTCTGTCATACAGAGTGAAGTAAGTCAGAAAGAGAAAAACAAATACCATATGCTAACACATATATATGGAATCTAAGAAAAAAAAGGTCATGAAGAACCTAGGGGTAAGACAGGAATAAAGACACAGACCTACTAGAGCATGGACTTGAGGATACGGGGAGGGGTAGGCTGTGACAAGGTGAGAGAGTGGCATGGACATATATACACTACCAAGCGTAAAGTGGATAGCTAGTAGGAAGTAGCCACGTAGCACAGGGAGATCAGCTAGGTGGTTTGTGACCGCCTAGAGGGGTGGGATAAGGAGGGTGGGAGGGAGGGAGATGCAGGAGGGAAGAGAAATGGGAACATGTGTATATGTATAACTGATTCATTTTGTTATAAAGCAGAAACTAACACACCATTGTGAAGCAAATATACTCCAATAAAGACGTTAATAAATAAAACCTCATGCATAAAGATGTCTGTTAGGAAATATTTAACACAAAACAAAATGCTGTAATGCTCAAAATAAGTTAATGCTACTCTTGAAGGCATTAACTTAATGCCTGGGTATGACTTAGGCACCCGGAGAATCTGGCCCATTAATTCTCTCAAAAGGTTCCTCTCCAAACTCTACCACATGGTAGGGGGGAGTAGCAAACTACTAACAACAGGACAAACCTGCCCCCTTTCCCCTCCTGTTTTTGTGTCTCCCCCTCCTCTCCCAAGCTAAAAATGAATTTTACATTTTTTAATGCCTGAAAAAAAAGAAGACTACTTCATTACTGGTGAAAATTATACGAACTTCAAATTTCAGTGTCCATGAATAAAGTGAAATACAGCCACACCATTCCTTTAGGTATTGTCTATGGCTGCTTTTAAGCTACAACAGCATAGATGAGAAGTTACTAAAGAGATCACATAGCCAAGAAAACCTACAAGTTTACTATCCAGCCTTTTACTCAAAAAGTTTGCCAAACCTTACTGTATCAACAAGTTAAATTACTTCTCACTTCTACAATGAGTAGCAAAAAATCTATTTCCTACTAGCCAAGACCACCTTGACAGTCACCCTCTTGATTTCTCAATTTTTTCTCTTTAACTTTAATAAATATTTATATAGTACTTCGATTCTAATTTTATTAAGGATTTTTACATTTGGGAATTGTAGAGTAGTCTTTCCTTGTAAAATAATGTGGTATCTTCAAAAAGTCACGATCCAGCCACACTCAAACTATTGGGTAAATCATTTTAACAAACTTTTATTGCCTGCTCATTGCATGCTGTGAGTCAAATACTTCTTGGTGCAGTAAAAACTACCCAAAACCCCATCCTTGCCCTCAAGAGGCTTACAGTCTAATTAGACTCTAGTAACTATAAGAACAATTTCCCCAAAGATCACTCCACAGTTGAATCTTACATTAAGGGGTCTTAGATATTTTACCAAGAATTCTAAGCTATGTTCCTTAAATAAAAAAGAAGTCTTATATAAGCAGTAAAGAAATAGTACTCTGCAAACAATTCTGGTAAACTTTGGTGGTTTAAGTCCCATAACTTCTGCATTCCCATGACCACATAATCAAAGCTTCTTGATCCTTTTTGCTGTGTTCATCTCCGCTTTGGCCGTTTGGACCTAATCCTAGTTCAATACACTAAATGTAGTCACCCATATTCACTCATTTTAGAGAACGCACCAATTCAAATATCGCTGAAACTTGCAAACCTATCTGTGTTGCCGGATACCACTCTGATGGCAATGAAGGCAAGGCCGTTTGCATATGTGATTATTAGTCCCCAAAGTGATGACACCGAGGCTACTTCCACAAACAACCCTCTACCCAAAGGAGACAGAGACCCAGCTGTGAGGTGACCTCTTCGGAGCTGTCCCTCAATGCCTCAGTGGCCTTTGCATTTTTTTAAAGTGACTCATGGCCTCAAGTCAGTTTCTGCAGAGAAGCCAGGTCCGTTCCTTTCCAGCACTTCCTGGCTAGGGTCAAATTCAGTCCGATGACAGCCCTACCCCCAACGACCCTGCACCTCTCTGAGGCTCAGAGCCAAACTGGCGAGAAGCCCCAAAGTTAGACCAGCCTGGAGCGTGGCCGCAAGGCCTTGGGCCATCCGTCCAGCCCCAAGCCCGCTCCGCGGCCGCACCGCCTTCTGGGCAGGCCAGCGCGCGCCGGGGCAGGCGGCGGGGGCAGGGAGCGCCGCTGCGCTGACCCAGATGGGGCGCCCGCCCGCGCCCGCACGCCCGCGCCCGGGTCCCCGGCACCCAGGCCCCGCGTTCGCCCGCGTCCCCGACATCCTGGCCCCTCAGGCACCAGCCCGGTCTTTATTCCTCGCGCGCCTCCCGCCCCGGCCCCTCTTCACCCCACCCATTGAGCGCAACTTCCGAGCGCGGCCGCGGAGCGCCCCCCGCACCTGCCCGCCGGCCCCTCCCGGCCCGGCTGCTCCGGATTACCTGTTTGGGGGTCCTGCGGTCTGGTCCTGGGCGATGCCGATCCGTTGCTCGGCCCCTCGCGCCCTCCTCCCGCCTGCCCTCCTCCCCTCCTCCTCCCCCCTGAGTAGGAGTCGGTGTCAGTCACGCCGCTCCTGGGGAGAGTGGCCGGCGGCTTCCGGGAGCTCCAAATACAGACAAGCCGAGGGGGAGAGAGAGGGAGAGGGAGGAAGGGAGGAGAGCCAAGCTCTGCGGGTGGGGAGTGGAAATAAAGGGGAGCGGAGAGGGGAATGGAGGAAAGGAGGGGCAGATGGGCCGTGGGAGAAAAGAGAGGGAGATGAGGAAGGCAGAGGGCGGCAGGCTCTGAAAGAAATTAATTCGCTGCATCAGGCGGCATTGCAAAGAAGTCTGGAAAGATCCGGGAGGCTCCTGGCTGAAAGAGCCACAGATTGGATCCTCAAACACTTGTGCAGAGAAATGATGGGTCCTTAAGAAGCAAGAGACGGGCCTGTGTGTTCCCCAACCCCAGGATAGGGATAAAGGTCCTGGCTGGAGAGGGAGGTGGACAAGCAACGCTTTAGCTAGACATCAAGCTGAGATGCACTCATATTTTGTAACGACATTTTAAAAATATATTTTAAAATGCACTTTACATACATCTTTTTAAAAAATTGCCTAATTGTTTAAAAATAAATGTACCCTAAACCAATTATTTTTATTGTGCGTATTTGTGGCCATTCCTATTTATAAGTTGACTGTAATTACAAAATTGGAGATTTTTTACTTTTTTGTTAACACTGTTAGAAGGAAAACACTGATTTTCAATTTTCATTAGTTTATTTCCATCTGAAAAAGTAGACTTAAAGCTCTTCATTGAATGAATGCTAGGAAAATAATTACAGAGAAGAGAGAAGGGGTGGGTGTAATCGATACTTCTTAAAGCAATATTTCCAAACAAACACTAGGATGGGTATCTAAAAAGCCAATATTCTCTGTCAGTGTTTAAATTGCATGTAATTTGGTTCTGTGCATTACAAGGCTTATTCTAACACCACAGGTCACAACTTGAATGAAGGTTTTTCCTATCACGCATTGCTCTTGTCCAACAGTGGTGATAAGGAGTGCCTCTTTGCTCCCCTTTGTCTGGAAAAAAGGGAAACAAAATGACATTGCTTATGTCATTGATAACACTGCTAAATGAATGCATACACTGCAAATATCCAGGGCCAGTGCTGTCCCTATCATGCACATGTCTTGCATTTGGTAGGTAATTAATACATTTATACTGAAGAATGAATGAATGAAATTATATATATATACATTTATGTTCCAGGGATGCCAAAAATAATATATCCTTAAGAACCAATTTTTACAGGTTCAAAGGAAACTTTCAAGCATCCAGTCTAACATGACTTATTTTTCTCTAGCATTAACTTCAGCAATCATTAATAGAGCATTTCTTTCAGCTAAGTGTATTTTGCACTGGAGTATAAAGTATTATGGAGTATAAAGGTGAATGAGGCACAAATCCTCCCCTTAGGTTTATAAGATAGTAAGATGATGAAGAGAGTATAAAAATAACTACAGTGTAAGAAAGACTATATAAAACATGTCCTAAGAGAAATATGAACAAAGTTTGTGGATGTGCAGAAGAGGCAGGTTGCTTCTAGTGCTGGGGACCAGAGAATGCATCCTGGTGGAAGTAAGAGTTGAGTCTTCAAGCAGAAATGACAATAAGAATGGGCAGTGGGGGAAGGGCACTCAAGATGAAAGGACAGCAGGGATAAAGATGGAGAGGTGATAAAGGATGGGACATGAATGAAGGACAGTGGGTGAGCTTTGCTGGAATGGAGAGCTGTGCGACCCAGATCTGGGAAGAAAGGATAGGTCCCAGCAGATGGAGGCCTTCAATCTTAGCCTAAGTTGTTTGAACCCTAAGGGGCAGGCACTGGGGGATTGTTGACAGTTTTGAAGCAGAATCATGATAACAACAGTTAATTTGGTGATGTTGTCTAGGATTGGAAAAAGATAGGAGACAGGGAAATTCTCTAACAAATAATTCACTAGTTTGGAGGGTCTTAAGCCTCTTGAGTCTTAAGCCGGTGCCTGAATTCTTCCCTTAACTAATTCCATCTCACACAGCACCCGTCTGCTATGTGACGCATGCCCAATAGGGCTACCCCCGCCAGTGAACTCTTCTTTCTCACAACTCTCTAACATTTATTGTCCATATTTTCCAACTAGACCTGAAAGTTCCAAGAAAGCAAAGATAATGTCTGTTTAAAGGTTCAAGGCTATTTTCTGGAGGCTGACACAGAGAAAAGTCATTGAGTACATATTTATTGATACATTTTTCTTTTACAGGATTAGTTCTGAAGGTGGTGGAGTTGGAAAGAAGTGGACAGATGCTGGGCTCTTCTAAATCTTTTCTGACCTTGATATTCCCACCCAAACCCTTGCCTTTCTCCTTAACAGACTATCTCATTATCTGTTGTACAAGGAGGCTGGTGCTATGTTAACTTCTATACCTTTTCCTTACACTTAATTTGAACTAATGTCCCCTTCGTTGCCAAAACTAAGAGTATTCTCGTCTTATTCCACCTTGGTCCTCTACATTGCATCTGAGACGACTCCTCCCCATTGATTTTGTCCCTCTGGATAACATTCCAGTTGCCACCAGCCAGGCTGTACCAGAAAGCTGGTAACACAATAGACACATGGGGGAGAGGGGGGGCCATCTTTGGAATGGTTGTGCTGTTCTGCCTTTCTTTATATAGTGTAAAACTTTTAAATTGACAATTTTATATGAAGGGGCTTTGCTAGGATCTCAACACAGAGTAGGTGACTCAGGACCTTGAAATTCACAGTCTATAAAGCTTCTACAAGAATCAAGTGAAATCCAGGCTTCCATGATCCTCTCCCAGAATCTGCTCCTGAGGTTCAAGGGCACCTGTGGAGCAGTCTGACATGCAGGCGGCTAACCATCTCTGAGCTGGCTTGCTGAAGAATTCTCCCCCAAAGGGATGTATTGGATGGAAACAAACGAATGCAAATATACCCACTTCCTAAGCAGTGTTCATGCTTCTCAAAGAGGTGCAAGGAGAGAGAATGGGTCCCTGGATTCTCAGTTGTGCCCTAAATGAAGTTATGCTAGGGCCCCAGGTCTCTGTGAAGCGTATTCTACCCTCATGACTGCTGAGATAGTGAGACCAGACTATAGTCCCCTTGCTGTTTTACCTGAATCCCCTTTCACCTTTTCCAGTAAGAGACCATACCAGCAACAGCCAATGAACACAGTGTCCTTTTTTGGGAGCTTTTCCCAGCCAATGAGGAGGAAAGGAGAATGATGACATGCCTCCACAAACATGCCTTCTCAGGAGTTAAAGTTTTGAAGAACACGTTACCAATGTCCCATGAGAGTTGGCATTTCATTTCAATAATTCCCAAGTGGGAAGTTATCAATGGTAATTTTATCAGCAGTTGATACACACATTGTGGATGCTGAGAATACCACACTCAGCAAACAGAGCATAATAATCATAGATAAAACTTACTGAGCACTTACCATGTGAATGAGGCCTTTATATTCTTTCTTCTTAAAGAGGGAACCGGGGTAGCTCAGCTCTTGCATCCTGACCCTCTTCCTCTTCATTGGAAGCTTGTGCTCGAGAAGTCAAAGACTCTAAAAACAAATTTAAAATATTCCAAACTTTTGTCATGTGAAGGTCCTTAGTAAAGATTTCTATCTGATTTACTTCCGTATGTCCTGACCCAGCATCTATAAGAGAGAGGATTCTTTGATGGCTACACTTTGTGGTCTGATTGTCCCTGATGTGGAGGAATTATACTGAGCTTTCACTGGATGGGACAGCTACAAAGTACGGCAGAGCGGGCCACATCATATAACCTTTGCAACACCACCTCCACTGCCCACTTCTCCTCCACCACCACACATGGGCCCAGCCTCCTTTGGCTACACCTTGTTCTTGGTTACATAGTTCTGGCACATGGAAACAAATTGGAGGTAGCAGCACACAGCCCTCTTTTTCCCAAGGTGAGGATTCTCAGTCATTATTTTGATAATTCAGTCCACCCACAAATGGGAGTGGGGGTGGGGGGTTGGGAAAGATGAGCACGGAAGGTGAGTGGATGAACTGTAAAGGGAAGAAAGCAAAGGTGAGCAATGCCAGGTTCCCTAGCACTGCAGGCACTAAAAATGACACTTTTTATTTGTTCAGTGAATTCTTAACCTGAGATTCCTAGACAGGCTTCAGGAGTCTGTGAGTTCCATGAATCGTGTGTTATGTTTTAGGCTTTGTGCATTTATTTGAGGAGATGATCCACAGCTTCTATCTTATTTTTTTGGAGTCATCTATGTCGAAATATTGACCGAGATATCAATGATTTTATGGAAGTGCAAAACAGAGAACTGGTTCCTTCCTGCTTTTTCTTTCCAAGTCCCTCCGCAAAGACAGAATCTCAGGCTCAGGTGAACAGAGGCTTTGGTTCTTCAGAACAGAGGTGCGATCAGCCTTGCTGAACAGAATTATCCAGGCAGATCATGTTTGGTATGTTCAATCTTTTGGGAATATCTTCTCTTTTTAAAGGGCATCTTGTGATGGTCATACTTTAACTCAAAGGAATAATTCACTAATCCCAGGCACCGAGGCGGGGGGATGGGGTAAGGTTCAGAGGCATTTGAGAAGATGACAAGGGCTAGTGGACACCACTCAGGCCACCGGGCATGTCTCTAATAATCCACTTTGTGGATAAGACTGTCCCTGCATGAAAATTTTATGTCATTAGAAATAGATAAGACTGCTGGTCTTAAACCTAAGGATTCTTTTTATATTCCACTGATTTGTTGGAGCTATACCTAAATACTCCAGTCCACATTTATCTCTTCTGTCATTGAATCCCTTGGAATTTGAATAAATATACTGTTTATTCATTAAAATATCAATATAAAGAAATTACTCTTAAATTTTTCCCCCGTTTTCTGTTTTCCAAGTCTCCCCTGTCTATATTTAAATGCCTCAAGGCAGGACCATACATAGTCCAAATTTACTTTATGTCATTATGTAACGCTAAAGAAAGTGCTGCCCATAGTCTTTCTTTTTTATTCAAACAGAAAGTCACAAAAATTATTATCATCCTCATCAGTTCACTCAGTCCCATGTAATTTATTTTTTTTATCTTGATCTTTTGTTAGCACTTTTATGAATTCATCAGTTTCCATAGTCTCTTCCTCTTGGCATATGTTGACAAAGAGCCTCCATTCACCTGTTGGCCAGGTGCCCTTGTGCCGGGGACACCTGCCCAGCTGTACACAGTGGCCCTAACCAAGGAGAACATGACATGCAATCAATGGTAAGTAGTTTCCATTGGTTTGCTTACTGAAACAAATCCAGATTTAAAGTCAGAGCTCAGAGAAAGAGACAAGTGTGTCTGAAATAGTACAGAAAATAAAACCATTGCCCATGGTGTTTAATATATATTTTTAAAATTCTAATTATTGGGAAGAAATAAGATGACTTTGAAAACAAAATTAATGAGAAGTAATAGGATTAATTATAATTAGTTAAAATTAACCAATAATTATAATAATCAGCCATTATTAATAAAAACAGAATTAATAACAGCCAGATTCAAAGTTTGGAGACAGTCTAAGGGAGAAAGATTATCCAAGAGAATTTAAGAGACCTAGTGGTATCAATATGAATCCAGAAAGAGTATAGAGAAAAGGGCCAACTCGGTATTTAATTCTTCTGAGTGTAAAGAAGGCTCGAGAAGCTGAGTTGCCTGAAACCAATGGTTAGACAAGGGTTTATTAGTAATAAGGCAAACTTATTTATCTTTCATTTGAATGGAATATCTTAAAACTAATGAAAATAGGGAATTCCCTGGCAGTCCAGTGGTTAAAACTCGGTGCTTTCACTGCCGTGGGCCCAGGCTTAATCCCTGCTCGGGGATCTAAGATCCCACAAGCCATGTGGTACGGGCAAAACAAACAAACAAACAATAATGAAAATACAGAACAAAAATAATCATTTCATCCTAACATGACACACTAGTATTTGTATGTTCTTTCATTTCTTTTCATGTTTTCTATGTGATATACTTTGTCGCTGTAAGTTAAAAGCGAAGTCAAAATGTATAGCTAAAATAGAGAATTAGATTTCAGTTTAAAAACTAAGATTATGTTTATTAAGGGGAACACACTTGCCTGTCTCATTTGATCACAGCAAAAGTAATATATAATATTGCTGTAAGATGGAACAGCTAATGGTGGGGAAGAAGGAAAGACTGAAGGATGTGGAGAAGTCTACCCAGAACTTACCCAGAATTAACAACGCTCTTTTAAGTGATGGAAATGCCACAATATCCATCCACCACCCACCTGGCACACAGAAGGCTCTCAACTGATATTGGTTGAACTGAATGTTTGACACATAACGTTCAGTTAGAGAACAACCTAGAAAATATGCATTGTCTAGAAGAAACTTTCATTGTTCAAAATAATTTTAAACAGTAAATATAACAATCAGTGGTCTATTATGAATTTAATGTTGTACATATATATTAAATACTTAGCATGTATTAAATACAGAGTATGTTTAATACATATGAAATAAAAAGTGGGTTGACCTGCAATTTCATGGAATCACTAAGACAGCAAGTGGAAAATTCCAAAACAATAACTCCGTCTAATCAGGTATATTCCTAGTCAGGGCATCTAAAAACATTTTACAATGGACAACTCTAGTTATCCAAGTTTCTGCCTGTTTTAGGTCAAGAGTCATCAACAAAACAGGAAGGATTAACTTCAAATAATTTTCCCGGCTAGATCTCACACTTGGAAAATAGTATTCTATTGAGTTTTGTGGATTCCTCCATTTTTTGGAAACAACACAATCCAGAGTAAGTACTTTGTAATGATCCAAAAACAGAAAAGAAAAGACAAGAAAAAGAGGCTGATTTAAAACCTTGATCCTTCTTTACGACACCTCAAGAGTTTTGCTGATGTGATCCGGTTGCTTCTCAGCAAATGTAAGGGGTAGACTCAGGAGTTATTTAGGAGTCTGATCTACATGAAAGGAAGATCTATGAGCCTTCTTACCAATTCTGGTCAGAGGAGCCAGCATTTGTCTCCTCCTTCTCTCCCCCACACTTCCCACCCTAGATTATCTCCATCATCTTGTGACCAAAGGAGAAAATAACTCCCCAGCTGTCAGTGGCTTTCTCAGCTGCCAACACAAGAACTTGATCACACAGAGGGAAACTCCTGATTTAAGGAAAGACAGTCAACATGCACACTTCTGCTTATACCATCGGGGCTTCTGGTGGTGTACCTCTGCCTGCATCCACCAGTGCTCCCTGAAGCTACAGTAAAGACTCAGCTTTTTGTTGTTATTATTCTTTTAGCTTTTGCATAACTGGCCTTTTGAATATCTCACATGGACCACTGGCCACCAGGTTTTATATGATATAGAGAGAATATAACTTTGTTCACTTTCTGCCATTTTAGAAATTCTCTGGGTCCTGCTGAACCTGTTAATAGTGAATAGTGGACCAGTGGTGGGAGGAAGGGAGGAGGCTCTGACTGAGGAGCTGCGGCCTTGCTCAGTGCTGGCTCTTTGTCCATGCTTCTACTTTTCAAGAATCAATAGGGTTGGAAGCTGGAGACACTGGAGGTGTGTGACAGAGAGGAGAAAGGCGAAGATGCTCGTAGATCCATCTGGCAGTGCATGCATGGAGGATGGAGGGAGGCCTGAAAGAGGTAGCAGGAAAGGCATGGGGCTCTGTACAGGGCAGAGAGAACGGACAAAGCCAGAACTAGGACCAGCCCGTGGTGCCAGGGTTGGCTGGCTGGGCTGTGGGTGTCTTGGGGACGTGGAACCAATGCCTGGGATAAAAAGCTCCACGTCCACCACCCATGACCATGTGGCAGGTCTCCCTGAAAGTAGTCCTGAATTTAAATGGAAAGAGTCTAGAAGGGCTATATTTTCGATTTTTTAAGGATAATAAAAGCATTAATGGGTGAAATTCTGCATTTTTGCCTAAGTATCTATAATTTTGTGAATTTCTCCCAGTGGTGATGAAATAATAGTGGATGAAGTAAAATCAATGTAACCTCTGCAAATGCCTGTGGGGAGAGGGTGACAGACAGGAAGGGGGAGGATTCTACAGCACAGATGGAGTATAGTTTATAGTTCCAGTTTCTGACATGATGAGGAAGAAGGAGAAGATGCGGGGCTTAACTCTAAGTTGACTTCAGAAAAAAAAGTGATGAATTTCTTACTTCTCACAGATGTAGCAATGAAAATTCATTCTTCATTCAACAAAACTTGATCTTCAGACAAGTCTCGAATGATTTACTACGACCTCATAAAAAGTGCCAAAGAGATCTGTAAAATAAGACCAACCTGCTCACAGTTTTTAAAAAGTACAGAAAAGTCTGAATAGTTGTGTGCTGCCACTCAAACATGTTTGAGAAGCCTTCTACAATCATTACACGTACTTGAACTTTTCTTGTTTTATGTATTTTCTTGTATTTAGATTTTCAACTACATGATCAAACTCTTTTAGTGTCATGAAAACTCATTTTAAAATCGAATAACTGTATTTTTCTTTAGTCTAACTACTATAACTCAGAAAAGATTCTAGTGTCTGATTTTTCCTGTATTTGGGAATTCTTCTTGAAGTCTGATGTGGTCATTAAAAAAGATTGCAAAGAAAAGTAACTATAATCATAACCCTCTTGTAATCTAAAAACAACTGATGTCAGGAAGTAGCTGTGCAGCTGAAATGTTTAGTCAACACCTCCTTGATCATGTCTAACCAGAACCTGAATAAAACTTACTAAGAGGGCTTCCCTGGTGGCGCAGTGGTTGAGAGTCTGCCTGCCGATTCAGGGGACACGGGTTCGTGCCCTGGCCCGGGAAGATCCCACATGCCGCAGAGTGGCTGGGCCCGTGAGCCACGGCCGCTGAGCCTGCGTGTCCAGAGCCTGTGCTCCACAACGGGAGAGGCCACAACAGTGAGAGGCCTGCGTACCGCAAAAAAGAAAAAAAACAAAAAAACTTACTAAGAACACCAGTGTCATGAGCTTTTCATTTATTTTGCTCTGATTTCAAATGTCCATTGAGAGATTTTTGTCCTCCCACCCACCCAAAGACAGAGAGCTGGTGGCAAACTGGAGCAAATGCTGACATAGATTTGCATTTTCCAGGGTTCTTTAAAGCACAAGTAAGAGCGCCACAGCCTCCCACTGAGTAGCAAAAAATAGCCAATTTTCCATGGTCCACTGGAAAATTGGCATTTATCAGTGAGGGAAGCTTATTCATTATGTAAGAGTACATTCTGTAGATAGTTTTTCAACTATCCACATAAAATCCAGCCCCAGTGCCAAGGTCCCAGATCTCATCTTGCCCTGGTATCTGGAGCAATGATGACCAGGCTGTGTTTTGAGCCTGCTTGAGGATGGCTGATTCATTGTAGCATTTGCTCTGTGTATTTTAAGACAGGAAGCCAGTACAGTTCAATAACTCTTCCAGTTCCTGGCTTTGGAAGTAAGCAGACAGCAAATTTCATTTTGCACGTTAGTTCAAACCTGTCATGTTCAAACAACTTCAGCAACCCTCTAGAGAGCAGTGCTGCCCAGAAGAACTTTCTGTGATGATAAAGGTGTTCATCTAAGTGTGCTTTTAAAAGTTCAGGTGTGCTCCCCTCCCCCTCCCCACTCGCTTCATCTCCCAGAGCAGAAGTCTCCACTACCACTTCCAGGAATCATCTTTATCCGTCACCCTTCAGCGAGGGCTGAAAAACTAAAACAGCAATCAGACAGGGAAAGAATGAAGATGAAACAGATTTCTAGCAACAAGTGTTCTAGAGTTGTTCTGTCTAATATGGTAGCCACTAGACACAGGTGGCTATTATAATTTTTACTAATTAAAGTGAACAATTCAGCTCCTCACTGGACACATTAAAAGGGCTCAGTAGCCACATGAGCTAGTGGCTGCTGCTTTGGACAGTACAGCATTTGGCCATCCAGTAGGATATAGGAGAAAAATATCTTTGTAATTTACATGTAAAGCCCCATTAACGGGTTAATAAGACACAGTGATAGTTTTATATAAAGAAGAGAAATTTTTAAAAATTAACTTGTTTAGAAAAATTTCAAATAAACATGCTCTTGACAAAATTTAACTAGTATATAAAGAGTAGGGTGTAAAATGTAAAAGTCTTTTCTCACCTCCAGCTACTACAAATCCTTCCCACTGTGGCACTGAATATAATCATGATTTAGTGTGTGAGTGCGTGTGTATTTCTCAAAAATGCCTATGTAAATAAACACAGGTAAAGGTTTTCAATATCAGCCATTAAGAAAATGTAAACTAAAACTACAATGAAACACTTCTCATTTAAAGGGCTAAAATAATAAAAATAAAAAACTTACAATACCAAGTCCCCGCAAGGAGGTGGAGCAACTAGAACTCGCATACATTGGTCATGGGAAAGCAAAATGGCACAGGCATTTAGAAAGAAACGTGACTTCTTATACAGTTAAACATATACTTACAATATGACCCATCATTGCTTCTCCTAGAGATTCACCCAAGTGAAACAAAAACTTAAGTTTACACAAACACCTATGTATGAATGTTTATATTGGCTTTATTCATTAATTGCCAAAATCTGGAAATAACCCAAATGTTCCTCAACTGCAGAATGGATAAACAAACTGTGGTCTATCTATGTAATGAAATACTACTGAGCAATAGAAGGAAAAAACGACTGATACACCTAACAAGAGGGATACATCTAAACATGCTACGCTTGTATACTATACGAGACTGTATACTATACGATTCCGTTTATATGACATTCTGGTAAAGGGAAAACTATATGGGACAAAAACCACATCAATAGAAGTCAGGGATTGAGGGTGAGGGCTGGGGTGGGACTTACAAAGTGGCACAGGGGAGTTTTGGAGTGACAGAAACTGTTCTATATCTTGACTGTCAGGTGACTACACAATTGTATGCATTTGTCAAAATACTCAGTACTATACACTAAGAAGGGTGAATTTTGCTGTATGTAAATTATACTTTAATTTTTTAAATGGAGAAAAATAAGTTACAAAAAGTGCTTATGCATATACAAGTATGGGTGTGTGTATGTGCATCCTTTTATTGTTTTACAAAATGTAATAACAGTATAAATTTAATCTTGCTTTTTCATGTACGAGAATAGATACCTTATCATATTGGTACATATAATACCAGTCATCAAGTGGTAGACATTTAGTTTGTTTTCAAATTTTCCTATTTCAACAATGTTGAAATAAGCATACCTGTATGTGTCTTTTCCCAGCTGTTCAAGTAAATCTGTATATGAATTCTTTTAAATATAATTCTTGAGTCCAAGAATATGCACACCAAAATTCTTAATAGCTACCGACAATCATCCACCAAAAATGTGAACAAAGAGAGAAACTTTGAAAGAAAAATCAATAATTGACTAAAATGACTATGTGTAGAGGGCAAGTGGCCAGAGAAATTAAAAAACACATAATTTTTTCCAGTTCTGAAATCTAAAGAATTGGGAGAATTGTGACACCATTTACAGAAATAGAAAAGTTAAAGGGGAACTCTTTGGGGTGAGGTGGGATTAGTGGAGGAGAGGTTGAGGTGATGAGCTGACTTCTAGACCTGCTGAATTTGTGGTGAGTGAAGCATAGCCGAGGTCTAACAGGCAGTCTGTGTGTATCTGAGCTCAGGAGAGGGTTCTGGAACAGAAACAGAGGTCCCTTAGCTATTGCTGAAGAAATGATAATTAACATAACACCATTTAAGATCTCTGAAGTCTGGGTTTCCAGGATCAATGATCTCTTCAAGCATAAAGGGAGGAAAGGTAAATAACTGAGGACTGAACCTTGGGGAAGTTTGGAAGGTCAAGTTTGGAAGATCAAAGAGGAAAAGGAAACACGAAGTTAAACAAAAAAGAACCAGGAAAGAGCAGCATTATAGGAACCAAAGAAAGAATTTCAAGGGATAAAGAAGTGGTCCACAGTATCTTAGAGCAACTCTCAAAATGAGAAAATTACACAAGCATTCCTACAACTGAACCAACCCAATAAAGGATAAAAGAGCACATTGCTTCACAAGAGAATATTTCAGAAGGATGAGAGCTGAGTGAAAAAAAGTCCTGTGATCTGTTAATAGATCATTTTTAATTATGCACTGTCAAAGGTAAGATGAACAGGGGGTAGAATTCAACCTATAGAAAGTCATGGAAAGTGAATTGTCAGAAAATGGTGACAGTCGGTAAAAAGAACTCAGAAAAGAGAAAAATAGAATGGTAAATTGAGAGGCTAAACATGGCAATATCTTAGCTCAGAATCAGAACTCCTTTCCCGAACAGCTATGCCTTTCCCACTGTGAGTAATTTCAGAGATTGGGCTCATACGTGTCTTATTCAGGGAGAAGACTTTGCAGCAATGGAAGCCACAGAGATGAAGGTTAAAACTCAGACTGCTGAGGTCAACAGAAAGATAGGTATCTATGTCAAGTGAACGGATGCTGTCACTCAGGAATATTTAAATTTTAATGTCCATCTGAGCTTTATCTTACTGTCAATAAACATGGATTGGATCATTGATTGGTGACCCTAAATTGATAATCAGATTGTTAAATTCAGCTCCAATGTGAAGTTCTATTTTTCTTAAAAAAATAAAAGCAATATAACTAGGATGCAGTGAAATGACTATCACATAAGTGGTGATGATGTTAATATCATCTCATATATTATAGTGTTTTATAGTTTTAGAAGTTTTTTAAAATTTGCTTTCAAATGAAAAGTAACACCTTTAGCAAAGAGTCATCACACTTTAAGATTCAAGAAATTTAATCTAGAAAGAAATTTCCATTTGAGAAAACCTCCATGTCTAGGGAATGTACATTTGTCATCTTAGTACTGAGGAGGTTTGGATGATATTTTAGGAACTTGAGGAGTAAATCTAGAACTAAATATGTGAAATGTGGGTTTCTAATTGAAACACTTGACATTGGTTAACTGATTCTGTAGCATAATAAAAAATGAAATGAATGCCAGTGGCAATGGCAGAGTAGGACCTTCAAAAATCCTTTCCTGGGCTTCCCTTGTGGCTCAGTGGTTGAGAGTCCGCCTGCCGATGCAGGGGACGTGGGTTCGTGCCCCGGTCCGGGAAGATCCCACATGCCACGGAGCGGCTGGGCCCGTGAACCATGGCCGCTGAGCCTGCGCGTCCGGAGCCTGTGCTCCACAACGGGAGAGGCCACAACAGTGAGAGGTCCGCATACTGCGAAAAAAAAAAAAAAAAAAATCCTTTCCTCCATAAAAGCAATGTGAACACTTGAAAATTTTTCAGAATAAAATATTTCAGAACTCTGAAAATTAAGTTTAATTTCTGGTCATTTCAATGATTAATTTTATCAAATAGTTTAAAATACAGATCAATACAAATACAAATAACACAAATTCTTCACAAACTCTTTTAGAAAATAGGGTGGGGAGAGAATATTTCTCAGCTCATTCTATGAAGTCAGTATTAACCTGATACCAACAGCAGACAAAGAAAGCCCCCAAACAAGAAATCTACAGACCAATATCCCTTGTGAATATAGATTAAAAAATCCCCAACAACAACAAAAAAATAGTAAATTGTATCTAATAGCATACATAACCTTGGATGATTTATCCCAGGAATGCAAGCTTGGTTCAACATAAGAAAATCAATGTAATACACCATATAAATAGAACAAAGGACAAAAAGCACATGATCCTTTCCATAGATGCCAGAAAAGCATTAGACTAAATCCAACTCCCCTTATAATAAAAACATACAACAAACTAGGAGTAGAAGGGAACTTCCTCAACTTGATAAAGGGCATCTACAAGAAACCACAGCTCACGTTATACTTAATGGGGAAAGACTGAAAGCTTTCTCTCTAAGATCAGAAAGAGACAAAGATGTCTGTTCTGACTATTTCTGTTCAACATTATTATAATGAAGGTTATAATCAGAGCAATAATGCAATTTTAAAAACCTAGATTGAAAAGGAAGTAGTAAAACTATCTCCATTTGAAGATGACATGATTATGTATATAAAACATCTTAAGAAATACACACACATAAATGATTAGAGCTAATAAATGAGTTCAACAAGGTTGAAGGATACAGTATTAATATACAAAAATATCTATTTTATTTCTAGCAATGGAAAATCTGGAAATGAAATTAAGGAAACAATTCTATTTATAATAGTATCAAAAACAATAAAATGTTTAGAAATAAATTTAGCAAAAGAAGTATAAGATTTGTATACTGAAAACTATAAAACATTATTGAAAGAAATTACAGAGTATCTAAGTAAATGAAAAGATATTCCATATTCATGGATTAAAAAAATATTGTTAAGATGGCAATTTCCCCAATTAAATCTATGGATTCAACATAATCCCTATCAGAATCCCAACTGTCTAGTTTTTAGAGATTGAAAAGCTGATACTAAAATTCTTTACGGAATTGCAACTCATAATACCTAAAACAATCTTACAAACCACAGAGTTGGAGTTTGCACACTTCTTGATTTCAATACTTACTAAAAAGTGGCAGAAATAAAGATAATATGGTACTGGCATAAGGCTAGATATATAGACCAATGATAGAATGAAAAGTCCACAAAAAATTTTACATTTATGATTCACTGATTTGTGACAAGAGTGACAGCACAATTCAACAGAGAAAGAATGGTCTTTTCAACCAACTTGAAACTGGATACTACTAGGAAACTGGATAAACATATGCAAAAGAATGAATTTAGACCTCCACTTCACACAATATATAAGAATCAACTCAAAATAGATCAAAAACCTAAATATAAGATATAAAGCTATAAAACTATTAGAATAAATCATAAGCATAAATCTTTAAGACTTCAGATTAGGCAATGTTTTCTTAGGTATGACACCAAAAGCACAAGCAACCAAAAAAACAAAAAATTAAACTTCATCAAAATCCAAATGTTTTGTGCTTCAAAGAATGCTATTGAGAAATGAAAAGACAACTCAGAGAACAGAATATATTTGCAACTCATATATCTGATAAAGGTCTAGCATCTAGATATATAAAGATGTCTGGAGTCTACAAATAACAAATGCTGGAGAGGGTGTGGAGAAACAGGAACCCACCTACACTGTTGGTGGGAATGTAAATTAGTGTAGCCACTATAGAAAACAGTATGGAGTTTCCTCAAAAACCTAAAAATAGAGTTGCCATATGATCCAGCAATCCCACTCCTCGGCATATATTCAGACAAAACTCTAATTCAAAAAGATACGTGCACCCCTATGTTCATAGCAGCACTATTCACAATAGCCAAGACATGGAAACAATCTAAATGTCCATTGACAGATGAATGGTTAAAGATGATGTGGTACATATATACAATGGAATACTACTCAGCCATAAAAAGAGTGAAATAATGCCATTTGCAGCAACATGGATGGGCCTAGAAATTATCATACTAAGTGAAGTCACAAAGAGAAAGACAAATACCATATGATATCACTTACATATGGAATCTAAAATATGCCGCAAATGAACCTGACTACAAAACAGAAACAGACTCACAAACATAGAGAATAGACATGTGGTTGCATAGGGGGAGGGGGATGGGGGAGGGAGGGACTGGGAGTTAGCAGATGCTAACTGGTATATATAGAATGGATAAACAACAACTCCTACTGTATAGCACAAGGAACTATATTCAATATCCTGTAATAAACCATAATGGAATAGAATATAAAAAAGAATGTATATATATGTATAAATGAATCACTTTGCCGTGCAGCAGAAATAAACACAACATTGTAAATCAACTATACTTCGATAAAAAAAATAAGTCTGACAACTCAACAATAAAAAGACAAATAACCCAAATCAAAATAAAAATAACCAGATTGAGTAGACATTTCTCTAAATAAGATATACAAATGGCCAATAAGTATATGAAAAGATGTTCAGTGACACTACTGTATAGGGAAATGCAAATTAAATCACAAAAAATTACCACTTCACACTCACAAGGATGGCTAAAATAAAAAAGACAGACACACTCCACTCCTAGAGAAATGAAAACATATAGTTTCATAAAAACTTGTTTGCTAATTTTCTTGGCAACATTATTCATAATATCCAGAAGGTGGAAACAGCCTAAATATCTACCAAAGGATGAATGGATAAACAAAATGTGGTATATCCATACAACATAATATTATTCAGAGATGAAGTACTGACACAAAATACAGTGTGGATGAACCTTGAAAATATTATGCTAAGTGAAAGAAGCCAGACACAAAAGCCCAGATATTGTATACTTTCACTTATATGAAATGTCCAGAATAGGAATCCACAGAGGCAGAAAGTTGATTGGTGGTTGCCAGGGGGAGAGCAAAATGGGGAATGACTGTTAATGGGTATGGGGTTTCTTTTGGGGGTTGATGAAAATATTCTAGAATTAGCAAGCTTTGGGTTAATCTTTGTATATGGAGTAATGCAAAAGTTTAACAGCATTTTTTTTTTCATGTGGCTATCCAGTTTCCCAGCACCATTTTTGAAAAACACTGTCCTTTCCCCATTGAATGGTCTTGGTACTCTTGTTGAAAATCATTTGACCATATGTGTGAGGGTTTATTTCTGGGCTCTCAGCTCTATTCTACTAGTATCTATGTCTGTCTTTATGCCAGTACCACATTGTTTTAATTATTGTATCTTTGCTGTAGTTAAGTTTTGAAATCAGGAAGTGTGAAACTTCCCAAGATTTTTTTTTTTTTAACTGTTCTAGGTCTCTTGAGATTCCAGATGAAGTTTAGGATGAATTTTTCTATTCCTGGAAAAAGAAATCATTGGGAATTTGATAGGGATTACATTGAATCTGTAGATTGATTCAGGTAGTATTGACATCTCAATATTAATTTTTCCAATTCATGAACATGGGATGTCTTACTATTTATTGGTGTCTTCTCTAATTTCTTTCAGCAATATTTTGTAGTTTTTAGTGTACAAGTCTTTCACCTCCTTGGTTAAGTTTATAACTGAGTATTTTATTATTATCGATGCTACAGCAAATGAAATTATTTTCTTAATTATCTTTCTAGATTGTTCATTGTTGGTGTATAGAAATGCAACTGATTTCTGAGTGTTGATTTTGTATCCTAAAACTTTGCTGAATTTATTAATTGTAACAGTTGTGTGCGTGTGTGTGTGTGATCTTTAGGGTTTTCTACATATGAGATCATGTCATCTATGAACAGAGATCATTTTACTTCTTCCTTTTCAATTTGGATGTCTTTTATTTCTTTTTCTTACCTAATTGCTCTGTCTAGAACTTCCAGTACTTTGTTGAAATGAAGTGGCAAAAGTGGGTATCCTTGCTCGTTCCTGAGCTTAGAGGAAACACTTTGTCTTTTATCCTTGACTATGATGTTGGCTGTTAGTTTTCATATATGGTCTTTATGTTGCTGAGGTAGTTTCCTTCTATTCCTAGTTTCTTGAGTGTTTTCATCATGAAAGTGTGAATTTTTTCAAATGCTTTTTCTGCATCAATTGAGATGATCATATAATTTTTCTTTCATTCAGTTAATGTGCTGTATTACACCAATTGATTTTCACATGTTGAACCATCCCACATAAATTTTGATCTGTAGACTGGCTGATACTGAAGGATGAGCCAGTACAATATTTACCTTAATAAATAATTTTGACTATTGAAGAACTCTGAGTGATTTCTTCTGTATGTGTCTTTTTCTTGCTCATAGCTTTTTCCTTATAACATTATTTTTAAAGATTATGGAAGTCCATCATTCTCATTTTATGGAAATTAAGATATTTTAGAGAGGCATAAAGTGAACTGGTAATTTAAAAAACTAGAATGAACTATTTGGAGAAACTACTTATTACTTTAAAGAAAATTCTTGAGATGATTTCAATCTTGTGAAACAATGTGATTATATAACACTTCAATGGATCTATTCAATTGTAGTGATAGATATGTCATTTTCTCATTCTGGGAGTTTTTTAGCTCTTGATATTTTGAAAGTTAACTTTCTCTTTTAAAGTGATAAAACTGGCATAGGTATGCCAAGTTATATCCTCAGCAGTCCTACAAACTGGAGGAGCAAGGAAAGTGTGCTTTTAGAGCAGCACTATCCAATAGAAATTTAAGTTGAAACACATATGTAATTTTAATTTTTCTAGTAGTCACATTTTAAATGATAGAAAAGGCAAAACTGGTTTTAATATAATTTATTTAATCCAATATATTCTAAATATGATTTCAACATGTATTCAAATTAATTTTTTATTAAAAAGTTGAGATTATTTGTACTAAATCTTTGAAATACTGTATGTATTTTATACCTATAGCATACCTCAATTTGTAGTTGCCACATTTCAAGTGCCCAATCGACATATGTGGCTTGGGCTATAGCGCAACCTTAGAGTTCTACACTTCCTGAATTTATAATAGCATGCTTTTGCACACATGAAATCACATTATGCAATACCTAGCTACATCTCAGCAAAATATTTGTCGAGGCCCTCAAAGAGGGGAGAGACTGAGGGTTGATGAGAAATGGTTATCTCACTACTTGCTCAGTGTTTGAGGCTTATTGCCAGCCCTCAGAGTTCTTGGATAGACTGTTATATTCATAATCATTGTCAGTTCCTGATGTTTTTCCTTTTTAATCAGAAAGTTAGGCTTCTGGCAGTATTCAGTGCTCAATGTCATTGCCACTCATTTTTAATTTATAACATTTGGCCTCAATTAAAACGTTTTAATTTTTAATAGGTATATAAATGTCCAAATAATAAAAAAAGGCATACAGTGGAAATATTCTCTTATACCTGCACCCTATTTGTCTCAGTTCCCAAATCTCCAGTGCCTAATAACTATTATTTTTTCTCATTTATCCTTCTATCTAACAAAGCTTAATCTTCACAGCACTCTATTTGCCTAGGTCCCTTCCAAAGCCCTGGGTGGGGTCCCAGCAATGTGTTCACAAAGAAATCTATTTTTGTAAATAAAAATTTATTTTTATTTACAAATTTATTGTTGTAAATGTTGCAAAAATAAGATATCTTCAACTGCAGTAAGTTAAGACCATTGTCTCTTTCCACTCAACTTTCCCTCCATTATATCTTCCCTCATTTGAGTGGTGACAGAATTGATTGCATCCAATTTTGGAATCTAGCCAAAGAGAAGCTGAGTTGGAGCTACATTTAATTTAGGCTTAGAAGGGCATATTTATGTGGTTTATAGTCACTTTCATGTATAGTCAATTTATTGGTAACTGTTCTGATATAAGAAGAGATGCTAGGGCTTCCCTGGTGGCGCAGTGGTTGAGAGTCCGCCTGCCGATGCAGGGGACACGGGTTCGTGCCCCGGTCCGGGAAGATCCCACATGCCGCGGAGCGACTGGGCCCGTGAGTCATGGCCGCTGAGCCTGCGCGTCCGGAGCCTGTGCTCCGCAACGGGAGAGGCCACAGCAGTGAGGCCCCTGTACCGCAAAAAAAAAAAAAAAAAAAGAAGAGATGCTAGGAATATCCCTACTCTCCACTGTGCTGAATCTCCCCACCTCATGATACACAGATGCAGGACCAGAGATTGTATCACTACATGGACATGAATTAGTTCATACAACACTGGAAGAACATGTATGGTGGAAGAGAAACAAAATTTGAAATGTAGAGAGTTGAAAATAGCCTGTGGAAAATTCTTCCAAACATCAAACATGTAAAATTATAAATGGAAGATGTGATTCTCATTGACATCTGACCAAAACTAATGTTCTCTTCTGTCATGAATATACTCAATAACACAGTGTATATAATTATAAATGTACCATGCATGTTCTTCTGATGAGAATGGTGTAAAATAACATTTATCGAAAATGTACTCACTTATAGAACACAAACCTACCCCTGTCTATGTCAGATGTCAAATTTTACGTATTCCAATATATTGGATTGTTTTAGCATATCTCACATAGCTTACCCTGACAAAGTCTGGTGCTTTCTGAGGAAAAAGCAATCCAAATTGTTACTAATTCAGCAAATGGTCAACATGTTAGAGGAAAGACTAAATAATATATCTATTGCCTCCATATAAAATAGTAATGTGACTTGTTATTATGCAAAGAGGCAATAAAAGAGTAAGCAGCCCCAAAAGTTTGGGGGGAAAAGCACTATGGTGATGTGTCACAAATTAACAAAAGTAGTATGCTTTTTTCTGGATTTTGTGATGTTTGGTGTATTTTCTCATATATGCCAATGACTTAGTGAAATTCTCCATCTTTTCACCTTTTAAAAAAAAAAATATTCTTGCCTGAATAAAATTCCTGCCTGGTAACTCCAGTATCTGGAACACATCCAGTTTTGTTATTACCATCTGCGTTTTTTCCTAGTTTTGAGGTGTTTATGTCTATTGCTTGGAATGGCTAGTAATTTTTTTTGAATGCCATATATTATGTATGAAAAATTCTAGAGGCTCTGGGGATGTTATCTTCTTCCAAAGAGGGTAAATCTTTAATTTGCTAGGCAGATATCAGATGTTAATTTGCTGGGTTTGGAAAACTTTTTGTAAGGAACCAAATAGTATTGCAGTCTAAGAGACAAAATCAAAGATATTGTGTACATATGTATATAACAAAAAAAAATTCAAACATTTTTATTGATGAAATTCAACATATAATTACAATAATTGTGAACATTTTTGTAATACGGTCTAGCAATAAGAACGTGGGGATTTTCTTTTGGTGGGGATGCCATTTTGTTTGAGGTTTAAATTTAGTGTTTCCTATCATAACAGTCAATTGCAAATATTTATCTGTTAATACTGACCTGTAATGAGATTTTCTGTATTTCATCTTTGAAAATGTCCTTTTAAACAGATAGGTACTACCAAATATTGATATCAGACTATAATCATATGATTTTAATAGAATATGTTCATCCCTTAGAAGGCACTTATAGAATTCTATTAGATTCTTCTCTTATAGTTTAAGATCAGAAGATATATCCACTGAAAATTGGCTTGTCGGATCCTCTTTCTTGTTTTAACTTTTGCCAGAAGGAGGTCAACAAAACATTTTGACTTTACTTGTAATTTAAACAACATTAGTTGTTATCAAACAACTTCATTACAGTATAAGTTTTGCATGTAAGTGATGCTTGGTCTGGTAATTTTAAATTGAACTCATTAAAAAAACACCATCAAATCTACAGAAGTGTTAATTTCAGAAAAAAAGAAATTTCTCAAATCTATAACCTAAACTTCCAATGCAAGAAACTACAAAAAGAAAACTAAGCCTACAGCAAGCAAAAGGAAGGGAATAATAAAGATTAGAATGAAAATCACAGAAATAGAAAAAAAAAACAACAACAAAAAAGAAAATAGATTAAACCAAAAGTTCAATAAAACTAACAAATAGATTTACCAAGAAAATAAGAGAGAAGACACAAATTACCAAAATCAGGAACAAAAAAGGGGATATCACTACTGACCCTATCAAAGTTTAAAGGATTATAAGGACTATTATAAACAATATTAGAGCCACAAATTAGACAACCTGGATGAAACAGAAAAATATCGTAGACAGACACAAATTATGAAAACAGACTCAGGAAGAAATAGAAAATTTGAATATACCTATAACAAGAAGAGAAACTGAATTGGTAATTAGAAATATATTACAAAGAAAAGCTCAGGTCTAGTTGGTTTCATTGGTGAATTTAAGTATTTAAAAATAATACCAGTTTTTCACCAACTTTTAGAAAACAGAGGAGGAGGAAACACCTCTCAACTCATTCTATGAGACAGTATTACCCTGATAACAAAACAGACAGAAACCTCACAAGAAAAGAAAACTAGCCAATATCATGAACATACATGCAAAAAGCATTAATAAAATATTAGAAAAATTAACTCAGGAATGTATAACAATTTATATTCCACCTCCTAGTGTGGTGTGTTCCAGGAATGCAATGTTGGTTTGACAACTAAAGATCAATTAACATAGACTACCGTATTAGTAGAATAGTAAGGAACCAAAATCGCATGATTATCTCAATTGTTTCAGAAAAAGCATATGAAAAAATTCAACATCCATTTATGATTTTAAAAACTTAAACTAGGAATAGAAGGGAATTTCCACAACCTGATGAAGGACATCTATGAAAAACCTATAACTACAACCATACTTAATGGTGAAAGACTGAAAGCTCTCCCCCAAATATCAGGGAAAAAAGCCACAACTTTTTCCCCCAAATATCAGGGAAAAAAGTCCACTCTCAACATGCTTATTCAACATCAGATTGAAGGTTCTAGTCAGTGTAACAAGTTTTTTTTTTTTTTAAAAAAGCATCCAGTCCAAGTTTGGAAGAAGGAAATAAAATTATTTGCATATATCATGAGCCTGTGTGTAGAAAATCCTTTAAAAATCCATAATACATATGAGAAGCAATAAACTATTTTAGCTAGTTCACAGAATACAAAATCAATATGCAAAAATCAATTGTATATTTATACAATTGTAACAATAGGGACAATTTAAAAAACTGAAAGTTTTATTTATAATAGCATCACAAATAATAAAATACTTAGAAATACATTTAACAAAAAGAAATCAAACACTTGTACACTGAAAAGTAAAAAGCACTGTTGAGAAAAATTAAAGATCTAATGAATGGAAAGATGTCATCTTCACGGATTGGAAGACTTAATATTGTCAAGATGGTTGTTCTCCCCAGATTGATCTATAGATTCAACACAATGCTTATCAAAATCCTGCATGCTACTTTTAAGAAACTGATGAGCTGATCCTAAAATTTATATGGAAATGCAAAGAGCCTAGTATAAGCAATACAATTTTGATTAAGAAGAACAAAGTTGGAGGATTCACACTACCTGATTTCAAGACTTATTATAAAGCTACAGTGATCAAGAATATCGTACTGACAGAGGGATAAACATATAGCTCAGGAGTTAGCAAATAATCTTTATAAAGTGCCATATAGTAAATATTTGAGACTTTTTGGTTTCTGTTGCAAATGACGGCACTCTGCCATCAGAGTAAAAAAGTAGCTCAAACAAGATGTAAACACGTGGGAATGGCTGTGTTCAATAAAACTTTATTAACAACAGAAAAAAGGTAGTGAGCTGGATTTGGCCCACAGACCATATTTTGCCACCCGTTACAGATCATTGGTATAGAATTGAGAGTCCAGACATAAATCCTGACATTTGTAGTAAACTGATTTTCAACAAACGTGCCAAGACAATTAAATAGAGAAAAGATAGTCTTTTCAACAAATAGTGATGAAGCCACTGGATATCCAGATGCAAAAAAGAAATATATGGAGTAAATAAGTGATTTAACCAACATAGAATCTTACCTCACACTATACTCAAAAATTAGCTCCAAAGGAACCTGAGTCCTAAAAGAACTAAAATGGTTAAACCTCTATAAAAGCGGATAAGAGTAAATCTTCATGCCCCTGGTTTAGCAAAGAATTCAGGGCTTCCCTGATAGCGCAGTGGTTAAGAATCCACCTGCCAATGCAGGGGACATGGGTTCGAGCCCTGGTCCGGGAAGATCCCACGTGCTGCGGAGCAACTAAGCCCGTGCGCCACAACTACTGGGCATGTGCTCTGGAGCCCGCAAGCCACAACTACTGAGCCCGTGTGCCACAACTACTGAAACCCACACACCTAGAGCCTGAGAAGCCACCGCAATGAGAAGCCCGCGCACCACAACGAAGAGTGGCCCCCACTCGCTGCAACTAGAGAAAGCCCGCATGCAGCAACGAAGACCCAACGCAACCCATAAATAAAAAAATAAATAATAAATTATTTAAAAAAATAAGACATGACACTAAGAGCACAAACTATAAAAGAAAAAATTGATAAATTAGACTTCATTAAAATTAAAAACTTGTTCTTCAAAAGACAAGATTAAGAAAGTGAAAAGGTAAGCCACAGACTCAGAGAAATATCTGTAAATCGTATATCTGGTAAAGGACATGTACCTAGAATCTGCAAAGAGATCCTACAATTGTATAATGAGAAGACAAACAACCCAATTAAAAATGGGCAAAAGACTTGAATAGACATTTTACCAAAGAAGACATATGAATGGCTAATAAGCATATGAGAAAGTGCTCAACATCATTAGTCATTAGAGGAATGAAAATTAAAGCCACAATAAGATACCACCTTATAAACTTACTAAGAATGTTTATCAAAAAGACAGTATCAAGTACTGGCAAGGATAGGGAGAGCCTGGAACGCTCATACACTGGCAGTGGGAATGTAAAACGGCACAGCCACTTTGGAAAACAATTAGGCAATTTCTTTAAAAGTTAGTCATAAACAAACTTGCCATATGACTCCCATATTTTACTCCTAGGAATCTAGACAAGAGAAATGAAAACATAGGTCCACAAAAAGACTTATACATGAGTTTTCTTAGCAGCATTATTTGTAACGTGTCCAAACTGAAAACAACTGAGGTATCAATCAACAGACAAATGGATATACAAATAGAATAGTATTTGGCATTAAAAAGGAAGAAAATACTGGTACATGCTAAAGCATCGATAAACTTCACAAACATTATTGTAAATGCAAGAAGCCAGATGCAAAAGACTACATATTGCATGATCCTATTTATATGAAATATCTAGAAAAGGTAAGTTTATAGTCAGAGAGCTGGTCAGTGTTTGCCAAGGACCAATGGGGAATGACTGAAAGTGAGCCTGGGCGGAAAATGGATTGTTATGGTTACACAATTCCACTAATTTACTAAAACTCATTGAATTGTATACTTATGGCAGGTGAATTTTATGGTATGTAAACTATGCTTCAATGAAGCTATAAAAAGATAGGGCTGTTTTCTCATATAACAAGACATCTAGAGGTATATACTCCAGGTCTAGTCAATGGTTTGACTATGTTGTGAGAATTCATCTAATCTCTTTCTGTTGCCAATTTGCCATCCTTATGATGGTAGCTTTCATCCTCATGCTAGTTGCCTCATAATATAGCCTGCCATTGAGGCATTTAATTCATATTAAACTCAGAAAGAAGTGAGGGGGAGGCAAGAGGATGCTGAAAATTGTATCCATGCCTTTTTTCCCGTAAGCTCTAAGTAGGCTTCAAGTTACATCCTATTAGACAGACCTGTTAAACATGGAATTTTCTAGCTTAGCTACAAGGATATCTGGGTAAGAGTTCATTTAGTTTTCAGGAAGACAAGGAAAAGGGATTGGGAATGGGTATTAGGATATCCAGCCAAGAATTTCTGGCACTCTTTTTCTTTTTCAATAAAGAATATCAACCTTAATAATAGATTTCATTATATTGAATGAGATCAAACTACTTATGTATATATTTTATGGAAGAATGGGTATTCCTGGTATATGAATCACTCTAAAGATATATAATTATGTTTCTTCTTATAACCACATAATTTTAATTGTTATTAAAGTTTCTTCTTTGATATGAAAATACAGATTAAACTTCACAATGATGGGAAGGACCTCAAGATAAATATTAGAATAGCTGCAGTTCTCATTATTAAAATGCTTTTTAGTAAGAAAGTAAATTTAAACAGCTGATCAAAATAGTTGGAAAAGGACAGGAAAAAGAAACAAATACGGCTTTAATGTGCCAGGCCTAAACCAACCTAAAATACCTCTGTAAAACCTTTTATGAGGAAGGATTCAATATAGGTGTCAAATGTTACAGGCATTTTTTTTTTTTTTTTTTACTCCAAATATCCAACTAAATTTTTTTCCCCACTTCCAATTCAAGAGACTTGCTTGACTCAGAGCCTATTAGCCCATCTCTTCCCAACCCCAAGTTCAGTGAGATCTATTTTGGTAGACTGAAATCAACCATGACTGGAGTATTTACACCATAGAAATTGGCAAATGCTATAGATAAATCAGCGGGGTTTTTTTGTCTTCATGGAGAGCAGTTAATCAACTATGAGCATACTTCTGCCCACCTGCATCAATTTTTAGAATGACATTACACACAGAGAAACAAATTCCTCTTCTCTCATATACAACATGAGTCCCCAAAATGGGTCGATTTGTTTTTTCCTTTGAAGGTTTATTTTCTTCCTTAACTTGACATCAGCGTGCCCACTGATGCCAACACAAACACCAAGGCAGCCAATAGCAATTTTATGGCCAACAAAAATAAAGCCATGAAAATATTGAGGTAATTTAATTTTTGGATGGGGGGGATGGTTAAAAAATAAATTCATGGCACAGTAGTTTTGTGTAAGGGAAACATGGAAGTCTTCTGGCCAGAAAGCTCACATTATTGCCTAGGAGTGAGGACTTTTATTTCCTAAATATCACCAAAACCCACTGTCAGAGTGTATAAATATGGTAGGGCAATTGCTGCACCACTACTGCCAGTATCTCAAATGGTAAGCAGCCATCCTTGACACGAGGTGCCCTTGCATGATTGTAGCCAGGAGAGAGGGTGAAGGAATGCAAAGGAGCTCTACTCACCCTCACCCTCACTGGGGTGAGACTGAATTTGAGCACAAAGGATTCTATATGCTTCAGGCACACAATTCTATTTCATCTTCAATGAGATTGTTCTAGACTAGATGTTCATCATCTCTTTCAGGTTGAGAATTTAAGGAGGTACCCTTAGTAAAGAACTGGGCACCATATTCAGTGAGACAGAAAACCCTTGGAACACCAATTATACTTACTATGCCTATCATAAGACTATCATTTTTGATAGAATTGATCAAATAAATATATTTAAGATATCACATCTTGTTTTTAAACATTAAAAATCACAAGTTGATTGTTAATTCATGTCATAAAATTATACATTTTTAGAATTCTATAATGGGTCTTAAAGGTTGTCTATCTGATGATTTTCTACTTCATCTACAGCAAGAGGTAGCTTGGTCTCTGCCGGAACATCTCCAAGGATGGAGAATACAAGTCTCACAAAACAATCCATTTACTGTTAGACAGGCTAAAGATTTTCCTTATATTGACCTGAGATTTATCTTGTTGAAAGTTCCCCTCTTTGGTTCTAATTTGGATGTTGAAGAACCTTCTTGCAACTATGTAATCAAATGTCTGTGGCAGACAAATTATATTCTTAGATCAGTTGGAGGGTCAATCAGCCAAAATTCCTGTCTTCTTAAATGAGATTTTATTAAACCATGTTTCCTCCATTTTTAACTTGTGTTGTTGGATTTTTAAATTTAAGGGTAGGACATTATGTTTATCCCAAATCAATTTCACTTTCTTAGATTTGACCATTTCCAGAGAGTCGAGTTATTTCTGAATTCCTGGTTTTATCACCAAAACAATTAACTATTTTTCTAGCCTCACATCATTTGAAAAATTGATAAAGTGCTTTTTCCTTTTCCTATGAAGGTCACAGGTACATATACTTTTTAAGGTTTTTTTTTTTTTTGATGTGGACCGTTTTTTTTTAAGTCTTTATTGAATTTGTTACAGTATTGCTTCTGTTTTATGTTTTGGTTTTTTGGCTGCGAGCCATGTGGGATCTTATCTCCCCGACCAGAGATCAAACCCCCTGCACTGGAAGGTGAAGTCTTAACCACTGGACCGCCAGGGAAGTCCCTACATATATTTTTAAAATAGGACCCGACAGAGAGTTCTGGAACACCACAAGAGACCTCTCTCGATAGTGACTGGGATCTGGATTTGGTTGTTTCTAACAATTACAAATCTACTTCGTAGTCCTTGGATCCAATTCATTGATGAGGACATTGTGATGTAATAAAAAAGATATATTTGGTCTTTGTCCCCAGTTCTTGGCACAGAGCTCCTAAAACTCTTGTCTTGATAACTTCCTAAGTAACAGAGCAGTAGGAGTATCTTTTGTTATAATATTTGGGGTTTATCTCTAGTTCCTGAAATCAGCTCCAAAGCAATAAAGGGAAGAGTGTCTCTTATTATTCATAACAAGCCCCGGGCAAGCCTGTGAGGATGGGGGCTGGTTGCAGGGGAACCAACCAGGTGACTAGAGCTGGCAATTTCTGACCTCCAGGGAAGGGAGAGGGGCTGGAGTTGATCGTTAATGGCCAATGATTTAATCAATTATTCCTACGTAATAAAGCCTCCATGAAAGATCTTAACTGAAGGGGTTCAGAGAGTTTCTGGGTTGGTGAACTCATCAAGGTGCTGGGAGGGTGATGTACCCAGGGTGATCATGGAATCTCTGCACCCCTTCCCCATATCTCGCGCTATGCATCATCGTATCTGCCTGTTCCTGAGTTGTATCCTTTGTAATAAACCAGTAACAGTAAGTATACTGCTTTCCTTAGTTCTATGAGCTGTTCTAGCAAAGTACCAAACCTGAGGAGAGGGTCTTGGGCCCCTTGAGTTAAAATCAGAAGTACTGGAGGCCTGGACTTGCAATTGGCATCTGAAGTGGGGGAAAGTGTCTTGCTGAGCCTGTAACCCGTGGGGTCTGTGCTAACTCCAGGCAGTTAATGCCTGACTTTCTTGGTGTGGAAAACCCACACATCTGATGTAAGAGGCGGGAGTAGGAGCAGTGGAGGAAAACAGAAGCTTTCTTTCAAGACAACATTCATGAACATATTCCCGATGAACCTGTGGCAACTTCCACGGGCCACCTCTTGATTTTCTGTTAAAAACAGTCACACGGTTGTAAATGATTCTCTTTGTTAAAGTGTATAAAATATAGAAGGAAAAAAACTGAAAACTGAAAGTTTCCTTTGCACTCCCCTATTCTAGTACCATGCCTTTACTCAGAGGAAACCACTGTGAAATTGATCATTTCAGATACTTTCTTATATATTTTCATGTATATGTATTGATATACATATTTCTTTCTTAAAAATATATATAGGGTTGTGCTCTATGTTATCTCATTTAATAAACTGAGGATCTTCCATGACAGTACACATTCTCTTTAATGGCTTCAAAATAGTCCTCAATTTACCACAACTTACTGTACTACTCTCCTTTTGTTGGACCTTTAGGTTGTTGCCAAATTTTTGCTTTTATACACAACGCTGCTATGAACATCCTTTTATCTTCAAACAAATGAGAAAGAATTCATTAGTACAGAGTCCCAGAAATGGAATTGCTATATTAAAAGACATGCACATTTTTTTAACATCTTTATTGGAGTATACTCCAATACAATGTTGTGTTAGTTTCTGCTGTATAACAAAGTGAATCAGCTATATGTACACATATATCCCCATACCCTTCCCTCTTGCATCTCCCTTCCACCCTCCCTATTGCACCCCTCTAGGTGGTCACAAAGCACCAAGCAGATCTCCCTGTACTATGCAGCTGCTTCCCACTAGCTATTTTACATTTGGTAGTGTATATAAGTCCATGCCACTATCTCACTTCACCCCAGCCTACCCTTCCCACTCCCCATGTCCTCAAGTCCATTCTCTACGTCTGCGTCTTTATTTAAAAATCCTAATGAATACTACAAACATTTTTTTCCAATTTATATTTCTTTCAGGAGTATGTGATAGTACTCCACAGCCTAGCTATGCCAAGCATGGTCCTATGACAAGTAGAACTGGCATCTTCTGGGAGCCTGCTAAAAATGTAGACTCTTGGGACTTCCCTGGTGGCACAGTGGTTAAGAATCCGCCTGCCAATGTAGAGGACACGGGTTCAAGCCCTGGTCCAGGAAGATCCCACATGCCGCAGAGCAACTAAGCCCGGGCACCACAACTACTGAGCCTGCACTCTAGAGTCTGCGTGCCACAACTACTGAAGCCCGCGCGCCTAGAGCCTGTGCTCCGCAACAAGAGAAGCCACTGCAATGAGAAGCCTGCACACGGCAACAAAGAGTAGCCCCCACTTGCCACAACTAGAGAAACCGCCCACCCAGCAGCAAAGACCCAACGCAGCCAAAAATAAATTAATTAACTAATTTTTTGAAAATGTAGACTCTCAGGCCCAATTACAACCACTCAATCAGAATTTGCCAGCAAGATTCCCAGGTGATTCACACGGTCATTAAAGTTTGATAAGAACTGCTCTATATCTTCTTTTCCTCCCTAAAATATCATCAACCTTTAAAATGTTTGCCCTTTCTCCTTTACTCCCAAGTACTTAAAAACTATTTAATAACATTCCCTAGAATTTTTTCTGGGATCTCTACTAAAGGCATAAATTGATAATTCACAGAATCCACCCATTATAAATACAAAGATAATATATCCCCTTCTCTAATCTTTCGGCATGTCTTTCATGCTCCAAGATTTTTTATGGACAACTGATAATTATTTAACAAATACATCTGCTGGTTGCCTCCATTTTCTGAGCACAATTTACCTGGGTTGAGAGACCTGAATTTATTTACAGCAGTGAGGTTCTCTCTTAAAGTCTTCTCACTTGTGTTTAAATCTAGGAGGACGTTCACAGACCACCTGGAGGATATTGAAGAGCCATCAGAGAAATATGTGAGCCACTTTGAAAACTACTGCCTCAGAGGATCCTTTAACAAGTGCTCTGGGTGCAGGGGTGGTTGCCCCCTCCGTCTTCCACCTCCCACCAAATCTCAAAGCGGAGAGCTCCTTTCTGCAGTCCTGTTAATTGGAGTGGATTGCTCCTGGATTATCGCCTTTTATGAGTCAATCTTTGACCTTTATACTGCTAATGTTTATTGAGTGCCTAATGCAGCCCAGATACCATGCTTTACACACATCAATTTTCTTAATCCTTGAAGCAGCCCTCTAATATAGACACGATTATTAGTCATTTTCCAGAATAGGGACTGAAATAAATGATTAAGTAAATGGTGGCATCTGGCTTGACTCTTAAATACCACTCTATACTTCCTACAGGTGAGAAGCAGAACTATTTGGAGGATCAGAAAGGGACTCAGCAGAACTGAGGACTTTTTATGCAAAGCATCACTTTGCTGTTAAGTAAACAGTATTAGAGACAGCGTTGTCATTTATAGCATTAGTAAATATAAAACTAAAACAAAATTGCTTTATCTATAAACATAAGTAGCATTCTTGGGTCTATTTATTCCCATGAATCCTGTTTCCTGGGGAGCCTAAGGATCAGAGTTGACAACAGTTCCTATTTCTGGATGTTTTTGAAGAAGTTAAAGAAAAAAATAAACATGATCCTCGACCCTTGCAGAAATTGCTGCTGATGCTAGGAGCACCGTGGTTCACTATTAGGGTTAACTAACCTAACTTTCCTAGTCCTCCTTGAGTCTCTCCCTTCTATGACCCTTTAGCTGTAGATTCCGTAAGAAGTTTTAAGTTGTTAATAAAATTCTATCACTACAAACTGCTCGTTTGTCTGTTCCTGATACAGGAGCAGGAAAAGTTTCCACTTCTTTCAAAGATACATTGATTGCAATTTTAAAGGAAGTCTCAAACTGAAATCAAGTTCAATGAAAAATATATATTTCCTTTTCAGTACTTTGGGAATGAGTGCATATGTGTGTGTGGTTATCGTAATATATAAGACGTTAGTAATTATTGCTGAAAGAATTGTGATACTCGTTTATTAAAAGATTTCCTGGAAGCTACAGATTTTTTCTCAAATATTCAATACTCTCAGCATTAATTTATGCACCAGGAGAATCTGAACAAATTATGCAACACCTATATAACTTAAAGACCTCTTCGGGGGCATTTCTTGAATTTGGGTCCTGTCACAAACATACTTTCTACATAAATATTAGTTAGTTGCACTCCATAGGCTCAGTCCGCTTAGACATTGTAAAATAAAGAGAAAAAGAAGGATAGCACTGATATAAAAAGTGTGTATTAAAAAGCACCAAAAACAAGAAAAGGGGGGAAAAAAAAAAAGGGAAACCTATTCCACTAACAGAATAGCTATAATGTCTCTTCTTTGATGAGTTTTCCTATATTAAGGCCCGGAGGAAGTTGATGAATGAAACATTTATAAGGGAAACAAAAGATCTTATGAAATTATGGGAAAAAATTGACTTGTAAGATAAGGATGATGAGCAGAGCTGGGGGCAATAGTCACATTTCCATATTCTCTTCTTCGAAAATGGAACCTAGAGGTTCTCTTGCAAAATGAAGTGATGGCTTGACTAATTTTAAAAGTTAATTAAATTGGTATATATAGCAATTTGTTAAATCGTTAAAAATATTTTCATAAAAGAGAAAATCATGACTTTTATATAGTACATCTAAAATGAATAAATACCAAAGAATTTAACTCATTAATTAATAAGGGAACCAATAAGATGTTACAGCTGGTTCCAAGGAGAATTTAAGAGGTGGAGACATAGGAAAATCATGAAATACATCTGCAAATAGAGGCAAAAATTGGCTATGTCTGCAGGGTAAGGGAGAGAAAGCAATTGTCTCTCCACCAGCCAAAATTTATTTGCAGGACTATTGCCCCAAAATATTTGTATTGGATTCATTATCTACAAATTACAGTTGTAAAATAGCACAAAGGCAATGAAGGACATGAGCCCCATAGAACCAGATAATCCAAAAGAGTGTGCTCTAAACTGAACATAGTTTTCCACTGAAAACCCCCAATAATCTTTCAGTACATTTCAAAGGCTTTCACAATTTTTCCTACACAGATGATATGAAATTAAACATAATTATTCCTATGGCTACATAAAGTTCTTAGTATTTCTGATGTAGATATAGCCTTCTCAGGTTTGATATCATTCCAAATACACAGAGCAATGGTTTACATCTATTTTTTGGATGGTGAAGATTCATCTTTTACTTGCAGAAGCGTCATTAGCAAAGCCCATTAACAATTCCTGGGAAATAAAAACAGAATTTGGGTAATAAAGTCTAACCTTTTTTTTCCTTCTCTTTTCCTTTGTACTTAGTCGTTTCACTTACAGGGTGCTGCGCACAGAGGCCTTACACGTCACTTCAGGACACAGGTCCTAGTGCGAAATGGCCGTATTTTCCACAGCTCAGCGGGCCGTGTGTCAACAAGACGCCTTGATTCAAGATGGCAGCGGCGGGCCGTGCGCACAGACGCTGCACCCCGCACTGCGGTCTGGAGCGTGAGCCGCGCAGCTCCGCCCATCCCCGCGAGAACTCTGCCCCTCTCCCGGCAGACGAGATCCCTATAAAGCAGCCCCGCCCACGGCCTGTGGGGAGATCAGGGACTCTAGAGCGTGGGCGCGCGCCTGTGCATTTTTTGATAGAGAATAAAGATTTCCTTTGCTTCTGAACAAAACTCGGTCTCATTCTGTTGGCTCCAAGGACATGGGGCAGATGGACCCTTGTTGGGGACTGACTCAGGAGGGTCGGTAACAGAAGCAGAAGATTAAAATGGCCATAGAGGATTCACGGTTCCCTTTTGTAAGGAAACCACGCTAGATGGGAGATACCAGATATGGGGGCACATCAGAACTGGGAGCTGGAAGTTGTGGGGACAGCAGACTTTGAATCTTCGGTGGGTCTGGCCTCTGGGGTTGTCAAAGGAAATATCAAGAAGCATTGCAAAGATTTTCAGTATTTCTGGAAATTTATTTGTTAATTCTTCTAAATCTTGGAAAATGTTATGTTTTTTCCTTTTATCAGAACACCAAATTAATTCATGTCTCCCAGATGAGCCATTCATTTTCTGAATTTTTCTCTTTTGATTACCAAGAGTTGCATATACTTTGCATGAACTCCCTCTCTTCATTTATTCTCTGTAATTTTTTCATTCTGAAGTTCAAATTGCATTACAAGCACCATTAACAACAGCAAAGAAATTGTTCAGTTGTAGCTCTTGTGTTCCGATCGAAGCTATTTCTCTCAAGGTGATTCATACTCTCAGACTTTCAAAGATGTGCAAACGTTTATGTCGTGACTAATATACCAGCAAAGCTTCAGCTGTACCAAAGACCAGAAGTAAAATGAGAGCAGTGAACTAATTAACGTTGTATGTACTGAAAGAAACCGGCAGCTATTTTCTGTATTGACCACTTGAGAATGGGAGGGTGGAGTTTGTCAAGTTTAAAACCCAAAGCGTTGACAAGGTTCCCCTCGAGACTTATAATCATGACTCAAATAGTATTACTACTGGCAGCATGCAATGTCATCTTTAAGAAACTTCAAAACTGGCACCAGAGAACCAATTGCATGCATCTGGGAAAAAGAATTGAGTGCATTTTGGCTTTTGAGCTTTTCAGAACAACTAAATTACTTCTCTTCTGACTGAGAAGCTATAATTGTAGCTCTGACAAAAAAAAGATTTCCTGAGACAAATTCTTCTTTTAAAAAATCTAAATTAGACTGTTTACCCTTAACTTAAAATTGTGCACGCCAATGAAGGCTTATGCAAGATTGTGTTAGTGTCAGTACTGTTTTTCTACAGGATTTAAAACCTAATGATCTGGGGCTTCCCTGGTGGCGCAGTGGTTGAGAATCTGCCTACTAATGCAGGGGACATGGGTTCGAGCCCTGGTCTGGGAGGATCCCACATGCCGCGGAGCAACTAGGCCCATGAGCGACAACTACTGAGCCTGCGTGTCTGGAGCCTGTGCCGTGCAGCAAGAGAGGCCGCGGTAGTGAGAGGCCCGCGCACCGCGATGAAGATTGGCCCCCGCTTGCCACAACTAGAGAAAGCCCTCGCACAGAAACGAAGACCCAACACAGCAAAAATAAATAAATTAATTAATAAACTCCTACCCCCAACATCTTCAAAAAAAAAAAAAACCAACCTAATGATCTTTGGACTGTCACTTCCACTGCTTCAATGTCTGGTTGAAATGACTTCATACTTGTAGGGGAACTTATCACTTGGGAGGGTTTGGTCTGTCTGCCTTTCAAAATGCTTTGCAGAAATTGTGGGAATAAGCCTGGTAGAGTGCAATGGAAGTGGCTCTTGATGTATTTTGTCATCTATTTTTTCTCTTCTCAGTTTTTTTTTTTTTTTCACATGCTGATGCTGGCTACTAAAAGCATCTTTCATTCCTTATGCCTAGCAACCGATCTACTTCAGGAATAGACAATTGTGTTGCAGCAATGGAGAGGAATCAAAGCCTATCAAAGATTAAGATGGATTCTTAGCCAGAGCAGCCTGGGTTTGAATTCCAGCTCTGGCTGCTTTTACAGCTGTGTGACCCGGGGCAAGTCACTTCATCGCTCTATTCTGTTTTCGCATCTGTAAAACAGGGGTGATAGTATCAGTGCCTACCTCAATGGATTATTTTAGAGATTAAATGAGCTCACTTTTGTAAAGTGCTTGGAACACAGCTTGGCACTTGGTACATGTTATATATTTTGAATTAATTAAGTTAAAATAATTGCTCTCAACTGTGAAGGTTAGAAACAAGACAAATGTCCATCAACAGGAGGCTGCTTAAATCAGATATAGTACATCTGCAGAACTATACAATGTAAGTATTAAAAAAAATGTGGCGGGCTTCCCTGGTGGCGCAGTGGTTGGGAGTCTGCCTGCCGATGCAGGGGACACCCGTTCGTGCCCCAGTCCAGGAAGATCCCACATGCCGTGGAGCGGCTGGGCCCGTGAGCCATGGCCGCTGAGCCTGCGGGTCCGGAGCCTGTGCTCCGCAACGGGAGAGGCCACAACAGTGAGAGGCCCGCGTACCGCAAAAGAAAAAAAAAAAAGAATGTGGCAAGTTCCCCTGTCTTACATGGGAAGAACTTAAAGAAAAAAGCGCTATATATATATATATATATATATATACTGTACCATAGCCCCAAGTAATGCCTTGGAAAAGAGGATGAGGGTTGAGGGTGTTCAGTGCTAGCTCTCAGTTCCCAAAGAGAACACTAATGTTGCATTTAATGCAAAAGACACCAGAAAGTAGTTCAGAATCTCTTATATGTGTCTTTATTCTTTTAGGTAACAAATTTAAGTTCATGTCCTTAATCTTTCACAATTATCCTTTTTCCCCCTACTAAAACCATAATGAATCAGACTTTTATTTAAAAAATAATAACTGAAACTGGATTAATGTTTTAGTAGAAAAAAAGGGTATATAATAATAATAAAAAAAGAAGCCTCCCAAATTCCCAAGTCTCTGTGCCACTCAGAAAAAATTGTTGATTGTAGTTACCTCTGTGTTCTTCCACACCTCATTTTCTATGTGTGTGTGTGTATAAATGGTGGGAATTATATGTTCACTTTGGGAGTTAGTTTCCTACTCTGCAAAATAAGGATAATACTTGTATGTATGGGAATACAAATGTTTTGCTGTATAACCCCAGAGCCTAGAACTTCAAATGTTATTTGTATCAATCAGGTCATGCTTTTTTTTTTTTTTTTTTTTTTTTTTTTGCTTATCAAATTGGAAACTTGTTTCTATTTTTAAATTTTATTTTATTATTTTTTTCTTTTTTCATCTTTATTGGACTATAATTGCTTTACAATGTTGTGTTAGTTTCTGCTGTACAACAAAATGAATCAGTTTTATGTATACATATATCCCCATATCCCCTCCCTCTTGAGCCTCCCTCCCACCCTCCCTATCCCACTGAGGGTAGCTGTACACAAAGACTCTTAAAAAGACAGGGCAAAAATCCCTTGGGAAAAAAAAAATCGGTCATGCAATTTTGAGTTGCCTTTTACTGGAAGCACGGTATCAACTAAGCATGGCACCAAGTCAAGTTAAGGCATGGTCCCAACTTACTCTGTGACTCTTGGAAGTCTATGTTCTACTCTCAGAGTCCCAGTTTAAAAACAACATATGAAAACTAGCTTGAATGTAGAGATGAGTGATCAAGATCATGAAGGACCTGGCACTATGTGTGTGAGGTTTGGTTAAAGAAAAGGAGAATTTAGCCTGGAGGAAAAAGGTACGTGAGGATAAAATGTTGCTAGGTTGTCATATGGGATAGAAATTAGATTTGATCTATAAGGCACCAACAGGTAAACTATCTTTAATGGGGAGAATTAAGAGAGAGCTTTTTGTCTCAGTCTATGAAAGAATTTTTATGGGTAAACACTGTCCAAAGATGGTATAAACAATAATGGTTTTCTTCATTGTAAAAAGAATGCATGTCCTTTTAAGAAAATCAGAGAGCACAAAATCTTGAAATATAAACATTGTTATTATTTGGAAATCTCACCATCTGTTTAAACTCAAGCACGTTAATGCATTGTTGGGAAAAGTTTTGAGTTTAATAGTTCACTGAGTTTGGCAAATGTGCGTGCAGCACTTGGTCCGGAGCTCAGCAGTGAAGTTACAGACAGGATGGCACTTAGATTAAATAACATTTTGGGCCCCTTTCAAATCTGGGAGCCTATTATCTTATAAATGTCAGAAGCATTGATTCTATTGAGTGCATAGCTCAGGCTGGCCTTAGTTCTAGGCCTCCTGTGAATATGTGAGTGTTAGCTCAAACCTTGCACTGTAACAGCTCCATCCACAGCTGGAAATGGAAACAACTAGAATGGAAAGCTGATGCAGTTGCCAAGCAACTAAGATTTGGATAAATATGGCTGTCTTTTCTGGTGTACCAGATAAGTAGATAAACAAACATTCTTTTGAATATGACTCCATCTCATCCTATGAGTACATTTATAAAATTAAAGAACTAAGGCAGATAGTTAGGTCATTCAGGGCAAAAATTTCTATGCATAATCTAAAAATTAAAAAACCCAAATGGCTTGACCCATGAGATTAATGTCCTCAATCCTACATTTTAATGTGTGAGTAGGACAAAGTCTCAGCAACACACTTCTCCTTGAGTAGGCAGTAGATGGGGTAGCACCAGAGACAGAAAAAGACGAGAAAGAGAATTGAAATGTGCAACTGTATTTCTTCTATAACTTGGAGTTGATTTGTGAGTTGGGATGTCTTTTCTTAGAATCTTGGACCACAGTCAGTAGCTGCTAGCAAGACAATGAGGTCAGTTTCTGGCAGCAATGAAATGGTTGTTTCCCCAACTAGACTCTGAGCTCTTTGAGGGCATTTAGTTTTGTATTTCACAATGTCCAGAAAGCATAGAGTACTAGATATTAATTTACTACAATTACAGATCAAAGATGTCCTTGATATATGTATATTCACTTATGTTTCCCAAATTTATGGGCACAAAATATACATATTATACTAAATATACCCAATAATGTACATACCAATCAAGATACCTGAAATGATGCAAATGAATTCTCTGAATATATTTATTGTTATTGTGACACTTTAAAGCTTAAGCTAAGGAAAGCATTCTTCCTGCAACAGTGGTGAAATATTGAAATTCATACATCAAATCTTTTTTCAAGAATCCACTGCCATGCTTGTGTTTAGAAGATGGTGAAGTTTCAAAATATTAAGTGTTTATATTTCAATAGTTTTCTTTTTCTGATGTTTAGAAATGACCTGTATTCTTTTTACAAGAAAAAAAACCATCATTATTTTATAATAATAATTTTTTTAAAAACCTAGGAAGATTCCAACTAGTCCCAGTGTAGAGGATGACATTTGCCTAACTCATGGCTAAACTAGCTCCTCTTGGTACCCCTATGGCAGGGGGTGAGAAATGAGTATGGAGTGGAAATCCTGAACATTGGGGCTGAAGGCTCTTTATTCAATCGGCTGCTCTAGAGTTGGCTTGTATTGAAGGTCTGGCAGCCACACTTCATCATGGCTAAGGAGTCTGCAGTGGCTGCTGCTACAGCTCTCTTCCCATCGCCCCATTCCACACATCCTACTCAGCTGTCCCCAACCCCACCCCTAACCCACAGTCACTCTTGTAAATTTCTAGGGGCTTTGCATTGCCAACAGTTTTGGGAGTCACCAGATCCAACAGGCATAAAAGGAAGGGTATTGAGGAAAGTTTTCTTATAGCCTCAAAGGGCAAATTGTGTGAAGGAGGAGAAACGGGGCTGGATAAATACAAGAGGAAAATCAGATTCTCTGAAGGCCACCTGGTGTATAGTAAGTTCTCCCCTTAATGCACACATTAGAGGTTCTGTGTTATTATTGTCACAAGTCTAGGGGTTAAGCATTGTCATCATCCTTATTTATAAAGACATTGAGATGCAAAAAGGTAAAAGGTTGAGCCAAGATTTGTTTTCTCATTCTGCTGGACACAAAGCCATTAAACGACCTTTTGAGAAAGATTTTTTAGAGCAGACAGAATCAGTAAGAGAATAGGCTTCATTTAAATCACTACCACCACTGCTGTTCCCTCTCTTATATGGGCAGAGATGACTCTACTTAAATCAGGGCGTTCCGATTTTTCTCATTACTCTAGAAGATGTTAAAGATTATGAGCTTTTTAAGGGCAAGATCATATCTCAATCCCTTTTGCATCCATAGCCCCTAGTACAGTGGCTGACACCCAGCATGCAGGTGTGGAATGAAGCTGATGGGGAGAAGACCACTGGCATATTGTCTCCATAAAAAGCTGTGAAGGAGTTTCAAGCTTATGAAGACCTGGGATTTTGTTTTACCTCTGCCACTAGTTTACAGTCCTGGGAAAGTGACTTGCCTAATCTGTGCTTTGATTCTCTATGAATAACATTAAGTAGGTTGACCCATGTGTTCTTGCCTTTTGCTCCTAAGCTTCTGTGTCTACAGGAAGGCTTATGTTTCCATAGAGAATGGAAACATTCTGCTGGAATACTTAGTTCATATCATCAGTAGCACCTGCCAGCTCTTACATAGCTCAAATTCAAGGCGCATAGTTTACCACTTTAGAGGAACCTCGTGCTCACAACAAGAAATTAAGAAAAGCAAACAGTCAACAAGCCTGGGCATTGTTGACAAATAATCATGGCAACTCTGGAATCAACTTTTACATAATAGCAGCTATTTACTATAATTTGGTGGAAGCCAGTCTGGAGACCTTCTAAGTATATAATGTGACTCCGTTCTGTATAGTAAGTAGCTTTCCTTTAGGAAGAAGATTGTCTGTCATGTTGAAAGGACTCTACTTACTTATGGAGATGTGAAAATGTTAACTTCCAGAATCTAAAGAATATAGTCTCCTCTCAGGAAGATGTTGTGCAAAGGCAAAATGAGAAGCACAATACCAATATGTTTGTGTGCACATGGAGGAGAGTTTTTAAAAATTCAATTAATTCTTAATTCAAGACGTTGTCTTAGTAACTACTATTTCAAGATGCTCAGCGCCTGCAACGTAATTCATAGCTTCACCAAGGCAGGAGAAAAATAGAAAAAGACAGAACCTTAAAATACCCTTGCCAATTAAATCCTGAATTATTTTTGACTCTGAGAATAGTCAGTCATTTTATTTAAGCTGTTAAGGATGACAAAGAACGCATTGATTCTTCATGTTTCCACTTACATTTTCATTGCTTCACAATCTTCCGTGTGTTTTGGGGGTTTCATCTAATCTCCTCTACCTCCAAATCCAAGGTGTTAAAAATAAAGACCAGCTTAATATTTGAACTTTACCTTGAAGGCTAATGACAAAATAATGGAGTTCATGACGCAAGTCACAAAATCCCCATCATCCCAGGGCAATCTCAAGAAATGCAGAAGGTGTGGAGGGTGGAGCCACAGACCACACACCAAAGCCAGCCAGTACTTTCTTGTTTACTCTTTATAATGAGAAGTTCATTGTTTTAGGGCACAGAGATCAAGACGACTGCATAGATTCATAGCAAACCTCCAAGGTTCATTTAAAATTTCAATAACTGCCCATTAGTAAGCCTCTCATATGGTAGGTTCCTGTGGAAGGTCTTGTTCTTTGGCTACTGAAAAGCTATTCCCCACTCCCTTTCTCCTGACATCCCTTCTACAGATGCTTAAAAGCCAAACAGTTGCTTTTGTAGCTTTTTGTCTAACAAGGGATGGCGATATGATATCATTGAGATAATCAGAATTCTGCTGGGTGTTTCTAGGTGAGCTTGCTGTCCCCATAACAAGGGATAAATGTCCAGCAGGACCTTTCTCCTTTCCCCCTCATTCCTGTCTTGAATGCAGGCATGATGTCACGATCTTTAACACTTATGTGTCCACCAGGAGGCCACAAACATAAAGAAAAGGCCAAGAAACTTTCAGGCATGCACTCCACTGGATTAAGGCCAGCAACTTCCTCCATCTAGACTTTTAATATACATTTAAAATATATATTTAAAAACCGTTTATTTGTTTAAGATGCTGTAGATTGGGTTTTACATTGCTTGCAGTCAAAGCATCCGTAGCTGATCGAGTGTTTCACATACATCATTTATAATTCCCACAACACTCTAGAAGGTAGCCATTATTATCGCTATTTTATAAATGAGGAAATGGAGGCGTGGAGTCTAAATTACTTGTCTGAGGCTACGCAACGGTCTCATCACTTTACTAGCATTTCCAATTTTTAAAATAGGTGTCATTTACTGGCTAAATATGAATGCTTCCTGCACTTACAGCATTCTCCCACTGTGTGTGTGTGTTTGTGTGTATGTGTGTGTGTGTGTGTGTTGTATTCTTCCCACTAGGAAAGTTTGGCTCTAGTCTGATTCTACTACAACCTGCTTTCCAGGCTGCTCCTCATTCAGTTTCCTGTCCTGTAAAATGATGGGTTGGATTACAGTTCAAAAATCTCTTCCAGCTCTAAAGTTCTATGAGGCCATCATGTCCTCATAAGATTGTGAGCTTCACAACACTACGGATTCTGTCTTTTGTTTGTTTGTTTTCAAGCCCACATTGCTTTGCCTGTGGCAGATATGCAGTAATTATATTACGTATGGTTTAATTAAATTCCAATCTAAGGATGTATAAAAGAAGCCTCAAGTACCTGGGGGAAATATTAATTCAAGCTCATAAAACAGACATTGGAAATGATATTCCTTAGAAGAAATATACCATACAAGTGCAAGATTCATTAATCTACTCAAGGAATGTTTGTTACATATCTCTTATTTGTCTGGTCTCTTTTTAAAAAATTGATTAATTAATTATTTATTTTGGGCTGTGTTGGGTCTTCGTTGCTGTGCACGGGCTTTCTCTAGTTGAGGAGAGCAGGGGCTACTTTTCCTTGCGGTGCGTGGGCTTCTCATTGCAGTGGCTTCTCTTGTTGCAGAGCATGGGCTCTAGGCACACCAGCTTCAGTAGTTGTGGCATGCAGGCTCAGTAGTTGTGGCTCACAGGTTGTAGAGCGCAGGCTCAGTAGTTGTGGCACACGGGCTTAGTTGCTCTGCGGCACTTGGGATCTTCCTGGACCAGGGCTTGAACCCATGTCCCCTGCATTAGCAGGCAGATTATTAACCACTGCACCATCAGGGAAATCCTGTGTCTGGTCTCTTATGAACATGGGGCTGGTTGTGATTTTATGAGAAGTTGGCATTACAGTTGGGGATGTACATGAGGAGTTACAGTACAGCACAGCAAGTGTGATGATTCAAGGACATATGGGAGAAGATTTCAGACCCAGGCAATCCAGCCTGGTGAAATGCGGAAAAGCTCCATGGTGGGACCGATTGGGTGAGCTAAGTTTTGGAGGATGATGATAGATATCAACAGGAAACAAGAGGAGATGGGGTGGGAATGACTCTGGCTGAGGAAACATGTCCAAATCCGTTCAGACACATAAGAACATGTCTTGAGAACTGCAGACTTGGTCTGTACGGCTGGAGTATAGGACATGGATGGAGTTGGGGAAGAGGCTAAAGAACTAAGATGGGGCTTGGTAATACAGGGCAGTATAACCATGCCGAGGGGGATGGCAGGCAATGTGGTGCCAGGGATGTGACCAGATTTGAAACGTTAGAAAGATGGTCGTGTAATGTGAATTTGTAATATGGTCAGTGTCATGCACAGTAGCCTCTTTTTTATTCCATAACCATAATATGATTGATATTCATATAGTCTATGAATAAGAGTGATAGAAGGGTGGCGAGAAGACCCAAAAGTAGAATGTTTCAAGGTTCCACGGGTAAGATGATGAGCATTTAAACTAAGGCAAGGAAATGGGGATGGCAAAGAATAGATAGTCATTAGTTATGTCAAGGAGGTAGAAAGATAATACTTCTGATGAATTAAATGACGGTGGGGCTGGGGGCATGGTGACCAAGAGTGTAGCACTCAGGAACCAAGGGCAGGGAGGAAGTTTTGTGAAGCCAGATGAGGATACTTGCTTTGGACGCATCTAGAATGCCATGCAGTGTCTAAGGACAAGATGTCCAGTAGAACACTGGACAAATATGGGTCCGGTGCTTAGACTATAGGGAATCATGAGCACGTGGCACAGTGATTCTCAACCCTTTGAAAACCAACATCTTCTTTATATAACATAGAATAATAACCCTGCAATTCATAGATAATATGCACATATAGTAAATTTTTTAAGAATCCAAGTAAAGCAGAAATCAAAGGAAATTAGTTTATATTTTAAATGGAAATTTAATATTTATATACTTAGGCATGGCTACGTTTACAGTAAATAGTTAAAGGTTAGACCCTGCAGACCGGTTCCTTTGTTCATTTAACTGTTCTTCACTAAGTGCTTCTAGGTTATCAGTACAATTTCAGGCACTGGGAGAACAGCAGTGAAACAAAAGAGATACAGTCTCTGCTCTCATGGAATTTACATTCTCTAACGGGGCAAGACAGACACCAAACAAATAAATAAGGAAATAATAATGTGATTTCTTATGGTGATAAGAGCTATGAGAAAATAACATAAGATTGTTGGGATAAAGAGTGATTTGTAGTGAGGGAGGCTACTTCAGATGGTAAAGTCAGGAAAAGTCTCTCTGAGATATTAAAGATATGAAAGAGGTAGCCAGGTGGAGGAATCAGCAATATCTTAAGATGGAGAAAAGCTGTCCGTGTCTGAGGACCAGAAAGAAGGCCAATGTAGCAGGAGTGTAGTGTTTTAAGATGCAATCACAGGTCATGTAACCTAGGGCCTTGAAGGTCAACCTAGGAAGTTGAAGTTTTGTTCTAAGTGCCATACAAAACCATTGGAAAATTTTAATCAGAGATGTAACGTGATCCGCTTTACCTTTTTTAAAGTACATTCTGGAGACTTCCAATTATGACAGCATGGCAGACTAGATGTCCTGAATGAAATCTAATCTGATTAAAATGTGAAATGAATCCCTCCTATTAGAAACAACTAAAAATTCTGGATAATTTTATATGTTTAACACTTTCAAGATCTTGCAAATAAGTAAGGAATTTGCAGATGCCAAAATGAAATGATACCAGGAATCCTACTTGGTACATGCCCGAAACTGGCTTTTATCCTAAGGGTGTCTGCAACTTTGGTGAACTTTAATCTCTGTTTTGATCGATGCTCAGGGCACAGAGAAGGAGATGAAGTCTAGGGTCCACCCGAGCTGGGAGTGTTATAGGGAACTCCTATATAAAGCTGAGATCCCCAACGGCTGGATCTTAAAGAGTGAACAAGAAATAAAACCACAGTGCAGAAGGAGAAAGCAGGCACTCCCATACATTGTTACTGGGAGTATAAAGCAGTATAACAATTTTGGAAGATGGTCTGGCTGTTTCTTATAAAACCTAGTTTAATCCTACCCTATAACCCAGCAATTCTACTCCTGAGGTTTTTACCCAACAGAAATGAAAATATACGTCCCAAAATTGACTTGTATGTAAATGTTCATAGAAGCTTTATTTATAATAGCCCCAAACTCGAAATAGCCCGAGTGTTCATTAACCCAAGAATGGATAAACAAATTGTGGTGTATGTATACAATAGAATACTAACTAGCAATAAAAAGGAACAGACTAATGAAACATTTAACAACATGAATAAATCTCAAGAACATTATGCTAAGTGAAAGAAGATTCACTCAAAAGAACACAGTTGATTCTATTTATATGAAATGCTAGAACAAGCTAAAGTTACCTAAGGAGGAAAAAATCTGAACAATTGATATCGCTAGAGTTGGAGATAGGGAACATGGACTGACTTTAAACAGGCATGAGAAAATGTTCCAGCATTATGTTAATGTTCTATATCTTATAGGATTAAAGCTCATAAAACAGAAAAATTAAAATTTGTGCATTTCATTTAAATTTTATGGATGTATATACACACACACACACATATATATACATGTATAAATATATATTTCTGTTTGATAATAAAAACAACAACAGATCACTCTTGCTATTTTGTGGTGAATGTGAATGGACCAAAAGGGTCAAGAGAAACCAGCTAGGAGGCTATTGCAGTGAATCAAGTGAAGCATGATGAGAACTTAGCCTAGAGTAACAGTAATGGAGGTCAGGGAAAGTGGTTGAATTCATGATTTATTTTGGAGCTGGAGCCAATGTGAAATTGGATACAACAGTTGAAGAAAAGATAGGAAATAAGAATGACTGCTAATATTTTAGTCTGTATTATTAGGTGCACAGAGGTGTCATTAATTGAGAAGAGGAAGATTAGGAAAGGAAAAATTTGATGGGGGAACACAAAAATTCTCTTTTCTGACCATTTCAGTTTTGATAGCTATTTGATATTAAAAGTGAAGATACCAAGTAGATAGATAGTATAATAATCTGGAGGAGAGGTCAGGGCTTCAGATATAAATTAGAGAGTCTGAGCATATAGGTGATATATTTCATCACTTGTAATATTAAAATATATGAAATGGGCTTCCCTGGTGGCGCAGTGGTTGAGAATCCGCCTGCCGATGCAGGGGACACCGGTTTGTGCCCCGGTCCGGGAGGATCCCGCGTGCCGCGGAGCGGCTGGACCCGTGAGCCATGGCCGCTGAGCCTGCGCATCCGGAGCCTGTGCTCCGCAACGGGAGAGGCCACAACAGTGAGAGGCCCGCGTACCGAAAAAAAAAAAATATATATATATATATATATATATATATGTGAAATGTTTAAATGCATATAACAGCTAGCTAGTTATATAAATAGCGGTATTCATAGTAGAATATCATGTAGCCTAACAAGGGTGTAGGTTCACATAGGCTGATGCTAAAGATGTTCAGGATATATTGTTAAATTTATTTATTTGTTTATTTGTTTGTTTGTTATTGAAGTATAGTTGATTTACAATATTGTGTTAATTGCTGTTGTACATATTCTTAAATTTTAAAAGCAAATGGCATATGTATCATATAATTTGTATTATAAAATCCCATATAAATGTTTGTGCATGAATAGAAAATTTCTGGAAGATACATAAGCAGGTGTCAACAGTGGTAACTTGTCCGGAGATGAAGTAGAGGCATGATATGGGGATGGTGGATTTTGCTTATCCCTTTTTATTATGTCAAATTTTACCTCAAATATGTATTTTATAAATAAATATCAAGTAAATACCTAGGTGGTGATTGTGGTGGTATTGTTTTTTCCAAAGGGGCTTCTGGTTATGATAGAAAGAGAACCAAATTAGGAAAATGAAAACCTAGTTTCTTCATTGACTCTTGTGACGTCATGGGACCAGTCATCTCTTCTACATAGGCTTTAATTTTCTCATCAGTAAAGCATCATCGTTAAGCAAACAGCTCTCTGCATTCAAAGTCCCATCTAAGCTAATTTTGCCTTATGCTACATTCAATTCAGGCTTAATTATTTACACCACACACCAACACATGGACTCAAACACTCTGCTTTACATCAATCTGATCCAATCTATCCAAATCTATTCAATTCATCCAGTCTTAATCAATCCATCCAGTACTATTGATATTTAATTCAACAGGGCATCTACTCTATCCCAGGCACTGTGTAAGTGACAAGACAATAACAGACAGTCCTAATCTTGACAAAGAGTCCCTGGTCTAGTCAAGGGACTAGAGCCATGTAAACAGTTATAACACCCTCTGTAATAATAGAAGCATAAAGAAATTCTGGAGGTGAAATAGAGGAAGCAGTGATGAACTCTATCTGGGAAGACTGGGGGAGGTTCCTTTGGTAGATTGTATTACAGTTTACCAACATCTGTTTGCCCTTCCTGAGAGAAGATCCTACTTTCCCAAGCCACTGAAGACATGCTTGGCCAAGAGACTTGCTCTGCCAATGGAGTATGAGAAGTGATATGTATCTCATTCATTCAAAAGTTTAAGAAGAGTTTGTGCTTTGCTGTAATCTTTTCCCTCTGTCACCAGCCACAATCCAGATAGTCTCTGCCAGGGTATCCTGGGTGCTGGAGTGAAGATGACATGAAACAGCATGGAAGCCAAACACAGTGGACGTGTGGCTTGACTGAGATTCAAACTCTGTTATCATAAGCCACTGAGATTTGGGGATCTGTTCACAATGCGCACCTTTCAGGGCTGCTCAATGATGTTGGGCTGAGTCTTCCATACAAAGAAATTCAAAGCAATAATTTACTAAAATATCAGGGGTCAAAAGCACCAAAACCACATCATTCATGAGCAAAGCAACCCAAGATAGGTCCTAGGAAGGAGAGCACATTACCTTGATGTAGTTCACCTTTGTTTCAGAGATGAAACACATTTCTCTCTCAGTGAGTGACAATGAAACAATTTCTGTCATATTATCCTTTTAATTTAGTTGCCACAATTGCAAAACTACACTTATGCATAAATTAGACATATTATAAGCAAACACTGTCCCTGACTTCAAGGTGGCTCTATCCTAAAAGGAGTAAGTCAAACACTCAACTTTATACAGAGACCCGATAAGCTATAAGTAAAGGCAGTTTTTTTCCCTATTGTTCAGCCTTTTGCAGTGAGAGCGGAAGAATCTGTTCCTTGGCCCAGACAGCTCTTTTGAATTTTCTAAAAAGATAGCCCTAGTGTCTAATAGGAGGTAGATGATGTGGAAGTGGAATGGTATTTTGGGAGCAAAGACCTTAGCTAAGATACCAGGTTTTGGGGCTCTTGGAACACTTGGCAGCAGCATCACTTGAATGACAACCAAAACATTTCATTAGGAATCTCATGACTTTTTCTTTTTTTCTTACCTCTCCTGTTCGTTCATGAAGCTGAATATTTTTTTCCAGATAGAAAATGAGATATTTCTGAATATTGGCATATTTTTGAAAAGATACAGTGCTTTAAATTCATGGACATTAACCTTAGTAGGCCTTGAGAGCTGCTTGTTAGTCCTACTCTGTTTCTCACCATAATCCCACTCTCCTAGACTTTTATCTTAGACCTTCACCTCCCTCCTCAAAACACAAAGTTTTGGTGCTTGTGCTGCTTAAATTCTGGGGGCATGGAAGACCAAAAATAAACAAGCAAGCAAATATACTTATAGGTGATAAAGGTAATAACAAAGAATAAAGAAGGAAAAGGGTTAGAGTAGGATAGATACAGGTAGAAAGTGGGATGGTAGTTTTTTTTTTTTTTTTTTTTGGCCTCACCATGTGGCACACAGGATCTTAGTTCCCCCACCCGAGATGGAACCTCCACTCCCTGCAGTGGAAGTGCAGAGTCTTAACCACTGTACCGCCATGGAGGTACCGGGTGGTGTCTTTGATTGGCAAGTCTGGGAAACTTCTCTGATGACATTTAAACAGAGAACAAGAGTAAGGGAAGTAAGCCATGTGGGCATTTGTAGGAAGATCATTCTGGGCACAGGGAACCACATGTGCAAAGGCCCTGGGGCAGGAGTGTGCTTGGTGTGTTCAAGGAAGATAGTGCAGCTAGAGTGGAGAATGTGAGGGGGAGAGTGGCAGGAGAGGAGGTCAGGGAGGTGGCAGGGAGTAACCAGAACACACAGAACCTTTCAGACCATTCTTACCTTTGCTGTCCTCATTCTTAGCAAATGACGTTACCTTTTTTTTTTTTAATTTTTATTTTTTTTGGCTGCATTGGGTCTTAGTTGTGACACGCAGGATCTTTGGTTGCGCCACCCATGGGCTCTTCATTGTGGCATGCGAGATTCTCTCAAGTTATGGTGTACGGGTTTTTCTCTTTCTCGTTGAGGTGCACCGGCCCAGTAGTTGTGGCGCACGGGCGGGCTTAGCTGCCCCGCAGCATGTGGGATCTTGGTTCCCCAACGAGGGATCAAACCTGTGTCCCCTGCATTGGAAGGCAGATTCTTTACCACTGGACCACCAGGGAAGTCCTGACGTTACTTCTTATTGCATTGAAAAAAATCGAACCAATCAAAAGAGAACTTTTACCTCATCACCCCACCTACTTCCCTATCTGCATCTGTACCCTTACAATTTGCCTTCTCTCCTCTGACTGTGGAGGACTACTCACATTCCAGCCTCATCATTTGAACACTAGATCACCCCCTCTGCTTGTCAGTGACATTGCTCCTGCAGTGGTCCACTCTCCTGCGACATTAATATTTTCTCTCTACTGGATAAATTGTTTCATTGCTATAATCTTCTACCTTAAAACATCCTCCTTTGATCCCTGCTCATTTCGTTTCTCTTAACAGGAAAATGTTCTCCATCTTTCTTGTCTGTACTTACCATCACGATTCCTTTTATCTCATTCATTCCTGAGCCCAGTACCAACCAACTTTTGCTCCCAACCCTTCTCAACATCTTTCTTAACAAGCTCATCAGCAACTTCCATGTTGCCAAATCCATTGTTCATCCATTGCTCATTTCCAAATTCTCATCTTTCTTAGCCAATCCACAGCACTTAACACAGTCGATTACTTCCTCCTTAAGGCATTTTCTCCACGCGATCTCTTAATTTTCTTTAGCAGCTGCTCCTCTACTCTCCTTTCCTGAAACTTCCTTTTCTTCCTCACCTCTAAGTGTTGGGACAGGACCACGGGTCTCAGCTCTCAGCTGGCTCCTGGTCACCATCAAAACGCATGCCATAGGTGATCTCATCCAGGTCCATGATTTAAATACATTTTTATCTTTATGACTTATGCATAATTGCTAGAATAGCTAGATTTTTCTGCAAAATACCCTCAAATCTCAGTGCTGTAGGAAAATAAAGATTGGCTTCTCTTTCACTCTAAGTGTCCATCATGAGTCAGCAGGGATATCTGTTAATTGTGGTCACTCAGAGATCCAGGCTGACACATATGTCCACAATCACGTAGGCAGGAAAAGCAGACATGGTGAGCTCTCAAAGCCTCTGCCTGAAGTGACAGAATCATTTCTGTTCTCATTTCATTGGCTGGATCAAGTTACATGGCTATGCCTAACTTTAAGGGGGCAGGGAGTACAGTCACATCGTGGACCTAGAAGAAGCAAACCACAAATATTGGTCAATAGCTCTAATGATGACAACAATTCTCACAGTTTTACCTCAGACCCTGGCATCTCTGCTAAACTCTAGATTAGTGTATCCACCTGCCTGCTTGACATCTTGGCTACTTAATAGACAACTCAAACTTAGTACATCCAAATCAAAATTCTTGGTTTGTCTCTAGCCTTCACCTCATATTACCGAATTTGTCCTTGCTTTGATTCTGCCTTCTTGGTAAGTAGTCGTTCCATCCTACCTGCTACTCAGGCCAAAACTTTGGAGTCATCTTTGACTACTTTCTGTTTCCCAAACCTCACACTGTTTCTATCTGCAAATACTATTGACTCTTAACTGAAATATATACAGCATTTGACCTCTTCTCACCTTATTATGACCATCTAGTGCAAACTGCTATCATCTCCTGTGTGGACAACTGTGATAGTCCGCTAACTGGTCTCCCTGGTTCCCTGTTTGCCCCCCGACAGTCTATCCTTCATACAGAATGTAGAGGAATCCTCCCGAAGCTTTGCTATATTTGACCTTCCCCGGGCTCAGAACCTGTCAGTGGCTCCCTATCTCACCCGCAGTAAAATCCAAAGTCATCATGGTCTATAAAGCTGGACAATGTTGTGGCTGCTCCCTGCCACCTTGCTGACCTCCTCTCCTGCCGCTCTCCCCCTTACTTTCTCCACTCTAGCTGCTCTTTCTTCCTTGCCCAACACACCAAGCGCACTCCTACAGCAGTGCCTTTGCACATGCAGTTCCCAGTACCTTGAATGATCTTCCTACAAATGCCCACATGGCTTACTCCCCTACATCCTCTTGTTCCTGGTTTAAATGTTATCAGAGAAACTGATAAGATGTCACTATCCCCCTTCCCACCTCTACTGCTCTCAATCCCTTTTCCTTTTTTCTCCCTTGTCATTACTTTTTCACCTACTGGAATAGCGTATTTACTTGTTTGTTTATTTTGGTCTCCCTTCCTCCCAGAATGTAAGTTCCATGAGTACCAAAGCTGTATGTTTTTCTACTTTCATGTCCCCAGTGCCTAAAACAATGCCTAGCACATATTAAACAATAAATATTTGTCAAATGAATAACTGAGAAAAGCAATTAAAATGTCTAACCTTTATTGAATGCTTACTCCTTGCCTTTCTCAATGCTTTACATTATGGTACTTCATGAGGCATCATCCCCCTGTTACAGAGGAGGAAATAGAGACTTACAGAGGGTATGTAACTTGCCTAAGGTCACTCAGCCGGCACATGGTGGAGCCCAGTCTCAGTCCCAGCTCACTCTGCCTCCAAATCCGAGCTCCTGATGACCTTGTCCTGCCATGATTTTGGCAAACTCCCTAGTGAGCAATCTATTAATGCACTCTTAAATTAGAACCTAAAAGTAAGGAAGGATTAATAATTAAATGTTACCATAAAGAAGAACTAGACATATCTAGAAGATTATGAACTCTAAATGGAATGAAAAATCGATTTGGAAATTCTGTTGATTTTCAGTCTTCCATATTGGGTCTAAAACCAGGTGGATAACATTTTTATACTTAAACAGTGACCTGATATAAAGCCTAAGGCCCCAGAATAACTCGGTGCCCTTGACCAGTGTTGAAGGGACAAACAAACAAGCAAACCTCTGGTCAAGTTTCTCTCCTCCCTCCCTCCCTCCCTCCCTTCCTTCATTCTTTCCTTTCTCTCTCTTTCCTTCTTTTTCTCTTTCTATTGCAGTATAATTGACACATGGGTCAAATGTGTTTCTGACCAGCTTTTGACCCTAACGAATTAGGCTGGCAGAAATGACTGTTGTATGCTGAATGCATCTTCTAAAATTGCTTCTGATCTAAGCTATCTGTTGGTGTCACTGGAAAGTTCAGAGAGCGCTGCGTCACTCTGAGCATATTCGGTTTCCCTGGAAGGAGGGCATCATTGGCTCTGTCTTTTACAAACAGCAACATTTCTTATTAATAGGGTTCTTTCTGTACAGGGCCATGGATTATTGATGGATCTCACTGTTAGGCGAGGCCCCCATTGCCCCACACAAATATGACACAGCTTTTCAGCCTCATTTCAGCAGGCCCAGACGTCCCCTCCAGCAGCCCACGTGTGTACCTGCCCCAGGCAATGTGAGGGTGGCTCTTGTTCAAGCTACATAGCAGAGGAAGAGCAGCTTTCTCCTGGCTGAGTGAATAAAGAGAGGAGAGGGGAGAGATGCTGGTGTTGTCATCTCCCTGGACAGACACTACTCCTGGGTGCCTCTCAAGTTGACCAGAAAGCTCTCACTGGACCCTGAATCTTTTTTTTTTTTTTCAATTTTAATATACTTAACCTGCTATTTTATTTTATTTTATTTTTTAAATTGAAGTAAAGGGACCCATAATCTTAACTGTAACCTATCAGCACCAAATACCTTCTCTTCAAGCTCCTTCTCATGTCTCTCTTCTCTTAGTGTAGGCATTTTAATACATGTAAAAATGCACTGAAACACGCAAAGGGCTAGAAGCTCTATCGTAAGATAAGGTAGTCACCAAAGGAATGCTTTTAAAATTATTTTTCCTATCTCCTTTTCATACATGCTTTAAGAGCTGCCCTGGTAGGAGCGACCTGAACTAAAATCATAGTGTCACCGTAACTGGAAGAAAGGAACTCCTGAAGTTACCTAGCCAAACTCTTTACAGATGAGGAAACAGAAGACAAAGAAGTAAGGGACTTACCCAAGCACATAATGGTGATAACTGGTGGGACATGGATTAAACTTGTAGCCCTTGACCTCCCACTCCATCGTCCTGCTAAGTGTATAGGCTGCTGGCTTCCTCTGGGTGTAGGTTCCTGCCATTGAGTGTCATGGCTCACTCTGTGCTCTCTAGATCTGGCCATTTTTCCTCCAGTGCATATCCCAACTCTAGGAATTTGGACTCACATCCTAACATCTGGCTGGTTGGTTATCAGATTTAGAAAAAGTGTCAGTCTCCTAAAAAATTGGGTGCTAAATTATATCTAATAACTATTTAACATACTCTACCAACATCTGAATTTCTATTTTGCTATTAAAACTGGTAACCTCTTATACAGCTATACCCCAGGGCTCTACCACTCATAACACAGCACACCAATTCCTACATTTCAAACATGAGCAACTATAGCCACAGAAAGAAGAGAACTTATTACTTACAAATTAGGTATTAGGATGAAAAAGGCATTAAAGGCAAATGAATTTACATTGAAAAAAAAACTTTATTAATATGGCAGCTTTAAAGATAGCACCAAATACTTTTTATTCCTCCCATCAAGAGGTGGGGTCTAAGTCCCCTGCCACTGAGTCTAGGTTGGCCTTAGTGACTCACTTAGAATCCACAGAATGTAGCACAAGCAATGCTATGTAACTTGTTGGGCTGGGACAAGAAAGGTCATGCAGCTTTCACCTTGTTCACTGGAGTTCTGAGCTGTTGTGTAGAAAATCAGACAGCCCTGAGACTGCCATGCTGGAGCTACCATCTTGGAAGTGATCCTCCAGGGTCCAGCTGTTTGGGTCACTGTGCATTCCAGACATCTTGGCCATTCTAATCATGCCTGCTGATGGAGTGCAGACAGTGTATAGCAGAGAAGGGCTGTCCCCTCTGTGCCCTTTCTGAATTTCTGACCACAGGACAGCAAACATGAACAAATAGCTGTTTTTGATTTTGCATCCTTAGGTTTTGGGGTGGTCTGTTATACTGCAATAGACACTGGAACAGTTAAACAGTTCAATGTTTCTCTTTGTTCAGAGTCACAATTCTTCACCCTATGGTGACATTATTTTTACTTTCCCACCTTTAGAGAATACTTTGCATCATTCTTTGATGCACTTGCATGTTCCATAGTCTTTTTACAGCTTTTATGCTTGGATTCATGTCTGCGTTAACTGACATCTCCTCTGTGTCTGAAGAATCTATACACACCTACTAGCTATATCTAACTTAACATAACTGAAATCACGAAAATGATTACAATTTTATGGTAACCACTGCAAATAATTCCTCTGGAATAAATATAAGAAAGATAACTGATCTATAAAACAATAAACATTTTAATTTTAAGAAACCAGTTCCTACCATTTTAGTTACTCCTTCTTTATTCTATCAAAGATTTTAAAAAGTCATTTATTCAAAGATCACATAAAAATTAATAATGTCAAGGGAATGTTAGCTGCCATATATTGGCTATTACACGAAGAAAAATTCCAGAAAGATGTAGTATATTTAACATGCCTTATACATAGAAAATGCCCAGTGATGTCCAATAAAGATTAAACACTTAGTGTTGACATCACTGTAACAGAAAAGGAAAATGGACAAAAAAAGAATAAGAATGACTCTGGAAATGAAAAATAATTACAACTTTAGTTTTTAAATTGTAATTTGTAGAATCCACTGGCTATATCACTTGTCTGCCCCAGGGCTATGAAGTGCTGAGCTGATGATGTTTGGAACTGCAGGATCTCAAATATGACACTAATTCATCGTTTAGAGTTATAGAGCTTCTACCCTTCTGGCACAAACTATTTCTATCAGGATCCAAACTTTTATCTAATTAGCAATAGCTGGAAAGAGTTTGCCCTTTGCAACTGGGAGATGTGCTTGCGTGTGTGTTTGTGTGTGTGTGTGTGTGTGTGTGTGTGTGTGTTCAACTATTCTTTCTGGCAGATTATAATCAATGTAGGTTTTTATAAAATACATTCAGAGACAGCAACTGATCTGATTGAGAAGACAGTCAAAATGAGTAAATCCAGTTCGAATGGACCTTGCTTGTTGATTTTCCCCTCATCTCAAGAACCTGTACTTAATTAGGTATACAAAAAGTTCCCATTTACTTCAAAGCATAGTGGGTATGTATTTCTGTACAAGCAAGAGATTTACCTTCGATATTGGTTGATATCATTCTTTGGAATAATACTCTTAATAGCATACTAGCAACACAACGATAGCTTAACAGATTTGTTCAAATTTCCGAGGTTAATAATAGAAGAGAGTAATACTGGCCAACCCCACAGAGAACCAGGGGATTACCCAGGACATCTTACTTTTGGAGCATTCCTTGAGTGGGAATAAATGAGTGACAGCTGCTCAGCCAGAAGCTCCTAGCTGTGCCTAGCAGTGTGGCATCCGCAAAGTTTTCAGAGGTCCTCAAGCCCTTATTACATAATTTATTTTAAAAGACCCTCAAACTAAAATTATATTTTTTCTCTTAATCACTCAGAATCCATCATGTTAAGAAAATCTGGTAACCCCACGGAACCACTAAAATTCTCTCAAAAGAATTACCCTGAGGCATGACAATCACATTGATTACAAAAGCTTAGAATCAACTACAGGTATTGGTGATAGGCAAGTGAAACCAAAGAGTTTCCAATACGAAGTGAAATTTGTCACCAGCTTGTAGCATTTACCTTTCTGTACACAGTGGGGATGCCAGTAAACATTTTATCCAACCGAGAGGGTGTTACATAAGCTTGGTGAGTCTGCTGCCGCAGAGAATGTGCATTTCTAAGGGGAGAAATCTCTTGTTTTGAACAATTAAGTGCCCTGTGGTTCTCTCTGGCATTTCCTGTGCAAGCCTCTTAAGTGTCTCATCCTTGCAGAAATGCATGAGTTGATGCATGCAGTGCACAGGTTGTAGGAATGCTGAGATGATTTTTTTTCGTCATAGATTTCAGGGCTAAGTTTGCAAATGCATTTTTATAATGGTTACGTTCCCTCCCCACATCGGCGTGCTGAAATGTCTCACTCTGAGAGAACCGAGAGACAACTACTGTGCCAGAAGTGGCAGCTGGGAAAGATTAAAAAAATATCAGATAAAGGAAGCAAGGGCTGAAAGGTAAGGCAGACAGCTGGGAGATTTAAGGGACGCGGCTTCTAAGCAGCTGAAAGAGACAGCAGTCCAGAGCGAGAATGTTTGCAAGATAAGAGTTTTGTGCAATCTGAAGAAATATGCCAAAGATGATAAGAAATGCAGCTGTTATGAAAGTGTGAATTATCAAGATTCCCGGTATGCCCAGGACATAAAGCAATTCCACATGTGTGCTTGAGGGGCAAGCACAGGGACTTCTTTCACTGGTCAGTCTCACTCCTTAGACTCCAAGTGAAGACCCTGTGTGTACCTCCCATTCAGCCCTTCCCAAGCTGCTATGGCTCCTGTCTCCCGTGCTATTTCTTCTTCAAGTTCTCCTTTCCTCCTTAATCTTTTCTTAACTGGCATTGAGACAGTCAAGCTCCCTACTCAAGCTCATTCATGGCAGATGACTTGAATCACACACCTTTAATAACTATACCCTACATTTAAATCCCATGTTATTATTATTAAGATTGGCATTATTAAAAGTTTATAATTATTTGGCACTCTTTGACATATACTCATTCAATTTTATATTTTACTACAATAATAAATCACAGTATAACACTTTTCCCAAAACAGCATAAGTGGAAAGAGGTCAAGATGACCAAATAGTCATTATAACCCTTAGTACTGTGACTACATAAATGTTGACAACAGAAATTAAATTCAGAAAATGAGCACAGAGGCATTTGTGCTATGCTATCTTTCTGTATATCTTTATATATTTTTAAGCATTTTAATCATGTAAATAACTTGCCTTGGAGTCCTTAAATTTGCTTTTGAAGGGTCTATAGAATTGAAATCATGTTTGTTAAACTTGCCTTAGAATTTCTGAGACAATTCCTAGTGACACAGAAAGAGACTGCTAAAATAATCCAGTGGCAGTTAGTCTTTGGCATCATCCAGACCTGGGTTTCAACTTACAGTTCTACCACCTTCAGTTATGACTTTAGGCAAACTACATTAGCCTCCACGTCAAGTGAAGATAATAATGCCAAGTCTATAGTGAGGCTGTGAGGATTTAAGATAATGTATGCAGTTACTTACGATTGCCAAGATATGGAAGCAACCTAAGTGGCCATCAACAGGGGAATGGATAAAGAAGATGATATACATATACAATGGAATGCTACTCAGCCATAAAAAAGAATGAAATAATGCCAACATGGATGGACTTGGAGGGCATTATGCTAAGTGAAATAAATCGGCGAAAGACAAATACTGTGTGATATCACTTATACCTGGGATCTAAAAAAAATACAACAAACTAGTGAGTAAAACAGAAAAGAAGCAGACACATAGATAAGAGAACAAACTAGTGGGTACCAGTGGGGAGAGGGAAGAGGGGAAAGGCAAGATAGGGGTAGGAGAGTAAGAGGTACAAACTATTCTGTATAAAATCGATACAAGGGTTTATTGTACAACATGGGGAATAATGCCAATATTTTATAATAGCTATAAATGGAGTAAAACCTTTAAAAATTGTGAATCATTATATTGTACATGTGTAACATATAATATTGTATGGCAACTATACTTCAATTAAAAAAAGAAAAGAAAAAAAATAATGTATGCAGTGTCTGGCATAAGTGGATGCCCAGTAAACGGTAGCCAAAAATCTAGACATTTAAAGTAAAGAAGTGTACAATGGTAATAAACAGAAAAGTGTTCAGTTTGATGTTGACTATTATCAGTATTCCTTTTCTGATACAGATCTATCAGTATTTCTTTTCTGACACAGAATGACTCTTTGAAAGTGACACAGGGGCTGCAGGGAAAGCACCAATCAAAGGATCTGTGAGGTAAGATTGTGTGTGTGTGTGTGTGTGTGTGTGTGGGTGTTAGTTTCTGCTTTATAACAAAGTGAATCAAAGCTATACGTATACATATATCCCCATATCCCTTCCCTCTTGTGTCTTCCTTCCACCCTCCCTATCCCACCCCGCTAGGTGGTCACAAAGCACCGAGCTGATCTCCCTGTGCTATGAGGCTGCTTCCCACTAGCTATCTATTTTACATTTGGTAGTGTATATATGTCCATGCCACTGTCTCACTTCCTCCCAGCTTATCCTTCCCCCTCCCCATGTCCTCAAGTCCATTCTCTACATCTGCATCTTTATTCCTGTCCTGCCTCTAGGTTCACCTTTTTTTTTTTTTAGGTTCCACATATATGTGTTAGCATATGGTATTCGTTTTTCTCTTTCTGACTTACTTCACTCTGTATGACAGACTCTAGGTCCATCCACCTCACTACAAATAACTCAATTTCGTTTCTTTTTATGGCTGAGTAATATTCCATTGTATATGTGTGTCACATCTTCTTTATCCATTCATCTGTTGATGGACACTTAGGTTGCTTCCATGTTCTGGCTATTGTAAATAGAGCTGCAATGAATATTGTGGTACATGACTCTTTTTGAATTATGGTTTTCTCAGGGTATATGCCCAGTAGTGGGATTGCTGGGCCATATGGTAGTTCTAGTTTTAGTTTTTCAAGGAACTTCCATACTGTTCTCCATAGTGGCTGTATCAATTTACATTCCCACCAACAGTGCAAGAGGGTTCCCTTTTCTCCATATCCTCTCCAGCATTTATTGTTTGTAGGTGTTTTGATGATGGCCATTCTGACTGGTGTGAGGTGATAACTCATTGCAGCTTTGACTTGTATTTCTTTAATGATTAGTGATGTTGAGCATCCTTTCATGTGTTTGTTGGCAATCTGTATATCTTCTTTGGAGAAATGTCTATTTAGGTCTTCTGCCCATTTTCGGATTGGGTTGTTTTTTTGATATTGAGCTGCACGAGCTGCTTGTAAATTTTGGAGATTAATCCTTTGTTAGTTGCTTCATTTGGAAATATTTTCTCCCATTCTGAGGGTCGTCTTTTCGTCATTTATGGTTTCCTTTGCTGTGCAAAAGCTTTTAAGTTTCACTAAGTCCCATTTGTTTATTTTTATTTTCATTTCTCTAGGAGGTGGGTCAAAAAGGATCTTGCTGTGATTTATGTCATAGAGTGTTCTGCCTATGTTTTCCTCTAAGAGTTTGATAGTGTCTGGCCTGACATTTAGGTCTTCAATCCATTTTTAGTTTATTTTTGTGTATGGTGTTAGGGAGTGTTCTAATTTCATTCTTTTACATGTTGCTGTCCAGTCTTCTCAGCACCACTTATTGAAGAGGCTGTCGTGAGGTAAGATTTTGTACATAAAATCCCCCTCTGAATTCTCACTTGCTTCAGCTTCCCACTTGGCCAGTTCCACTCTCCCAGTGTATTATGTTTCCATCGGGCATTGGTTTATGCCAAGCACGTTGCTGATCACGATCAATGAGAAGCATATGGAGTGTTTTTATTTAATTAATTAATTAATTTAATTGAGGTATAGTTGATTGCAATATTATATGTTTCACCTGTATAACACAGTGTTTCACAATTTTAAAAGATTTACTGTAAAATATTGGCTGTATTTCCTGTGCTGGGCAATATATCCTGTAGCTTATTTATTTTATACATAGTAGTTGGTACCTCTTAAACGATTATTCCTATGTTGCCCCTCCCCCTTCCCCTCTCCCCATCAGTAATAACCACTAGTTTGTTCTCTATGTGGAGTGTTTTAAAAATATTATTGATGAAGTAGCAATAGTGCAGAAAATCGGCATTAAATTTTTTAATATGGTTCCCCACTGATAAGCAGGTACAGAAAGTACAGTTAGATGTCAGGCTAAAGGTGAAAAGAGTGGATTCGGTTGTAATTGGGAATGAATCAAACATGTTCAGAGCAACGCTGAAAGCTTCCTCAGCCCCCTGGAATCTTCTACCCCCATTCTTCTCAGAATTCATACCTACGTGCAGGAATTTTGCCTCCACTAATTCAGTGGTCACTTGCTCATATGTCACAGGAGATTGAGGACAGGTGCTAAGGAACCCAGGGGAAGCGCATAGGGTTCACTAGAAAGAACAGGGTCAGGAAGCAGTGTGTTGAGGTGGTGGGTACAGAGGATGTGTTTTCAGGCCACCCCAACCTGAAATCCCGGTTCTGCACCATGCTGAATTTGTGGCTTTGGGCAGGCTGCTTACTGCTGAATGGGGATACCACTGCTTACCTTATGTTTAATGAGGATTACGTACACGCACCTGGTACGCGGTGTGTGGTTAGTGGTGCAGGCCACTTCCCTCGCATCCCTTGGCAAACTTTCTGTTATTTCTCCAAAGGCCCATCAACGGGAGCGACCAGCATCGCATCGAGGCAGAAGCAGCAAAGCACGTGCAAACACCGATGCGAAGAGCTCACCTTTCTCAGCCACAAATGACCTTTTCATATGTAGAAGGAAAGTATACTGGTTAGCAAGGTAAGTACATTTTCTTTAATCTTCCTCCTCTCTTTTCTGACTCGCTTGTCTGCTTAAAATGGAAAGTGAGGATAGATCAAAGAATTCCACTGTTCCTTATCCCTGGAGGCCCAAGGGCCCTGATGAAGCTCTATCTGATCCTACCAAAGGCACCATAATTGTCTGTTTCTACCAGCTTTCAGTTACAAAAAATATACTCCTTTTTCTTAAACATCAAAACCTTGCAAGCATAGTTCAAAAATTCAGCTGTTGTCCTGTCTTTTATTTAACTAGAAAATTAGATATCTAATTCGTGTCCTTTAAATGACCCCCCACCCTCTCACCCCCAGATGAAGTCTCCTGCCACCCAGCCAGCCCCTCTCCGGCTCTTGCCCACAGCAGCCCCCTTAGTGGCAAGTCCTCACCTCGTGCGATCCAGCCCACGTGACCCCCACTCCTTCATCTCCTCCCCTTTCACTTGTTTTTCAGGGAAGCTTGTTTCTTTTCTTCATTATTTTCTTCTACTTCCTTTGCACATCACTCTTTTCTCAAATTTCAAAATGTACATAAGCAAATGCAGGATGGAAGCGCGTACTCTAAGACTCTCCAAAGGTATCTTCTCTATCTCCTTCGCCTCACCTGAGGCACCTACGGCACAGGTGGCACAGCTAAGAGTCAGAGTATTCAGAAAGTAAACAAGTTCATACCTGGTTGGGACTGTCAGATGAACATAGTTTAAAAATAGAGCTAAACCACAACTTTCTACTTGGCAAAACTATGTTTTTGTATTTCACGCTCATTTTGGAAGTCAGTCTGAGATATCTGTCCTTTTAGGAACACATTATCTGAACTTTTAAATGAAAAGAAATAATGATTGCTACTCAATCCCTGTTATGATGTAATCAGAATGACCTCTAAGTGTGGAAAAATGGAAGACAATGCACAGTCTCCAACTCACTTAAACTATATTGATAGTTTAGTGGTAGCAACTTGAATTTAAAAAATAATTGCATTCATCTTCTGGGAGACAAGTGACTGGAAAGAAGGGTACTTTCTGAATAAGTTGGTCAAGAATGACCAAATGCTGTGCAATTTTGAGACAGAACTAATTTATGATATCAAAGCTAAAAATCCTTTTTCTTATCTAAAATTTCTAAAGTGCTTATACATGCATGTATTGTCTGATATCCTTCTCATTTTGATTTACGATTGAGATTTCAAAGTCTGGAATGTAAATGACTTAGCTAAAATCATTACTGAACTTCTAAAATTCAACTCAGAATATCCAAAATGAAACCTCTTCTGTATGAAGTGCTTAAGCAAAACAAAGTAAGAATTTCCATGGAAACAGCCTGGAACTCTTGAAGGAAAAGAGAGGACAAAAGTAAGCATGAAAATGCATTTATTTTTTGGTTCCTCTGTACCTCTGCCCCTGCAAACTTCAGGCTGTCATCTTAATGAACACTTTCAAGCCTCAGAGGGAATTAAGAAGAACAATATTTGACAGGAGTGAGGAAGGAGCTAAATATAGTTCCCCTGTGAGAGAAATATATTCCATAATCTTCTCCTCTCCCCTTCCTTCCCCTGAGCAATCTCTCCATCTTTCAATGTGATTTTTGTGCTGCTCTTGCTGTACAGCAAGTTTAGCTGTGACTTGGTTGGGACAGAACAAAGGTAACATCGTGAGATACTTTTGTCCTCTTTTGGGAGGATCATTTCATACCAGACGACTGCTGAGGTCAATTTCCAAATTAATATTGTATATATTCCCCCAGTAAAATTTCCATCTGCCTAATAGTTCAGAATTTCTAAAATGTTCTCATATCAGTTAACTCATTTGATCACAGGTAAACAAATCAACTATGTTGAGTACTATCAGCTTACACGTTACCAGGACAGAAGGGTTCAAGATCACCCTGCTCGTAAGTAAAGAAACCAGGACTTGGCCAGCAATTTGGATCTCAGACCATTGCCTTCTCCGACTCTACAAATACAACTAACCTCCTGACCAAGGTAGACATTGTGTCATGGGTACTCTCCCCTCTTCATTAGAAATTAAGAACTTTTATTTATTTTAAAAATACATGCTTTAGCATTATAAAGTCAAAATCTCGCCCTCTCTATAACTGCTAATATTGATCAGTAAATACCTCCAAGAAAGGTATAGTCAGGGATCCATGGACTTTTGACTCCCCTGAGTATGGCTATTTCTGACAAGCTTTTCCCAGAACCTATTTTTAATTGATAAATCAAATAATGTTTCATTTTAAAGCTCAGCAATCAATACATGACTTACAGAGGACAAAAGTGACCTTTTGTAAATCTGAAACAATAAATGTTGAACTTGTCTTTTGAAATAATCATTGATGCATTGGCTGAATTAAGTAACTTAGAAAATTATTTTATTGATCCAAGATAATACCTTGGGGTGCAATAAAGTCTCTCCCCAGGGATATGGTGGTATCTATTTTCTTTGGAAAATTAAAGGCAGTTAAGGTTGGAGATGATGATGGCTCTAAATAGGATGATAGTTATCATCAAGTACAAAGTCTGGGACCTCCCTGGTGGTCCAGCAGTTTTGATTCTGTGCTTCCAATGCAGCGGACACCAGTTCCATCCCTGGTCAGGGAACTAAGATCCCACATGCCGTGCGGCCAAAAACAAACAAACAAATAAACAAAAATAGAAAGCATGATGGAATCTGTTATTATAACTTTCTGCTGCTTATAATTTTTGAAAACTAATGGAATTCAATAAAAGATATCATATCATGCATTTGGGAAATATTAAGACCAAGGGACCAACAGACAATCCATTCCATAATTAACATAACATGTATACTTTAAGACAATATGACAGTCATTCATTTGATGTTCTAAGACACACATTATTAGATATGGCCACATCACTGTGGACAAAAATTAAAAAATAGAAACATTCCAAGAGGTGACTTCCTCTTTGGTTAGCTTTCACTATAGGGCATTACAACAAGTGCTACCAGTAATCATTTATCTAGATAAATAGTAATATATTTGACTGTGCCAAGTAGTTGATATACTTTAATACTTAAATAACCATGTAAGATAGGTAGTACCGTCCAACATGATAGACGAGAAATCAATAAAAACCTCACCCCAAAAGTGAACTACAAAAAGCAACGTGTTCCATTCACATTGCTAGTACCTGGTACAGGCTAGCACCAAACCTCAGTTTACCTGATCCCAGCATCACTGTGCTACCCCAGCTTCGAGTTGACTGTTCCCCTCTACAGCCCACTCCTTCCAAGCAACCTTCACGTAACCAAGTATCACTGCCATGAATCGTCCTTTAGGGTTCACTATTGGGGGAGGACCTATATCATTTGCTAAATGTAACGCAGATACTGAGTTAATGAAATTTACTTAAAAGGTATAAAAGCAGGGCATCTGGGAAGCTTTCTGCTCACTGAAAATGTTACCTGTAAATCACAGCCATTAATTCTAGTTAAAGGGAGAAATCATTCCACTTTTACAACAAAATTAGAAACAACCAATGCAACAAAAGTTTTTAAAAATTATATTTAATACAAGTGAATAGATTAGAAGATCTGAAATGTTATAAAGCAATATACACAATGAATAAATAATTTGCACAGGAGAGTCATGTCTACATTACATAACACTGTCTAGTATGGGAATACTTAAAGTAAATCCAGTGATAATGGAGAAAGTCCATAAAAATGCTAACCTGTCTTCCCTTGTATGAAATTGTTCAAGTATAAAAATCCAATACAGTGTAAAATAGTATTCAATTTACTTTAAGAATAAAAATTGCAAGTATTGCAGTTTCAGAAGAAAAATGTAAAGCAGCATTTAAAAACTACATAAACTACATAAGAAGAGTGTTAAACTAATGAAGTACCAATAAATGAGAGCTACACGAGCAAAAATCAGAGAAGGAAGCATGAAACTAGCAATAGGTCCTGTTAAAAATTTAAAAAAAAAAACCCTAAAAACTAAAATAAACTAAAATGTGTTAATGTAAGAGTACTCTCTTATACAGTGCACATATGAATTTAAATAAATCCAAGTCAACATCTTTAGTTGAATAGGTTAATATTTAATATGCTACATCTAGACCTACTAAATAATTTATGCCATGAGATGAATACATAATTTTACAGTGTCACATCTAAAGTTCCTTTCTTTAGAGTGCAGCATAGTAAAACTTAAAAATAAATATCTTAAATAGCATTACTATTAAGGCACAGTATAAACCACATTATCATTAATTGTTGAAGAATTGTAATCTCAGTAACCTTGTTGTCTCATGTACTGTATTCACTAATAAATAGTTTTAAATATGACTCTGAAATAGATACTAAAAAGTGTAAAATTATTTAAAAAGGGAAAAAAATAAATGTCCTTAAGACAGTTCTTAAGGGTTTAGAGTCTGCAAACTTTGCCCGCCTTTAATCATTAAGCCACGAGTCGACACAATAAATAGAAAGAGAAGGCTGTTGTAGTAAAAGCCTGATCCTATTTCAGAATCAGAATTGCTGACACCAGCAGATACAAGTTTCCCAAAATTGAAACAGGATGGGGAGAGGGATTAGAATGTGACAAGCTCATCAAACAAGCACAAGTGATGTGTTCTTTCCAGAACTGTGTGTGTTATTGATTGTCTGTACAGCTGTTGCACCCATTCATTCCACATCACTTGTTTCACAGTCCCACTCATCCACTGGGTAGATGAGAAAATAGCTTTGGTGCCTGTCCACCATTTCACCCACTGCCATGCTCCTAGACTGATTGTTCGATGCCCATTTTTGAGAGTAAGAACATTACCTTCTTGAAAAAGTTCTCTAGGCCATAGTGACTGCTAAAACTGACAATCAGTGCTTTCACCATTTTTTTAAAAAAATCTGCTTTTAAATGTAATTCAAGCTACATATTGCTCACTCTGTATTCCCTGGTTCAACTGGATTCAAATAGCATTTTCTAACTGGTAAAAGGCAGTTTGCTTCCCTGATACTATAAAAAGAGCAAAAGTAAAAATCCCGTTATAAAAGTGAAGTTCCATTGTTCCTCCTGCCACCGTTTCGTCGCGGCCTTTTACTTACTCAGGCTCTTTGGGATTGACTTCCAAAACTGCGCCCACTCCCCCCCTCATTCTCATCTCTTTCACGTCTAGAACTACTACTGGAGTATTAAAAAAAATAATCATCATAATTCTGCTTCACAATAGCATAGCTTTTTTTTTTTTTTTTAAAGCTGTTAAGTCAATGTTAACTCTTATTAGCTACTGAAAATTGGGAAATCGGGAGGGAAAGAGGAAACAATTCGACTTTGATCAGGTTCTGGCCTATTGCATCCGATCTGTTTGCAGCTGCTGAGGCTGATACTGGCCAAAGGCAGCGGCGGCGGCAGCTGCGGCGGCGGCGGCGGCCGCGGTCCCAGGTGCGGCGGCGGTGATTGGCTGCTGCACCGCGTAGCCGTAGCCCCCGGCCGTGACGTAGCCAGCGGCAGCCGGGGAGGCTGCGTACGGGTACTGGTCGTAGGCGGCGGCGGCGGCGGCGGCGGCGGCGGCTGCCGAGTACTGTGCGTACGCGGCTCCCGTGTAGTCAATGTAAGGTGCGGTGGAGGCGGCCGCTGCGGTCGGCTGGACGTGCGGGATGACCACTCCAGGCTGCACAAAAGCCTGCGGATAGACATAGTGGGCAGGTATCCTGTCGAGAAACGGAAAACAGAGTCAGGCAGGAGTTGCCTCCTGCCTGGAGCATGGTTTCTTCCGAGATCAGACCAAACTCAAATTTAGTGGTTATTATGAGCATAGGGTTGCCACAATATCGACTTGCCAGTCACCTGTGAAAGTACTCTGGCGGGAGCCCAGATCATGGAGTGCCCCAGAAGGAATTCAACAACGAAAATAGGATACCCTCCCTGCCAGAATTTTGATTCAGGATCATTTTGGAACCAAGAAATGGCATGGAGCCAAAGTTTGGAAAAATAAATCAAGTTTCAGGAGGGCCTCGCACAGAGGAGGTATTTAATAAATGCTGAATTGAGTTAAGACTTGAGAAAATTTTGTGGTGAGTTTGTTCAACAAAAACGGTTTAGACAATAGAAAAATTCTTAACCGTGAAACCAGGAATCCAAAGGGAATCTGTGATCGTTCAATTCCATAAGGGTGATGGCCGGTTTCTCAAAAACTACAGTAAATTTCAACAAAAGCCGTATGTTTATTATCATGGCAACCCTACTGGAAATTGCTATGCAGACTCAGCACACATTAATCTCTCTGCAACCTCAGTCACCCTTATTAAAGATAATAATAATGAAAAGAGAAGCAGGCGCCAAAATAAAAAAGGAGTTTAAAAGATCACAAGTGTGGTAAACACAGCAGAATCACACTTCTCAAACGAACTGTAGTGCAGCTCACTCTATCACAAGAGGCTGTTGTGGGAAGCTACAGAAATGCTATTAACATTCATGGCAGTGATTCCCAAAGAGATGTGCAGCACGCTTTTGGTCTTTCTTTCTTTCTTTTTCTCCATTAAATTCATAAAGACACAAGGGTCAATCAAACCTGTTTGACTATCAGGCAACTGAAGGTCAGCCAGCTTGTTTATCTCTATGCAAGACAGACAGAAGGGGTTTTGGGGAAATGATGAGGTTGAGGGAAAAGGCAGGGTCAGGGAAACACAACTAAATATTTCTAAAATTAATATCAACTTAAAAGGATTACATAATAAGAGTAAGGAAACTTTTTTTTTTGAGCATCTACTAAGTCTTGTTTTATCCTCTAACTCAACAGAAATAGACTTATTAGCATATCTGTTTTAAATCTTCCTTACTGGTAGATATTTTATACAAATCAATTCTATTATGGTGTATTATCCTGCAAAAGTTCTAGAAAGTGAAACAAAATTGAGTACCTTCTAAAATGATACATTCAGAGGTCACATACAAGACATACTCCAATGGCCTCACTTAAAAGTTAATTTTGTTAAAAAAAAAAAAAAAGAAATCACAAGAGGTATTTTAAAAAACCCATGCATCTCAGTTCTCACTCTTGCGATTCGTAACTGCCCAGTTAAAACGCTACTGTGAATACCTGATTTATTTTCATCCTTCTTTAGAATAATCTCCATCAAAACCCCCTGTATTTCTAAAAATATGACACCATAATGCCATCTGGTTGTTGCCAAAAGCAGCTTACAAGAAGTACAAGCACAAGTAACAATCTTTGAATTTTAAAGAACTCAAAACAGAAAACTTCATATTTAGATTATGAAAACATAAATTTTGCTTTGCCTTTTCAGAGTTTTACTGAAAGCACTCATTAACCAACATCCATGGAAAAGATGAATTTATCACAGAGGGTAGTGAACTTTGACCCCAATGATAAAAATACACTCAATTTTACTAGACTTGTAGATCTTTCCCAGTGCCAGGAGAAACGACGTCATCAAGTGTTTCTGAGGACACTTAGAGATGTTCTTAATTGCTTGTCAGAAACCAGACTCGTGGTCATGCACACACTCAGAACTTCTCTGCAGGTCAGGTGACTGGCTCGTTCAGAGCGACAGGTGTGGCTTTATGAAACACCGTCCCTGGAGGCCGCCGTGTCCACGATGTGCAGACACGGATAAGAAAGCCTTACTCATGCCAGTTTACATGTGGTGATGGACAGCAGGGGCTGCAGCCGGGCTATTTTTGATCCTGTCATGCGACAAGGGTTTCCAGCGGGTAAAATGTCTTTATAAGGCCAAAGTAAAACATCTATCAGCTCCAAAGGCCAGCCAGTATGAATCTCACTGATACTGAAACATTAACCCCTGTGCTCCCAAAGTTCCAAAGACAACACGACAGCTGCTAGGCTTGTATCTCTAAATAAAGGTGGTAACTGAAAATAAGTTTAGCCTACAAAAAGGCAGGATAAAAGTGTGTGTGTGTGTTTGTGTGTGTGTGTGTGTGTGTGTGTGTGTGTGTGTGTATGAAGAATGCTTTAAATGATACACAGGCGGCGTTGCTTACAGGACTCTTGTCTCTGCGTTTATTTTACATTAATAGTTTTCACTTGAAAATGCCAACCAATGAGTATAAAGTTCCTTAGACTATCAGAAACCTACATGAAGTCTGGCAAGGGTTAGGAAGCTATCTAGCAGGCAAATGAAACCCTAGACTTTTTAAGGCTTAGGGAAAGGAGAATCCAGAAGACCACGGAGAGACTAAAATAGTTCAGAAGGCAGGCAGAATCGGACTAAAGGGTGAGGCGGCACTTCTGAAGCAATTCCTGTATTAGGAGCTCTTTTAATAGCCTGCGGAGCCCATTAAGGCAATTTGGGAATCTCCCTCCTGCTAGAGAGCTACCAACATCCTTTCCCTCAGTGAATCACAGAATGTAAATGCCTAGCAGAAATAAAAGCACCAGAGCAAAGCCGACACTTCGGACAACTTTCAAAGAAAATTTACTATGTTTTCCTTTTCTTCCTATCTCTTCAGGTCCCTCTGGCATCTCTCTGTGACTTTTGACATCCTAAAGGGTTTCCTCTTTCAACCTATCACATAAACTGCTGACACAGGCTGCATCTCATTCACTTGTTTAAAGTAACCTAGGTCCCTAACATCCTACCAAACTAAGTGCAAACTTCTTAAACTTTGGCATGCCAGGCCTTTTATACTTCTGGCTCCAAAATACTTTTTCCAGTATTTCTTCTCACCTATCCTTGAACCCAGGTCAGCTGGGCTCCTCAATGTTTCCTGGACATACCATACACACCTAGAGCTTCACCTTCGCTCGCGACATCCCTCTGTCAGGGATGCCAATCCTCACTCCATCTCTACCTGTTGAAATCGCAATCCTATCTACCCCAGCTCTACCACTCACCACGTGTAAAGCCTTCAGGAATTTGCTTCACCTTTTTAGTCTCATGTATTTCTCATAAGTGAAATGAACCTAATATTTCCAATCCTAGTATTTCCAACCCTGAATTGCTGTGCATTAAATAAAATTATCTATGTGAAGAGCCTACAGTGAGGAATACATTCATTGCAAGAGTTCCCTCTCCTCCATCATAGTTTAAAATCTAGGTCAACTTCTACCTCTTTCATGAAGACTTCCTGGATCCCACCAACCTGATGTCTCTCTGCCTTATCTGAAGCCATATAGACAGCCCTTCTGGGCGCTTCTCAGTTTTCTTACTAGATTATAAGAGAGAGCCGAGTTGTGTCTTTCAGACTACAGCTTGACACAGAGGAAAGAACATGGCTTTGGAGGCCATGATTCGGAACCTAGAACCAGACTCTATCACTTAGTAGTCCCTGAGGGAAGTTAATTAACCTCTCTGCATCTCAGTTTTTCACCCATGGAAAGGACATTAACAGTGCCTTCATCAAATAATTACTGTGATAATTAAATTATATAATTTATGTAAATCCCTTATCAGTACCAGGCAAGTAGCAGGTGTTCAGTTAATGTTAATTACTGTCCCTTCTGCTCCACGTAGTGGACAGTATAATACTTATTATGCGTTAACACAACTAGAGTAAAACTTAGCACTTAAAGGAGTACTAAGTGCTAAGGTTAGCACTTAAAGGAGTACTAAGTGCTAAGTACCAAGTACTAAGTGCTAAGTGCTAAATATTTACTAAGTAAATATTTAAGTGTATTTCAACCTGATCTAAACTAGCCCAGAATTTTCTACTCAAGATCCATAGGCTCTCCTCTCCAACGTTTCAATAAGAAAATGATTCTTTCAAATATTAAATATTTATAAGATATTGTTTAGCAAATCCACAAATTTCTGTACATCTGCCCACTGTGTTACATCAGAAATTCCTTCAGGCCAAGGTTTTTCTCTTTAAAGGCCCAGAGTAACCTGGGGGCCATTTAAAGACCATATAAAAAAAATAGTTCCTAGAATTTCAAACAAGTCAAGTAAGATTAAAAATTCTCAGGCTTCTTTCCAGGCCTAAAAATAAGAACGTGTGGCATCAAATAGAATTTAGGATGACCAGGTGTGATTTGTTAGGTACAGACTCCGGGAATTAGAGCAGTGTTAAGAATCCCTTAAAAAAGAAAGAGAAGGCTTGCTTGGTCTATTTGGAATGCTATCTATTTCTAATCAAGTTCAAACAATTTACGCAAACAGTAATAATCACCATCCTTTATAAAGACAGCTAATATTAGAAGGGATGAAAAACCAAAGGTTACTATCAAAATATACTTCATTTAAAATTTCCATATGACACATCTTATTCTGGTTGTTATTGCCCTCGTGCTACTTTCTTTCTCAAGGATCTATAAGGACTACCACAGCCTGTCCAAATTTCTATTCTAGCTCTCAAGACCCTCCATAAGAGTCTGGTTTCTCCACGCACTGAGTCTTTTCTCCTCTTTGCCTTTGCTGAGCCTCCCCTCATCTTACACCCTTTAGACGTGTCCCTTCTTCCTTTTACCTGTCCAGGACCTACCCACTGGTCCAAGTCTAGCTCCAGTCCTCACAAAGCCTTGTCCAACTCCTCCAACTCACCTATTTTCTTGCTCTTCTGAATTCCTTTTATACTTAAAATAATACCAAGTAATTTAGCAGATAATAGGTCCTGATTCGTTTGTGTTAGTTTGGCTTCCCCAACTAAAGTGCCATCGCCTTATTTTGTACCATCCACTGGCACAGAGAGAACTACTTATATGCTAATACCGGTTGATCAGTTTAGCTGTATTAACAACTGTCTCAAGATTATGCATGTGAGATCATGACTAAGTTCACCATCACTTCTTAAGATGTATGTTCTCGTCCCCAGTTCTACCTTAAACATAGTCGAGACCAATGAGAGGGGGATCCACAGAAGTAGTTGGACCCATCAGCCCACTGTTTATCATCAGTATCCGGAATGGTTTGGATGTGGCACTGATAAATCGTTATGGGTATACGAAGGCCCTTTCTAATCATATTGGACAGAAGACTCTTCTACGGCTTCAAAAAAAGTCAGGGTTGTCAGTAAGTGAGATCTTGATATGGTAAAGGGAAGGTTATAAAGAAGGTATTCGTGGAAAGTATAACTTGACTCTTCCGAGTCAAATTATTATTACTTTTTTTGATCTATTCTTGGAGACACATAAGGTAGACATCTGTCTTTGTAGGTAGAATCCAACCTTCCAGGTTACACATGTAGATGTTCAGGTGCTAAGCTAGAGAAGAAACTATTGTCGAGGATGAAACACTTCTAAACAGTTAGAATATTTAAAAAGAGAGTGTAAATCTCTGGCATTAGAGATACAACCATGTTGATCAGGTAGAAAACAGCCAAATCAGACCCTAGGTGTTTGGAATAAATTGAGGTAGGTGGGGATCTCCCACCCATATCGTGTCTGAATGGAAGGGAAATGGGGGAGCTCGGATGAGGAAAGCTGGTAATCACAGAACCCACAGAACACAAATATAAGCAGGCTGTTCACCTGAGTCAGGTCTGAAGGTGAAAGTCAGTGCTACTCTACTCAAAAAACTGGCCGGTGTTAATGAAATCTGATGAGAGTTGTTGAACCTTTACATTAGAAGGCCTAGAAGTGGATATACATTGCCAAAGAAAGAAGCCCATTCCCAGAAAAACACCCCAGTAAAACAGAAACTTAGGACATGCAAGCGATGAATCTGTATTCTTACAGAGGGAAATCACACCATTTAGCACTCACTACAAAAATATGGTTAAATGGAAGTCACAGGCTACAGCTTAAAAGCAAGGAATAAAAAGGCCCTTTGCTTCCCATGGCAAAGTCAAAAGTCAACACCCGTCAACACCACCACCAAAACCAAAAACACAAAGAGCCCCTTCCCCGAGGAAAAGAAAACACTTTCACTACAGCTCTTTTCATAAGTAAAAAAGCACACAGTTTAGCTATCAACACCACTTCATTACTGTAATAAATAAAATAAAGCACACGGAGGTCTATTGACTATTGTGAAAAATAAAACAACAACAGCAACATCCATGCATCGTTAATCACCATCTGAGCTTGTGTGTCTGAGTCTACTGGTTACAGAGTTTAATTCCAAACAGAACTATTCCACCTCTTATCATCGTATCCTTCTGATCAGTTAGCTTAACTGTATACGAGCCCTGTCAGGTTAGAAAGAGATAAATACAATTGAGTCAAGTTGAACAGTAGTAATGGTGTTGGGACACAGTCGTCTGGTACACAAGTCATACCTGGTATTTTTGTTTTGTTTTGTTTTGTTAATCATGAGCTCAAATGTGTCTGTTTTGGAGGCTGCATACTTGGTCAGATAACTTGACTCATCTAAAAATATTTATTTTATCAGCATTCAAAATACACAAACATATATAAATATGTATAACCGGGAACAATCTGTGACATGATGGTCTTATCTGGATATAAAAAAGAGGCAGGTTAACAAATGATATCCATATTGAAACTGAGGAGGGCCTGATGAATTGACTTACCCAAAAGGTCTTTGTATAAGGGCTGGATGAAGCTGTTGAACACCAAAGGCAAAACCTAACAATAAAACACACCACATTCTCTATTTGTGCATGGTTAGGCATTTATTACTTCTACACATAAAATGCAATCACACCTTTCACTTAGAAAAGGTAATCATTCTTTTAATACTTTAGAGAAAATATTATACATATTTTTAAAAGTCATTTTACTAATGTTATTGTTGATTTAAATAAAAATTTTAATAGGCTACAAGTGGAAACTAAAAATGATCTGCAAAGTTTAGTTGACAGACACAGAATAAGACCTTAGAAAATCAGACATAGAGAAAGTTCTTGTGGAATGAAACCAAGAACAATAGGACTCGATAATGAAGTTACATGTCACAAATCTTCCTACAATTCTGAATCATGATCTATAAAAAAGCCTTTTTAATTTGGAACATTCTGGAATGCTTTGGACAATGCTTTGTAAGGTTCTGGATTTTACAGATTATAGTATTAAAAATTCACAAAACAAACTCTTCTTTCTTTTCTGGATAGCATACACAGACACACACACACACACACACACACATTGTATTAGACAAATACATGTTTTTCAATGCTCACAAATATTTGCACATGCACTCCCTTTCTTGACAACCTAGTTTCCTAGTAAATCTGTTTGAAGTGTCCACCTCTTTCCAAAATTTCAGATGCACAGACTTAAGAATGAAGAGTACACAACTTACTCAAAATTGCATGCCCAAGAAAAAGATGACATTTGTTCAAGAGTCGATTCACACTTATTTGTGCTCGTGCACAGGGCAGTGTTGTAAACCATTCAAGAGGTCATGTTTTCACATAAAGAAAATTCTCTCCCTTTTGGTGACTAATAGCTATGTGACTTTGGAGTAAACCCCTTCTCATCTCTGCATCAGTTTCTTCATCTGTGACATAAGGGTCCTGGAGTGCATGAAATCTCTTCATCCTCTTTCATTACTAATATATTCTGGGACTTTATTTTGAACATTTACCAGCCAGGCACCACCACCCCTATGCTTCTCTTGGCTCAGTGTTCCAGCTGAATTGCCCGCTCTGAACACAGGGCAACGGGTGGCAAAAGGAGAGACAACACTAAGAAGTATAACCAGCTGGAGTTGACACATTTGGCCCATAGCATCCACATGTGAATGATCTACAAGTGGCTAAAAACCAGAAAGTGGAGAGTGAACTATGATTGTATATAGGAAACAGATGAGTCAAGCTCAAGCCTGGGTGTGTGCAAACTGAACTGACCCCCAAGATCTATTTTTTGCCCACAGGTACATTTCAAGTCAGGAAAGGAGTGTTTACAACTCTCATCTACCTTTAATGCCTTGGTAGAATAACCAGCCACAGCTCACCTTTACTAAACATCTACAGATTCTCAGGGAACTAGTGTCTTCCCAATCAGGGATTCATTCTATTCAGAAGTGGGGGGGGGGGGGGGTCTCTAGTTGGGGGGGGGGCGTCGAGGGACATTGCTCACCTGGTTGCATGATCCTTGGTTTTGCTCCCAAGTATGCCAGATTCACATTGGCCTTCCTGCCATCAATGATGGGGTTGGGATCCTTGCAGGCTCTTTCGGCAGCAGCCCGGTCAGCCATGGTGACCTTAGCAACATACACACACAGACATACACACAAAGCTCTAAATCAACCCCTGAAGAAACCAACAATCGCACTGGAGAAGGCATTCCTGTTAATAAAACTGAGGGGCGGGGGGTCTTAAACTTTTTCTTTCTTTCTTTTTTTGGGGGGGGCTGGAACTTATCCCTTGATCCTCCATCCAAAACAAAACAAAACAAAAGAAGAAAACAGAAAGGAGGAAAGAAAGAAACACTGCCTTCTCACCCCCCCAAAGTTCTAAGGGTGCTAGTAGGGCCTAGCAGAGATTTGGAAGCCTGAATTCTGTCTTAGAACTCCTCCAGATTCCCCCTCCGCCGACCATTCCCCAGGTCCCTACCCGGCCTGAGAGGCACTGTTTGCTTTAAAGAAAGACTAGCTTCACATCCGGCCGGTGTTCCCAACCCCGCAAACACTCCCCAGCGACAATAGCTATTGTCCTACGCTGGGGCTCCCGGCTCCTCGGCAAATGAATTTGCTCGCTGAAATCTCCAGGAAGGTTACTATGCTCTCTTTCATTTCGGCAAAGAAAGAGCCAGAGGTTCATCTTTTAAAAGAACTCATCTTTGCAATTAAAAAAGGGCTGGGGAGGGGTGGCATAAGAAGAAAAGCCCCAGACCTCCTGGGGTGTCCCCTCCCTGCCCCAGCCGGAATGCCAGGAAGACACACATATTTTTACAAAGCAACAGCGCGCTTAACGACCAGCCTCCAACCCGGGAGTGCAATTCTTAGGGGCTACGGCCCCTCCCTCCCAGACCTCCGCACCCCCAAATCCGGCAGTCATCACAGTTCTCTCCCTCCACCCCTGCTCCGCCTGTCCCCCGACACCGCAGCGCTCTCGGTCCCCTCGGAACCCCGCGAGGCAGGCGCCGGCCCTCCCTCCCCAGCTCCGCCGCGCGCAAACTTTCAGTTCAGCCGGGAGCGAAGAGGCAGCGCTGGTCACGTCCGCTGGGGTCCTCGCGCGGCCACGCCGAGCCCCTCACTCCCAACTCCGACCCCTCGGGCCAAGCGCCACTCTGTCCCTCCCCGCCCCCGTGGTCCTCTGTTTCCCCGCCGAGCTCTTTATCGCCCCCTCCACCACCATCCCCATCCGCGCAACTTACAAATCCATAGCCCCGGGACTTGCCCGTCTGCCGGTCGGTGATGACCACCGCCTCCTCGATCTCGCCGAAGACCTCGAAGTACTTGCGCAGGCTGGCGTCCGTGGTGTGGTAGGGCAGCCCCCCGACGAAGATCTTGGTGTACGTCGTGTCCTTCTGGGTCGTGTGCATCTTCGCGCCCGCCCCGCGGCTCGGGCTCCGGCTCCGGCTGCGGCTGCGGCTGGGGCAGCGGCTGCGCCTCCTCCTCCGGCTCCGCGTCTCCCGCACTCTTGCGCGGCCGCCGGGGGCTGCGGGCGAGCCCGGAGGCGAGGACGGCGGCGAGGCGGGGGCGAGCGGCCGGGGTCGGCCGAGGGCGCGGGGCGCGCGGCTGCCGAAGTCGCCAGCAGCCCCGGAGACCTGACTTCGCTCTCTCCTCCCGCCCCCCCTGCCGGTCACGGTACAAATTCTCCGGATCGTCTGGGTTAGGCTCCGGTTCTGTAGGATGTGCAAACGGTTTCCACTCACCCGGCGGGGAGGCCAAAGCTGAAAAGGGAGGGTGGTCCTCAAGCGAAGAACTGGGTGCGTTTAGAGGTAGATTTTTCTTCCCTAGAAATTAGGTAGGTGTCTCGGGTGCGGCGCGGGGAGGGTCGGCGGTGAGAGCGTCCGGGCGCGGAGGTGGGCGGGCGGGGGGCGAGGCGGCGGAGCCCGGGGCGGGGGACTCCGCGCGCTTCAGCTCGGGTTCCGTCCCTCCCGCCGCGGAAGCTGGAAGACAAGTGGCGAGGACAGCTCTCCCCCTCTCTGCTCCCTTCCCCCGCTGGCCGGGGGTCGGCGCCTGGCTGGGGAGGGGGCGGGCCGGACGCCTGCGATTGGCCGCGGCCGCACCTGGGGCGCCCTGCGCCGCCGCCCCCCAGCTGTTGGGAACAGCTGCTTCTCTCCCCGCGCGGCGCGGCGCGGCGCTGGGCCGCCGGGCTCGGGCACTGGAGCCGGCGCTGGGGTAGGGCTGGGGAGGGCTGGAGGCGGCTTGGCTCTCGGCGTCGCCTGCCCTAACCCGTCAAAGTCCTAGGGACTCGGCGCGGCCCCAGCCGGGACCCGGGCCGCGGGGACTGCGCCCGAACTGGGAGTTGTGTCGCTTTCCAAAACGGCGACGCGAGGTCTTTGCGCTCGGCCTCGGCGACAGGGCCGGCGACCCGGACTGACGAGCTGGGGGGTGGCCCGGATGCCTGGGGCGGTTCGCTGGGAGGCCAGTTCCCTCCCGGGCGCGGGGGCCCGAGAGCTCCGCCAACGATACCGGAATTGGATGCTCCCGGGTCTGGAGAGTGAGAAGGAGGGCCCCCAACCTTCCTTGACCCCAAAGAGCCGGTGCTGGGGAGAACCAGCGAGGCAGAGCCAGGAGGGAAAAAAAGCTTTGGCCCTCGGGTGCGCTGCGGAGAACCACTAGCTTTCGTTGCTCACCGCCCAGCCAAGCTAAGTAAGCGTAGACACCTGTCTATCAGACACTGCTTTCTATTTCAAAGGACCATAAATTAGTACTTCACCTCACGGTCACCAAATTTGTGTTACCTCCTTAACTTAGGCCTCCCTAACTATTCGGGAAGATTGGTATAGATTTCTCATCATAAATCCTTTTCTTTTTTCCCCTAAGCAGAGAGTTAATCAATTTCCTTCTATTTGAATTGTAAGGATGTTTAGTGACTTGATCTCAAGTGTCTTATCAGGATGTACAGAAATTGTAAGAGGTGTAATTTTTTGAAATCGACTTGTTACATAATCACTGGTTTCTACCAGCAAATCTTTAAAGCATTTGTAGAAATACAGACTTCAGTGCAGCCCATATATATTTATTTTTTATATCAGCTTTTGGCAACTTCTTTTTATCAAGAGTACCTTCAACCAGGCTGTAAGATCATGGTCATAGTTGAGGTTTGGATGAAGATATTTAATGTGAGCAGAATGTCCGCCCCACCCCCCACCCCCTACTGTTGGCACACAATTTGCTTTTTTCCACCAGGAGCGTCCGCTGAAGTCCACCCAGTAATTGCCCCTGGGCTGCAACATTTATTCTCTTTAAAGCAGTTCAGTATGTTAACCTATTAGAGAGGCACATACTTCTGTTCCTTCCAGGGCACCTCTGTAGTCAGCCCAAGAGGATGAGATATATTGCATTTGCAAAAGCTAACGGGAATGCAAATATTCTTGAGCAAAATTTTGAATTCTGTTCTTCATCTTGCTGACATCTGCATGAGGTTGACCTTTTGAGGTCATCAGTTTCTTTAAGTTTGAACCCCCAGCGGGAGATAAAAAGAAACAAATCTAAAGTTTCCTGAGAAAATGTTTTTAAAATCCAGTTGAAGAAAAATATTTTACAGACATATGAGAGCCAGAAAGTGAAATTGTAAACACCCTCTCCTCATTGCTCAAGTAAAATACAGGTTTAAAAGGAACTCTGTGTACTGGTACAATGAAAGATGATTTTTTTTAAATTAGAAAAACAAAGCAGGCCATGAAACAGAGGAGGCATGTTTTTTTAATATTCAACATCCATCTTGCGGTGTCACTTAAGAATTACTGTACTTAGATGAGGCTCAGGCAAAACATCTTTGTGAGGGGAGACTAGTTACCGAGAAGAGTGACTTTGGCTGTCTCACTTCTCTTCCTACCGGGACAGGAGCCCACCCCAGAGGGACTGTGATAAAGGGAAGGAGAGTGTCTGGGAGGGTAGCCAGAAGCTCCAATGTTCACTAGGTAAAGTGGTGAGATCTACAAGGAAATTCTGATCCTATGCTGGGATACCTGTGTTGTAGAACTCGGCTTCTGGAAATAAGATGCTTCCCTGCCATAGTCCTAGAGAAAATAATGCAGCCACCCTCCCCCTCCTCCATGTAACCCCTGCCTGGTGTGCTTTTATTCCTTCAATCCAACAGTAAATCTATAGCTTCATTTGAAACTTCCCTCATTTTGTATGAAATGATACCTGGATATCCCTGATTTTGAATTCCAGAGATAATTAAAGCATTATCAATAATCAGGTGTTATGTGGTTCACTGAAAACAAAGGTTAAGAGGAATGGAACTTCCTTATTTTCCAAACCAATTTAAATAGAAGCCATAATTTTTTTTTTTTTTTGCAGTACACGGGCCTCTCACCGTTGTGGCCTCTCCCGCTGCGGAGCACAGGCTCCGGACGCACAGGCCCAGCAGCCATGGCTCACGGGCCCAGCCGCCCCGCGGCATGCGGGATCCTTCCGGACCGGGGCACGAACCCGCGTCCCCTGAATCGGCAGGCGGCCTCTCAACCACTGAGCCACCAGGGAAGCCCGAAGCCATAATTCATACCCGGTTCTGCCTGACAAACCATTGAGTGCCCCCCCAAAGGCAGGCACTGAGCTAGGGCCAGGCGTTACTGATGCTGGTTTCGTGTGACATCTGCACAAAGGTGGGTACAGTTATTATAGCCAGACACATTCTCAGTGGATTTATGAACCTGAGCCATCAGACCATGTAGCCTTGGGGGCATAAAATCTTTCTGAATTCAAAGTTTCAAGGTTATTAAGTACCAAATATTTCTGTGTAATTACCCATTACAAATTCAGGTTTGAAAAACAATACTGGGGTAATCCTTTTGCTTGCTCAGCTGCTTCGGGCAGAGAAGAACGCTTGTATATTCACAGACCTCATGCAATATGATGTGTGCTTCTTTGGAAAGAAAGAGCCATAAAGTACTTTAAAAGTTATAAATAGGTTCCACGTTTGTCATATCCAAATGACTACATATGGATAGCCCTGAATCCTGGGTTCCTACTCCATGGCAAGATCGATATGACTTTATTACTTACAGTAAATTATTGTCCACTTGGTTCAAAATCTTTATCTGACTATTAAAAGCCAAAACCAAAGTTACAAGTTTCACATTCATTTATATATTTTCTTCTCCCCCCCCCCACCCCCTTCCTCTTAAGTTAATCATGGAACTGAACTCCAGGCCCAAGGCTTATGAAGAATGTTGAGAAAAGAGGGTAATAGCATTTCATGAAGGGAGAGAAGTACTATCCCCACTTAAGGAGGTGCCTGTTCCAGAGGTAGTACATTGCTCTGGGCAGCAAGTCTCCTCCAGGCAGGGTTGGCCTCTTAGATGTTATTGGATCTCCCGTAGGTCAGTTAAGTCCTCCACGGGGTTCTATACACATGAACACTGAAGAAATATCTACTGAAGAGAATTGCTGTCTTAAAGATATCTACTTGCATGCTTGATGAGAGAAAATACATTCTTAGCTAGAACTAACCACTTGTAGAGTATTTAGGCCAGGCACTTTTTTTTTTTTTTTTTTTTTTTTAATTTGGGACACAAAAAAATGGCTTCCACGGAGTCTTTTGTTTCGGTTGTTTGGAAACGTTTACTTATTTTGAGAGTCTGTGTGAGCACTCCGATGTAAAACCAACAGGTTTTCTGCCCTTTGGAGAGGTCCCATGATCAGATGTATTTCTGTTTCTCTGGGTGGGTGGGTAATTTTCTCTTAGTAACAGATAACAAATGTGTGTAATAGGTTATGCTGCTATTTTAGTGTGCAGAAGAGTTGGCAGTCAGAAACCTAGTCAGTTCAGCTCAGATCCACCTCTGGGAGAATTCTAGTCATGCTGCATTAAACCACATCTAAGCTGGTAAGTAAAGTGCAATGGAAATTTGTAACTGTAATTCAATCATGAAAATCATAATGCCTCTTTCACATCAAGCATCCAGAAAATAGAAAGTGGAATAGGGTCACTTTGGAGAATGAGGGAAGGGCAAAAACGAAAGCGGGGGCACCGGGGGGCAGTAGTGGAGGGGGACAAAAACGTCCCCTGCCAACCTCGCCCTTGGGACAGTTTCACTCTGCCCATGTAGAAGTGGCTTTAAGCGTATGCACACTTTACATTCTAGTATATAAATCTGAAAGGGAAGGAAGAGAATGCAAGCATTTTAAATCCACCGTGTGTTTCTTCACATTTTAAATTCAGGGTGTACTTTGGTTCTAGATCTTTAAACAGTGAGCCTTGGAGCTGCCAAGTTATTTTAAGGAGCTGATGATCTCTCCAAATGTACTGAATGACTGTCTCTTGATGACAGATTCATTCTAATGCTGTTGCTGGGAGGCAGAGGACACTGTGTGGTGGAAATAGCCATGGATCCCAAAACAGGAGACCTAGGGCCTCGTCTAAGCAGTCATTAACCAGCTCCAAGACCTTGTTTGCTTTACTCCATTAAAAAGTACAAATGTGGTTAGAAAAACCTGTGACAGTCCTCCCTGAGCAAATACGGCCTAGAATGGAGGATGCTAGTCTGACCCTTTACTTACAGATGCTTAGAGGGTCACCTTGGAATCAGGAGACAGCCCAATGTTGGCACTCAAGTGTTATTTATTTACTTTTAAAATATAAACTACGGGCTTCCTTGGTGGCGCAGTGGTTGAGAGTCTGCCTGCTGATGCAGGGGACACAGGTTTGTGCCCTGGTCCGGGAGGATCCCACATGCCGCGGAGCGGCTGGGCCCGTGAGCCATGGCCGCTGAGCCTGCGCGTCCGGAGCCTGTGCTCCACAACGGGAGAGGCCACAGCAGTGAGAGGCCCGTGTACCACACAAAAAAAAAAAATATATATATATATATATATACTACTTGTAGTTATGTTGTAAGATGGATATTTTCCCTGCTAACAAAGGAAAGGCATATTTATGACAGAAAATTATGAAAAAGCATAAGACGTACAAAGCAAATCAAAATCACCCACAGTTCTACTCAGAATAACATAATATTTTACAGTGTCTAATATCAGGTGTTTCTTGTACATAAATATATGCTTACACGTGTGCTGTTATGAGTTACCCTACATTCTGTTTTACTATCAGCTTTTTTCACCTAATAGTATATGGTGAATAGTTTTGTCTATTATTAAATAGTTGCTACAGTTCATTTAAAATGCCTAAATAGCATTTTATCATGTCAATGCCCCCAAATGTATTTAAGCAATCCCCTTTTGCTGGGCATTTTTATTGTTTCCAATTGTTCCCTATTATAAAGAGCTCTGAAATTAACATCCTTGTTGATAAATCTTTTTACACATCCTTGGTTATTTCCTAAGGCTGGTTCCATAAGGGACTTTGTTTGGTCCGTGGCTGAACCCCCAACTCCTAGTTTAGTGTTTGGCACATAAGAAGTGCTTAAATACTTGTTGAATGAATGAATGAATTCTTACAAGTTTATATATTAGGTCGCAGGGTATGCCCATATTCAGATCTTTTGATGTGTATTGCCAAATCGCCCTTCAAAAGGTAATGCAGATTTTACTTCTACCAGGAGCATATTAAGGTCAGTTTTCTAGAATCCTCATTGATGTTGCTATATAAAATAGAATAATTTTGTTTGCAAGTGAGAAAAATCCTAACTCACACTGGCTCAAGTAATAAAAAGGAATTTTTTGTCTCCTATAATTGAAAAGTCCAGAGGCAGGGCAGGCTTTAGGTGTGGTTCGACCCCAAGGGGCATGTTGTCACCAAGACGATGACAGCATTTGCTGCGATCTGCCTGTCTTCACCCTCCTCTGCTGGATGGCTTTGTTCCTTAGCTGACTCCCTCAAAGTAGCAAGTTGGCTGCCGGCAGCTCTCAGAGCCATGAGCCTCCTTGGTCACATGCAGGGGAAAACTGAATTTCTTTTGCCCAATTATCAAACCAAAGTCCCATCTTCCTTTCGATTGTATCATCTTAGGTCACAAGCTTGCCTTTGAACCAAACTTAGAAGCCAAGGAATGTAATTGTTGATTTTCTTAGGCCTGGGTTCCATTCTGTTTTCCCATCATGGGACACATCCCTAAGACACAGGGATGAGATGACATTGATTCACTCAGACCCATGATGGCCCGGAACTGAGGAACACTACTGAACCCCATGGTTGTGAGATTCTGGGTTCTTTTGGGAAGAAGACATAATAGAGTGAATGCTTTAGAAGCAATTTAAAAAACCACACTAAATGTTAGCATTTAATTTTTAAAACACATGTATTTTCTGGGGTAAAAAGGTGTTCTCGTTGCTTAATTGTTTTTCTATACGTCTGTGGGCCATTTGTTTTTGAGAACTTTTTTAAAAAAAAATAGGGTTTTTGTCTTTTCCTTCAACTTTTAAGAACACTTTATTTAATTTATTTATTTATTTATTTTTGGCAGCACTGCATGGCATGCGGGAGCTTACTTCCCCAACCAGGGATCGAACCCAGGCTCCCTGCAGTGGAAGCACACAGTCCTAACCACTGGACTGCCAGGGAATTCCCCGATTTTTAAGAACACTTTAAAGAGCTGTTTTGATGGCCTCATTTGATGTAATTCGGATCATCGAGTCCAGTCCCTCATTTTGGAGTTGAGAAAGCTGAGGCCTAGAGAGAAATGGCTTCTCATAGGTCACATATCTAGCAAAGGATGCAACTGGGATTCAAATAAACCCTATTTTACATTTGAAAAAAATTTTTGTTAAATTTATATGTAACTTAGACGTACTCAATTGCGAAAAATCTAAATGTACATGTGCATATACCCATGTAACCGGTACCCAGATCAAGATGTAGGCTGTTGGCATCTGAAGTGGAGGCAATGCTGTAGGACTGAGCCCTTGATCCGTGGGGTCTGTGCTGACTCTGGGTAGTTAGTGTCAGAATTGAATTGAGTTGTTGGACACTTAGCTGGTGTTGGAAAAGACACCACTCTTTTGGTATCAGAGAAAAGCAGACAGAGACAAATTACCTCACAAGGGTCATTGATTTAAAGTATACACTATGTCCTGGAGGAGGATGCCTCAATCTTGCAAGGTCTCACCTCTGAGAGAGCACTCTGTGTTTTGAACAGAACAGTCCATCCTTCTATTGGCCATCAGCTTTTGTGTAGTGAGGCATGTGTTACAACCAAGGGATTCCATGATCGTGTGCCCAGTCTTATGCCCCTTTATCGTAAAGAGATATTTCGGCCTATTGCAATATTATGTGGAAGCCTGTGCTAGTGGATCAAACGCTGATCCTTGTGAACAGAAAGGGCAAACTCATACCCAGAATATATACTCATACATATCAAAATCTCTGCTCCTTCCTGGGTAGAAGGAGTCCAATGTGGTCAACTTGCTGCCAAGGGGCTGGTTGGTCTCATAGAAAGATAGGGAAGTATCATGGAACAAGCGCTGATCCCTGCTGCTGGCAGGTTAGACATCCAATGAGCCTCGGGAAGAGCTGTAGCGTTTGTGCATAGCCTCCATCCCTGCCACCTTGGCCACTCTGTTCCTGTATCCATTGTGCCTGCCCTGGGTGGCTGATGACAGAAGCTAGCTGATATCTACTGGTCAAGCCACTTTGTCTACCTGATGTGGTGATACATTTTGTGGTGGTTACATTCTGACGGGCATTAACGTATGCTACAGATGTCTTCACACTTGGTGCCCACTGCCCTGTAGCGATCCTTCTGCCTCTTTCTCCTAAGACTTCTGGGTCCTTGATCTTCCAACATTTCTCCTTCCAGGAGTCTGAGCAGATGGCCAGATAACTTGCTGCCACCCATCTGTATTGATTCTAACCTCCGACCACTTCTTTTCCGACATAACGGTGGATGAACTGGTATTTTGCCTAAATTGTATCCAAAGGGAGGATTTCCTATCACCACTGTCTTTCAACGCCACCTTTGAATGGGGCTGTACCACAGTCACCATTCATTTTTGGCTCGTATCCCACATAATAGACTGATTATTACCAGCTACTTTATCATGGCCTGAACCAGAATTCCTTTAAATCAATTATATGGATATTTTTGGTGAAAACTCCTTTACACTAAAAATATTAATGTATCTCTTTATTTTTTATTTATTTTTTTTCTTTTGTGGTACACGGGCCTCTCACTGCTGTGGCCTCTCCCGTTATGGAGCACAGGCTCCGGACGCGCAGGCTCAGCGGCCATGGCTCACAGGCCCAGCCACTCCGCAGCACGTGGGATCTTCCCAGACCGGGGCACGAACCCATGTCCCCTGCATCGGCAGGTGGACTCTCAACCACTTGCGCCACCAGGGAAGCCCTGTATCTCTTTATTTTTAAAACTCATCAAGCAAACATGTCTTGAGGCTTGTTTTGTAGCAATGAGTGTACTTATGTTGGATTTCCAGCAAACTTTTACCAAAAATGCAGGATATTTCTCTTTGTCTGTTTTTTTTTTTTTTTTTTTTTTTTTTTACCGGGGCCTCCCCCTTTTTCGGCCTCTCCCGTTGCGGAGCACAGGCTCAGGACGCGCAGGCTCAGCGGCCATGGCTCACGGGCCTAGCCGCTCCGTGGCATGTGGGATCTTCCCGGACCGGGGCACGAACCCCTGTCCCCTGCATCGGCAGGCGGACTCTCTTTGTCTGTTTTTATGGTACATGTTCATACAGAAAAATCTACCAGAGTAAATAAATATCTCCTTCACACTAATTTTTTGCCTTAACCAAAAGACGAAGAAATGATCGGTTTTAATGATCAGATTTTGAAATACAGAAGCAAAAAAAATTATGGGTCCATCAAAGTCAGCTTCCCAGATTGGCATCCTTATCCCTCAATTTCTGGGTAAACTGTATAAAATTAATTATAATATCGCAAAGTTTAGCCTAGAACATAATTGTGTTAATGGCAATGCTCAGAAGCAGTGTAACTGAACTAAAACCAACATAAAGAGTCAAAATTACAATGCAAATATGTCTTTTAAGAGAGCCATAAGCTTGAAGTGTGAATCCTCACTGCCTTAGAATTCTTTCTCCTTTCTTCATACATATATAGGTTTGTTTTCTGCAAATGTAGTTCTTGAGCACAGAAATTTTATGCTCATTGATATAAGCATTTGCAACCACTGCCTCAGCGTACATGGGTGAGTTTTTTTAAAAGAACATGGTCAAGGAGGAACCAGAAGTGTTTGGCAAGGCTGTGTACAGCCCCCTGTTCGGGATGGAGAAGGGACGTGAAAATGGGGACATATCTGTTCCTAGCGTGTGGTTTTTTCAGCGGATCATAGTGCTTTACAATGGCTTGCCTTTCTCTTTCTCTTGGAAACTTTCTGGGCCTGAAAACATCATTCCAGATGTTTTCTCTGACATCTGAATAGTGATCTTTCCTTACCCGGCAATATTCCTATATAACCACAGGTCTATGTCCTTGCTGTGAGAGGCAACTCCAGAAATTTGGAGACTAGAAGGGAGAAATAGAAGAAACAGCAGAATGACCACTTGATGGAGTATAGGAGTGTCAACTAAGGAAAGCACGAAGTCTATCTATACTTATATCAGGCTCTGCCAAAGAGACAAGTAACAATAAATTAGCCAAAAAAACACACTGAAGAGTCAAACACAATCAGGGTTTCTGTCAGATTCTGGCAGTGATTCTGAGGAGATCTTGTGCAAATAAAGAAACCTTTCTGTACTGTTCTGTTTTAAATCGCATAAACAGTGAAAATAAAGACATAAAGATTAACATGCATGTGTATACGTATAACTGTGGTTGCGATACCTCTTTCTGTTTACAAAGCAAAGCAATTCAGCTAATTATATCCACCAAAACACAGTGAAACAACCCAAACATTTTATGAAAATAATTTATTTTGGCTTATCTATTCTGTTTCTATTTATATTACACTGCATAACAGTACTTGGCCCTTCTTTGTATATGGAAAAATGTCATTTTCGACTTGTACCGAGAATCCCTGTCAATATAGGCTATCACAATTAAAGCAGTTTTCTTTTAATTTAAAAGGACAACTCAAGAGATGAATTTCTGATATAAAAGTTATTTAACTTAAGTGACTAACTGCACAGTTGGTTATTTTTCTAATCCTAGGATGATGTTTATAAAATATTTTCCCTCACAGCTTTAAAAACAGATTTTTTTTCTAATTGTATTTTTCTTCCAATTTCCATTTACCTTTTCTTTTTCTTGCACACTTATGGGTGTAAAACTGTCATTGTTTTTTTCTTAGGAAAAGAAGACCAACAAGCAATTTTACATGAAAAAAGCAAACATTTTCTCAGGATGTCTTGTACTTTATAAGAAATATCATAGTACTATTATGTATCAAAATAAATTAGCTTAGGTCCAAATATTGTATACATATATGCCCATTAAATATTTACCTTTTCTTGAAAATATATTTCTTAGTGAATATATATATATATATTTTTTTCTTTTCCTCCTGTTCATGTTGAGATGTCATCATCTCAGTCATATTGGTAAGTTTAGGAAGAATAAAATATTTATGACTGGTAAATAGTGCAGGTTTGGAGATTTTTTTAAATGTTAGAAAACCCAAATCTACCTCCATTTTCCTGGAACCATCCTGGACACTTCTATCACAAAACTCTCTAAATGCCAAAATGCATTGGTTAAGGATTTCCAGAATTCTCCTCAGATCATTCAGATCCACAGACAAGATGGGTTAAAGAGATGAATTGCTCTATTTTATTTCTTATTGGTGTAAGGCAGAGAAAAACTTTTCTGAAAAGTGTTTGGTGTGTATCATGTCCGTCAGTATCCTGATTTCTCTGCCATTCTTTTATTAATATTAATTAGGCTATACTTGTGTTATTTTATATCTTAGCTCAGCAAAACATTGTTAAACTATTATAATCAGGAGGAAGAGGCTAGAATATGAAGATTTCAGGAGAAATAAAATTTTAATCAACTCTAAATAGCAGGTAAAAAGTAGGAAAAAAAGAGTGCTTTTTCCTCACTTGGAAATCGATGAGCTGCTCAGTATTAGCCAAAACCAAAGGATGGGTCCCACATAAAAAGATTCCATTTGGAGAAGCTGCCTGTGATAGTAAAAAACTCTAAAAAGTTGCAATATATTAAAAAAGAGTAGACAGAACTTTCAAAATTTGATCTATTTTTCTTGGTCAAGAGGAATCAAAGGGTCTAAACAAGTAGTTTAAGAATATATTGAAAGAGGAGAAACTCTTCAGGAATGGTGGAATAAGGACCTCTGAAAATTTGTTCTCACATAAAAGCAATGAGAGCATCAGCCCCCAAAATTGTCAAAATCAGTGTTTTCAGAATTCTGGAAATTAATCAAACACTTGCAAAAATTTGAGTCACATTTATTGAAGAAAAACAGGTGACTCTTGATAAGAACAGTGAGCTTTGTGGCATTTTATCTTCCCCAATCTCCATCTTCTTCTCTCTAGTTTCATAGGAGTCTTGAAAACCAATACCCTTGCGATCACAGTGGGTGTGAAAAACAGGAGCCTAGCAGCCACTGGAGGGAGTAAAGTGGTTCTGGAGCATCCCCCCAAATGCGCCATTCCCAGAGAACTGTCGTTATTTGACCTGTCCGACAGCTTCCTGAAAATCTCCACTCACAGAGCTTGTCTTTATTTGACCTCATGAAGAACTCAGTGCAGATGGCCTTTTTCCTGGGGCACTTGTCAAAAAACTTTCAGTGGTAGTTGTTTAACATTGTAGCTGCCTGAGGTCATGATACCCAGTGATGAATAAGAAACTTAAAAGATAAAGCCGGGGAATGAGATGTCCATAGGGAGCTTTGAAAAAATCTGCCATATTCTTGAGAATCTAGGAGGCCACGTGCATTTGCAAGACTGTGCACATTCACGGGAAAGACCTGAGAGAAGACCCTAATCTCTCACCTTTGGCTGACCTTGAGGTCCTGTGCAAGCAGGAAGTAAAGGCTAAACAGTTTTAAACTGCCAGAGCATTGAATGTGTATCCCAACATGGACACAAAGCTTCTTGAGAAACTCTGGGAGACATTTGTTCGAGGCATTTGGGAAATTGATGTCCAATTGTTAGATGACAACTAAGCTAACCAGGCAGAGACTTTAGTGGTTAGACCCAACAAAGAATACACACTTTAAAGAATTACTTCATCAAGTTACTAAGCAAAGAAGCAACAACAACAATAATAAACAGCTATAAGCACCAAGGAGAGGGGGAATTTGAATTCCAGAGTTGCCACATTATAATATTTTAAGAGTCCAGTTTTAACAAATTTCTTACAAAAAATAAGAGTCATACAAAGAAACAGAAAAGCCCATGCGCAGGGCAGTCAAAAGAAACTCTCCCTGAGAAAGCCCACAAGTTGGACTTACTAGACAAAGACTTCAAATCAGGAATTATAAATACTTTCGAAGAACTAAAAGAAGCCATATCTAAATAAATAATGAAGGAAAGTATGAGAATGATGCCCGACCAAACAGAGATTACCAATAAAAAGATAGAAATTATACAAAAAAGCATCAATTAGAAATTCTGGAGTTGAAAAGTACAAGTGAATGAAAAATTTGCTAAGGGGCTCAACAGCAGATCTGAGCTGGCAGAAGAAAGGATAACCCTGAACTTGGGGATAGAATTGAGATTATCCAGCTTGGGAAACTGAGCAGGAATAGTGAAAGAAGAAAAATGAACAGAGACTCAGAGACCTATGGACAACACAAGCGTACAAATATATTTATAATGGGAGTCAAAGAAGGAAGAGAGAAAGAAAAAAATAGGAAGATATTTCAAGAAATTATGGCTGAAGTTTCCCAAATTTGATGAAAAACATTAGTCTACACATCACGGCAGTTCAATAAACTCCAAGTAGGAAAACTCAATTAGGTATACACCTATAAACATTTCATGTCAAACTGTCAAAAGCAAAAGCCTAATGAATACATTACAAATACAATACAAAATCATTTGTGTTTCTATACACTTGCAATGAACAATCCAAAAATAAAATTAAAAAACAATTCCATTTATAACAGTATCAAGATAAAATACTTATGAGTAAATTTAACAAAACAAAAGCCAGAGTTGAACATTGAAAACTGCAAAGCATCACTGAAGGAAATTAAAGGAGACCTACACAAATGGGAAGACATCCTATGTTCATGAATTGGAAGACTTAACATTAAGATGGCAACCTTCCAAACTGATCTAAAGATTCAATGCAATCTCTTTCAAAATTGCAGCTGCTTTTTTTTTTTTTTTACAGAAATTGGCAAGCTGATCCTAAAATTCATATGAAATTACAAAAGACCCAGAATATCCAAAACAATCTTGAAAAAGAAGATAAAGTAGGAGGGCTCATACTTCCTGATTTCAAAAATTATGACAAAGCTGTAGTAATCAAGACAGTGAGGTACTGGCATAGAGCTACACATATAGATCAGCAGAATAAAAAAATTCAGCGTCCAGAAGTAAGCCCATACATTTACAGTCAACTGATTTTCGACAAGTGTGCCAAGAAAATTAAATGGGAAAGAATGATCTTTTCAACAAATGTACTGAGACAGTTGAATATCCACATACAAACAAAGTTGGATTTTTATCCTACAACATATGCGAAGATTAACTCAAAATGGATCAGTCTTAAGTACAGAGGTAAAAATATGAAACTCTTAGAAGAAAATGTAAATCTTTATGAACCTTGTATTAGTCTGTAGTAGATCAATCTCGGTCCACAAACTGTGGCGTGCAAGAAGTGTAACTTTAAGTATAGCATAGATGTTAAGGTCTCAGATGGTGCTGCCAGACTGCCTGGGTTCAAGTCCTAGCTCTGTGTGTTGCTGAGATTAAAACATTCGTTAATAATTCTTAAATATTACCCTGCTAAAAGGAAAATCCAAAATACAAATGCCAAGAATATTTTGATCGTTGGTAGCATTACTGGGATAAGTGAATAGCTTATTAGGTGATTACACTGATTATCTGTTATCATATATAACTTCTAGTATGTTTGTAAAAATAGTCTCTTTACTTTCTGGTCATATTTTTCTATAGAATCACAGATTTTAGAGATAGAATGGATCTTACAAATCTTTGTATAAAGGTGAGACGTCTAACACTGTCATCCCTTGACTCTCCCAAGGTCACATAAGTAGTTAGTGACAACAGTTAATTGAAAAAGACAACTAGAGGTCCGCTATGTGGGTAATCTGGGTCACGTTCTCATCCTCTAAAGACCTTCTTCAACAATAGACTACACTTGACCTCAAGCTCTAGCTCTCCACTTAATATGAGTTCCCCAACATATTTTTCAGCTTTGGGTTTTGGGACTTTCCATTTTCCTTTTTGCCCAATACTACAAAGCCTAATGCTTAAAGCTGATTTACTGTATCTCTGCTCTATTGAATTGTGATTGGTATACTTAGGTTGTTTCAGCTGAGTGTTTTTGTTTTTGACAATACGCTTTTCCTAAAAGTATTTATAATGATGACATAAAAGCCTTCAGGTGATAGTCCAGGGTATCTTCAGTTAGCTCAAAACACCATTAAATTTTCAAATTAATTTTCATTAAAAAATAGACCATGGGCTTCCCTGGTGGCGCAGTGGTTGAGAGTCCGCCTGCCAATGCAGGGGACACGGGTTCGTGCCCCGGTCCGGGAAGATCTCGCATGCCGCGGAGCGGCTGGGCCCGTGAGCCATGGCTGCTGAGCCTGCGCATCCGGAGCCTGTGCTCCGCAACGCGAGAGGCCACAACAGTGAGGGGTCCACAAACCGCAAAAAAAAAAAAAAAAAAAAAAAAAAAAAATAGACCATATGTAATGTTTCTGTGATGACGATGTCAGGCATTGTTCTAGCTTAGGTTTGCCACATTTAGTAAATAAAAATATAGCATATCCAGGTAAATTTGAATTTCAGATAAACAACAAGTAAACCAACTGTTGCCCAGGACATACCTATATTAAAACAAATTATTCACTCTTTGTCTGAAATTAAAATAGTACTAGATAGCTTTTATTTTACCTGGTAATACTAACTTAGGTGCGTAAGGTACATCATGAATAGAAGATTCATGCTGTCATAGAACTTATATTTTTAGAGGGGAGAGATGGACAATACAATGAACATAATTAATAAGTAAACTATATAGTATGTTAGAAGATAAATGCTTTAGAATAAAAGAAGAGAGCAGGATCCCTTAACCTAGGTGTGAGGGCAGGTTCTCATTTTCAATAGGGTTGTTGGTGAGATAAGCCTCATTGAGAGGCAAGATTTGAACAAGGACTTGGAGCATTTTTCCAGATGCTCTTTAGGGCAAGAGTATTCCAGGCTGAGGGACAGTGTTTAAAATACTGAGGAACAGCAAGGAACCAGTTGGCTAGAGTAAAGTGAGTGGTAGGAGAGAAAATGGGGGCCCAGACCACAGGGTCTGGGAAGCCATTGTAACGACTTTGGAGCCATTGCAGGATTTTGTGCAGAGGCGTGATATGACCTGACTTATCTTTTTAAAGATCACTCTAGATGATAGAGTGATAAGGCTAAAAGCAGGGAGACTATTAAGAGGTGATCATAATCATCAAGGTGAGAGGTGAAGGGGCGCAGACTATTGCGGTGGCAGTAGAAGTGGGGGGAAATGGTGAGATTCCAGAGATAGATTGAAGGTTGAACCAACGGAATTTCCTAAAGATTGAATATGAGATGTGACAGAAAGAAGAACTTACGGGTGATAGCAAAGATTTTACCCTAAGCACATGCCATGAAAAGCCCTAACCTTCAGACTGGAGATATTTTTAAGGAGCTATACATTGAAAGCTCTAAGGACTAATTGTGATTACCTCAAAGTGTCATTTAAATAATATATTCACATACATCTATGGACACAAATTAGGGCATGACCTACTGCTTCTTTGGGGAATCTGAAGGCAACTGGACTGTCGTATACTATAAACAGATTTTTGTGGAGATATTTTATTTTATTCCACCTGTCAGAATAAACAGCAGGTCAGACAGCTTTCCAGCTTACCAAATGTTACCAAGCCCTGACTGCTTCAGCCTCAACGTAATTATATCCTTTTTATTTATTGATAAACACCATATGCCTGTCATGTCAGAGATCAGAGAATGTCAAGGAGTCATTCATTAGACTTTGCTACAAAGCCTCCCTCATTATTCTCCACTTCATTCATTCTTGCTAAGCCTTCACGTCTGAGGACCTCTGTCCCTAGGGGATTCACAACAGGTTATTCAACTCAAAGCATGTTTTGACAGTTGAGCCATTGGTTTTATCACTAATCTGCAACTCCCTTCTTTCAATTATTTGCCCTGATGTAGAGGAGCCATGATTCAGATGATTCAAAGAAAGAGAGAGAGAAGATAATAAAAATTATTTATAATTAGTTTAGAAAAATATAAATTGCCCTTGAAACACTTCACTCTTCCTAATTCTGGTTGACACAGACTAAATTTAAAGTTGATTTGCATCCTCTGAGCCTATGTGAGCTAGAGAGGAGGGAGTTTTGTTTAGTATGACAGATGGCAGGGTGATACTGTTTTGGGATTAAAAAGAAAATATATTGTAGCATTTCCATTTAAAAAGGGCTCTGCTTTTGTTATAAACACATGGGAATACATGAGATGATAATGGTGGTGATGATCATCAGAAAAATAGCAAGAACAATAATAGCTAATAACGTATTTAACTTTTAACATGTGCCACATACTGCTCTAGGCACTCCACGTATGTTAATCCTGTTAATCCTCCTATGAGGTCTGTATTATTATTCCTCATATTTTACAAATGAGGGAACTGATGTTCAAAGAACATAGGTAACTTGCTCAAGGTCACATAGTCAACATGTGGCAGAGCTGGGATTCGAATCCAGATGGTCTGATTTCACACTTTTAACTTCTATATGATGTCAAATCATATGAAAATATCAACAATAAAATATAATACATTATTTTGCTTGATAGAAAGGGAAATGCCTAGGTGTCATAACAGAGAAGAAACTCACAGTTGGAGTCATGACAAGAAATGAAGCAGTAAAGCCCCAGGGACTACCAGACCCAAATACAGACACTAAGAACTAGGGAGGATTTTACTGTCCGCATGGGGAACAGGACACATCAACTTGAACCTATGCAGGGAGGGGAGCTTGGAATGAAGCTCTTTATTACATCTGGGAATATTTGAGTCTTGCCTTGTATGTTGGACAGAAAAACTTTGCCCAACAACCCAGAAAGCTAAAAAGAATTTTGTTGTCTTCTTAGAGCAATGATGGGCAAAGGTATTTGTAAATTTGTGAGCAAACCTAAATAAGGGAAAAAACAAAATTCCAAACCTGTGTTCCACGTGGGTATGAAGTCCACATTTTTTTATTACCCACAGTGTAAAGAAACATGAAGCTTAGAAACAGACATAAAAATTAGTCCACAGTCAGTAGTATGTCCGGGGCTTTGACACAAGGAAATGCAAAAGGATCTGTAGGGACAGTTCCACCTCTCAGGATTAAGTGGTGCCCTTGGGGGTGGGAGGGAAACAATGTGAATTACCAGTAAAAAAATTATGGACGACACAAAGAAATGAGCTCCTGTGAGGATGAGTCGATAGAAAAAACAGGTACTATGCCAGGTATCAGACATAAGAGATAACTGGGAAAATGCTATAAGTATATTTTAAATTGTTAAAGAGACAAAAGAAAGAACAAAGAATGCATTGCAAGATAGGATACTGTGAGTTAAAAGGAACCAAAGAGAACTTCAGGAAATGAAAAAATTAAAATAAAAACTCAATCAATAAGTAAACAAGAGATTTGATACAGATGAATGGCGAAGTAATGTGCCCGTGGTAGAGCTGAGGAATTCATCCAAAGAGAAGAAGATATGGGAGGAGGGGGGAACTATTATAAAGAGATAGAAAATGAGAGATTGAGAAACATAGAAGACTGAATCAGAAGGCGTAACATATGCCTAATAGGAGATCCACACTGAAGAAACAGTATTTGAAGAGAGGCAATATTTAAAGAGATAATAGATGGCTGTTTCTCAAATCAAAGAAAAACATGCAGATGAAAACCAAATTATGAACAGAATAAATAAAAATAAATCCACACCTAAATACACTGGAGTAAAACTACAGCACACCAAAGAAAAACAGAAAAATTTGAAAAGAGACGAATAGAAAATATATGTAATAGAGTGCTATATTGGGGGCTTCCCTGCTGGCGCAGTGGTTGAGAGTCCGCCTGCTGATGCAGGGGACACGGGTTTGTGCCCCGGTCCGGGAAGATCCCACATGCCGCAGAGCGGCTGGGCCCGTGAGCCATGGCCGCTGAGCCTGCGCGTCCAGCCCCTGTGCTCTGCAACGGGAGAGGCCAAAAAAGTGAGGGGGCCGCGTACCGCAAAAAAAAAAAATAATAATAATAATAGAGTGCTATATTGGGACTCTTTCTGTCTCAATTTCTGCAGAGGCCACTTAAGATCAACAACAAAATAATAAGGAGCAAATACTCCCTGATTACAAAGAGAGGTGCTAAACTCCCTATGCAGGATGTGGAAAGGGAGTAATGAGTAAAAACTAAGTGACTTTCCCCCTTCATCTTGATGTAGACCATTTAGAAACACTTCCTTTGTAGCCTGGAATGTTGATTTTGTATTTTTGCAAATCTCAGTGTGTGTTTGCAATGAATATGTATCGTCTTTCACATTAATTTTTATTGGAGTATAGTTGCTTTACAATGTTGTGTTAGTTTCTACTGTACAGAAAAGTAAATCAGCTATACATATACATATATCCCCTCTTTTTTGGACTTCCTTCCTATTTATTTATTTATTCATTTAACATCTTTATTGGAGTATAATTGCTTTACAATGTTGTTGGTTTCTGCTGTATGAAAAAGTGAATCAGCTGTATGTATACATATATCCCCATATCCCCTCCCTCTTGCGTCTCCCTCCACCTTCCCTATCCAACCCCTCTAGGTGGTCACAAAGCACAGAGCTGACCTCCCTGTGCTATGCAGCTGCTTCCCACTAGCTACCTATTTTACATTTGGTAATGTATATATATCAGTGCTACTTTCTCACTTCATCCCAGCTTACCCTTCCCCCTCCCCGTGTCCTCAAGTCCATTCTCTACGTCTGCGTCTTTATTCCAGTCCTGCCTCTAGGTTTATCAGAACCATTTTTTTTTAGATTCCATATATATGTGTTAGCATACGGTATTTGTTTTTCTCTTTCTGACTTACTTCACTCTGTATGACAGACTCTGGGTCCATCCACCTCACTACAAATAACTCGATTTCGTTTCTTTTTATGGCTGAGTAATATTCCATTGTATATATGTGCCACATCTTTATCCATTCATCTGTTGATGGACACTTAGGTTGCTTCCATGTCCTGGCTACTGTAAATAGTGCTGCAGTGAATATTGTAGTACATGTCTCTTTTTGAATTATGGTTTTCTCAGGGTATATGCCCAGTAGTGGGATTGCTGGATCACATGGTAGCTCTAGTTTTAGTTTTTCAAGGAATCCCCATATTGTTCTCCATAGTGGTTGTATCAATTTACATTCCCACCAACAGTGCAAGAGGCTTCCCCTTTCTCCACACCCTCTCCAGCATTTATTGTTTGTAGGTTTTTTGATGATGGCCATTCTGACTGGTGTGAGGTGATACCTCATTGCGGTTTTGATTTGCATGTCTCTAATGATTAGTGATGTTGAGCATCCTTTCATGTGTTTGTTGGCAGTCTGTATATCTTCTTTGGAGAAATGTCTGTTTAGGTCTTCTGCCCATTTTTGGATTGGGTTGTTTGTTTTTTTGATATTGAGCTGCATGAGCTGCTTTTAAATTTTGGAGATTAATCCTTTGTCAGTTGCTTCGTTTGCAAATATTTTCTCCTATTCTGAGGGTTGTCTTTTCATCTTGTTTATGGTTTCCTTTGCTGTGCAAAAGCTTTTAAGTTTCATTAGGTCCCATGTGTTTATTTTTGTTTTTATTTCCATTTCTCTAAGAGGTGGGTCATAAAGGATCTTGCTGTGATCCATGTCAGAGCGTTTCTTCTGAGTTGTATAGTGTCTGGCTTTACATTTAGGTCTTTAATCCACTTTGAGATTAAAAATATGGAACATTTCATGATTTTGCGTGTCATCCTTGTGCAGGGGCCGTGCTAATCTTCTCTGTATCGTTCCAATTTTAGTATATGTGCTGCCAAAGCGAGCACTTCCTTCCCATGTAGGTCACCACAGAGCACTGAGTAGGGTTCCCTGAGCTATACAGTAGGTTCTCATTAGTTATCTATTTTACACATAGTATCAGTAGTGTATATATGTCAACCCCAATCTCCCAACTCACCCCCCCTTCCCTCCCTTGCTGTCCATAGTCCATATGTTTGTTCTCTATTTCTGCTTTGCCAATAAGTTCATCTATACCATTTTTCTAGATTCCACATATATGCGTTAATATATGATATTTGTTTTTCCTTTCTGACTTACTTCACTCTGTATGACAGTCTCTAGGTCCATCCATGTCTCTACAAATAACCCAATGGAGTAATATTCCATTTTTTATGGTGGAGTAATATTCCATTTTATATACAAGTACCACATCTTCTTTATCCATTCCTCTGTTGATAGACATTTAGATGGCTTCCGTGTCCTGGCTATTGTAAATAGTGCTGCAGTGAAAAGCAGTGCGTGTTACACCAGCCCATGATGTGCCCTGAGCAGTGACAACACATTCCTTCCGAGAGTCTATGCTTGGCTGCCCCAAGCAGAAACTTCCTTTGAGATTTGGGTTCTCCCTCTTTTCTAGAAGATAAATACATGCTTGTTTCTTGTAATAAAAAATTGTTTTAACTTACTTATCTTAAAGTAATATTTAAGATTTCAAAGAAGTAGCCTGGTTATGCTACAGCTTCGGGTATTTCCTGGCTGTTGTATCCCCAAGATTTGGTCATTCTGTTTAAGAATCTGAGGTTATAGTGTTGGCTTGGGGGTCAGAAGGACTAGATTTTACTCTTGTCTTTGCTCCCCGTTCATGCTAGTGTCGTAGAAGTTATTCGAACTGCCTAGACCTCCGTTTTCATGCCTGTAGGGGATTGGACTAGACCATCTCGACAATTCTTTCTGGTTCTGAGCCTCGAGGGATCTCTTCCAGGTCCTTAGCTTACTAGGTTCAACTTTGGCATTTGCCTATGAGCAGACATTCTCTTGAGCTCCTCTACCATCACTCAGGCATGTCGAGGGCTCCTTTTCCTGATCCATCCTAGAGGAGGAGAGCCAATTTTCCTTTACAAGCTGATCACACAGATTGGTAGAGTCCAATTTATATACAGCCAGGCATGGTTTCTCCTTGTAAGACAGCACTGATGCAGCAAACAAAGACAGGATAGGAAGGTATGTGCCCTAAACAATCAAACTAGAGACAATGCCAGTAGAATTTTATTCTTTAGTATTCCAAAGTAACATACTTTTCATGGGGAGATTGATGGACTTTGGCCTACTAACAGATGCAGGGGTTTGGTTTGGGTTTTTGTTTTTCTTCCGACTCCATCAGCTTTGAAACTGAGAATGGAAATGAGACACCTGCATTAATAAAACAACAAGGTGGCGTTTGGACACTTAAACTAAACAAAAGAAATTGAACCTGGGAGTGAATTACTTATTTATGACCTCTCCTGTCAAGTTAACTATCCTCTTGTGAGGCCTGGGATACTCTCTTTATTGGTCCTTAAGGCAAGTGGGAAGGGTTCTGTGATGGTCTGTGGTTTAGGTCAATAGTGAGCTGGTTATGGGGGGTCATTTGGTCCAAAGCTTCCTTATAAGGAAACGTACACCCTCCCCTCTTTTCTTGAAGACATTCTGAAGGGACTTGTGATAAGCAGGATATATGGCTCAGGAATTTCACTGTATATCCAGGAGGCAATGACAAGATTAAACCAGAGTGGAACAAGGCCAGAGGTCTTAATCAACTCTGCAAAGGAGAAACTCCTGAGGAGCTGGTGACAGCCTGATTTCTTGCATCTGTTATAACCGACCTGGGAGAAGCATAAGTGAACACAGGGCATTGGGCAAAGTTTCTCTGCCAAGGATCTTGAGGTGCTGAATCACCTAAATGGTCTCATCTACCTCTGGTTTCTACTATTGTCCCCTAAAAAGACTACAGCAGTTCTCATGTAACCTTGTTTAATGTCATTTAAATAAAGATCACCTTGACTCAGATGTCATGTCATAGAACAGACATATTTCACAATCTCTAATGAATCCTTAATAGGATTTTTACATACATGCATATATGCTTATGAAACGTAAGTCTTGTTATTGTCCCAAGTTTACTTAAACATAGCTCATTGCAGTTGCACATGGGTACATCCCATGTGGAAAGCGTTTATACATACATACATGCATTTTGTCTTGGTATAAAATCAATTCTGCCATAGAGCATTTTCTCCTTGTCTTGTCAGTAGGAAGAAAAGGTCAGGTTTTCAGAGGGATAGAAGATAATCCCACAGAGGAAAGACTCATTTTCCCAGCCGCACTTTACCAAGAAGTCATGCATTCCCACTCCGATCTACAAAGGTATGATAGGTCACCTTTTCACGGTGCTGACAACAGGGACTATTGGAACCCAAGATGAAGGAGAGATCGAAGGATTTGAGAATTAGAGGGTATCAGGTCAGACACAAGGCCTGACAGGTAAGGTGGCTACTGGCTTCTTAGGCAGGAGGGCCAGCAAGACCAGAAATATTTGAACCCTAGGATCATTGCTTATTGATAAGGCCCAAGATAAAATTACTGATAGGAGAAGACGTGGGGCCCTTCACCTCACTTCAGCAGCCCCCTGATACGGCTGCTACGCCAAAGCTTTTCACTTCCATGAACCTCTTCTTACCCTGGTTCCTTCTAGTTATGCTAGTTGACCAGCCCCACGCCCGGCTGCACCTTCCTCCTTAGCTGTCCTAGCCTTCAAGATCAATTACTTTAAGCAAGCTCTCATTGAGTAACAAGCACTCTAAAAATGTACTAGCTTTAAACAACTAACGATTAGTATTTCTTACCTGTCCTTGGTTTGTGTGGACATTTCTGCTGATCTGGACTGGGCTCCATTGAGCTCAGCTGGGCTTGCTCACGTGTCTACACTCAAACTGAAAGTTGGTCAGGGGCTGGATGATCTAGGATGGCCTCAGCTGGGATGATACAGGACCCAGGACCTCTCCGTGTGATCTCTCCTCCTCCAGCAGGCAGTTAGCCTGAGCCTGTTCTCATGGCATGGCAGGGCTCCAAGACTAAGCAGGACTAACCCTGCAGGAGAGCAAGCCCCATTGCATAGCACTTTGCTAGCCTCTGATTGCATCCCATTGCTCAAAGCCCAAAGTCAGATGGAAGAGGATTGTAAATTCTAGACCAAAGGGCTTGGATACTGGAAGGCCATTAATTGGGGCCATTCATGCAAGCACTCTACCACACCACCCTAGGCCACGTCATAGTATGTCTTGACTCTATGGCTCCACAGCCACCATTATATACCTGTTACCCGTCTTCTACCCTTGGTCCCTACAGTCCATTCCCCATCTATTAGTCAAGATCATCTCTTAAAAACATTCATCGGATTGTGTCACTCCCCTGCTCAGAAGCCTTCAATGACTCCCCAGTGCATTTAGACTAAAATGCAGATGCCTTACCATGGCTACCGGTCGTAAAGGATCTGCCAGCCCCTGCCTGTCTCTGTGCCCTCATGCTTTAACCGCTCTCCCCCTTGCCCACTCTACTTGGCTACTCTGTTCTTCTGTCTGTTCCTCCAGCCTCAAGCGGTCTTGTCTTTGGCGCTCCCTCTGTCAGGGATGCTTTGCCACAGGTGTCTGGATGACTGATGGCTTCTTATCTGTCAGCTCCAGCATCCTATCCTCACAGAGGCCTTTCCTAATCACCTAAGGGAAGATAGCTGAGCCCCTTCCCCATATGCCACAAACTCTATCTTATTATCCTTTTTTTTTTTTTTAGCAATGTAGCATCTGAAACTATTCTCCTTCTGTCTACAATGTGAGTTCCATGGGAATAGGAACCTTGTCTGTCTTGAACATTACTTTCTTCCCTCCAACAGTAATGCTTATAGACACATGCAGACACTCAGTCAAGAGTCACTGAACAAATAAGTAACTGAAAATCCAGGCATATTGGCCTATCATACAAATACATATATTCCACTGTACTGATTTAGGGTACACAATATGGCCTTTTTTTTTTTGGTCTTGTCATTATATTTTATTTTAGCCATTCTAATAGGTAGGTAGTGGTATCTCCATGTGTTTTGTTGTTTTTTTTTTAAACATCTTTATTGGAGTATAATTGCTTTACAATGGTATGTTAGTTTCTGCTTTATAACAAAGTGAATCAGCTATACATATACATACATCCCCATATCCCCTCCCTCTTGTGTCTCCCTCCCTCTCACACTCCTTATTCCACCCCTCTAGGTGGTCACAAAGCACCGAGGATCTCCCTGTGCTATGCGGCTGCTTCCCACTAGCTATCTGTTTTACATTTGGTAGTGTATATATGTCCATGCCTCTCTCGCTTTGTCACAGCTTACCCTTCCCCCTCCCCATATCCTCAAGTCCATTCTCTAGTAGGTCTGTGTCTTTATTCCTGTCCTGCCCCTAGGTTCCTCATGACCTTTTTTTTTTTTTTAGATTCCATATATATGTGTTAGTATACGGTATTTGTTTTTCTCTTTCTGACTTACTTCACTCTGTATGACAGACTCTGGGTCCATCCACCTCACTATAAATAACTCAATTTTGTTTCTTTTTATGGCTGAGTACTATTCCATTGTATATATGTGCCACATCTTCTTTATCCATTCATCTGATGATGGACACTTAGGTTGCTTCCATGTCCTGGCTATTGTAAATAGAGCTACAGTGAACATTGTGGTACATGATTCTTTTTGAATTATGGTTTTCTCAGGGTATATGCCCAGTAGTGGGATTGCTGGGTCATATGGTAGCCGTATTTATTTTGATATTCAAAGTCATATGATTCTAGGCCCTTGTTTCCCTCTCTTACTCATTACAAGGCCTTTTCAGCCAGATATCCTGGTTCATTCTTTCCTCTTTTTATGGGTCCATCTCTTATTTCTTGCCACTTTTCCCCATGTAACTGAGTGATCCACAGCCAGCCTCGTTTCTCTTCTGTTTACTGTCCAGTAGTCCTCAGGAGACAATGCAATGGTCCACCACACAAGCTGGGATACGCTGGGTGACAGCTGGGAGACCTCAGGGGGTGCAGAACGGCCTGGCCGCTGGAGCGGAATTTCTCTCTGATATCTGTCATTCGCATCTTGACTTCTGAGGACAAGACAGCTTGTTGATTTAAAATTCCAGTTGGAGTAAGTGTCCTGAAAGAACTGTCAGCAACAGTTTTTGTACATTCCCCCTGTGTCTGAGGCCAGGTAGATTCATCATAAGAGCATTTTAACCCAACGGTCTGTAGTTTAGACCCACAGACTGCCTTAAACAGCGTATTTTTGGAAGATACAACTTCCCTCGTCTCCTCTCTGGGCTCCTGAAATGGTCAGTTCTGCCTCTGGCTGAGGTCCATGTGCTTCTCTTTGAGCCTCTGCAAATAACTAAGGGTACTCATTCAAACTAGTCTTTTATTTATTTTCTATTTAAAACATTTTTTTTAAACATGAACAATTTTTTTTAATCATTCTTTTTTTAATATTTATTTTTGGCTGCGTTGGGTCTTTGTTGCTGCGCGCGGGCTTTCTCTAGTTGCGGTGAGCGGGGGGCTACTCTTCGCTGCGGTGTGCGGGCTTCTCATTGCGGTGGCTTCTCTTGTTGCGGAGCATGGGCTCTAGACACTCAGGCTTCAGTAGTTGTAGCACGTGGGCTTCAGTAGTTGTGGCTCACAGGCTCAGGAGTTGTGGCTTGCGGGCTCTAGAGTGCAGGCTCAGAGGTTGTGGCGCACAGGCTTAGTTGCTCCGCGGCATGTGGGTTCTTCCCTGACCAGGGCTTGAACCTGTGTCCCCTGCACTGGCAGGCAGATTCTTAACCATTGCGCCACCAGGGAAGTACCGTAAACAATTTCTTTACTTAAGAATTGAATGAAATAATTCTCTGGAAAACATTGAAATAGTAGATATTATAATTGCTCAATTCTGTCAGAGAGAATCAAATGCAGATTTGTTCTTAGTAATATGAAGAATGGAAGTTCAAAGTTTTCTAAACTGTCTATATATATTTATTTATTTTAACCTTTCAAAATTAATTTTTAAAGGTTATACTCCATTTATAATTATAAAATATTGGCTATATTCCCCGTGTTGTACAATATATCCTTGTAGTTTATTTTATACATAATAGTTTGTACTTCTTACCCCCCTACCCCTGTATTGCCCCCTCTTCCCTCTCCCTGCTGGTAACCACTAGTTTGTTCTCTATATCTGTGAGTCTGCTTCTTTTTTTGCATATTGACTAGTTTGTTGTATTTTTTAGATTCCGCATATAAGTGATATCATACAGTATTCGTCTTTCTCTGTCTGATTTATTTCACTTAGCATAATGCCTTCCAAGTCCATCCATGTTGTTGCAAATGGCAACATTCCATTTTTTTACGGCTGAATAGTAGTCCATAGCGTGTGTGTGTATATACATGTATATGTACCACATCTTCTTTATCCCTTCATCTGTTGATGGACACTTAAGTTGCCTCTGTATCTTGGCAATTGTAAGTAACGCTGCTATGAAATTTGGGGTGCATGTATCTTTTCAAATTAGCCAAACTAATCTTTTAAAATGCTTTCATTTAGTCTGTCTCCTGCCCAAAGCCTTTCACTCTTAGCTCTTCCTCTGCCTGCCCTTCAAGGTCCTCCAGAGATGGATTTCATAAGCTTATTGACAAGGACTCGGTTCATATCTGAGGAGTTGTCCCAGGATCCCATCAAGGGCTGCACCTCTTCCGAGACCTTGCTCTCGTTCTTTTTCACTTTGCTCTAAAGCAGAAAGAACTGAAAGCACTTCCATGGAGGTAATGAAATTTAGCTTCAGGGCGCCTCACTTGCGTGGTCCTAAGGCCTTGGGAGGAACCCCAGCAATGTATTCACATGGTCATTACAAAATTAGCAGAAATAAGATATTCTAATTTCAGCTGACAACTCTCTTTCCCCTAGTGTTGGGTGGTGATGGGTGGCAATGGGCATTTTGGGGATCCAGCTTAGAGGAAGTTAACTTGGAAAAACATTCAATTTAGATTTAGTAGAATATATTTATGTGGTAGGCAGTTACTCGCATACATTGTTAGGTTTTTGCTGGCCATTCTGGTTTAGGAATGGCTCCTAGAAGTCCTCCTATTGACCATTCTGTCAACTCCCTGGGCAAGGCTGGCGGATCAATTAGGGCATGTATGTCTCCTTGGGTACCTGGCACCAGGAATACACAGATAGTGGAAGAAAAGCTAGGTTTAAACTGCATGGAACTGGAAGGGGACCTGTGAAAAATTCTTCTGATCACCAAATGTAGAAAAATGTACGCCAAGTATTCCATTCTCATGGGTGCCTAGTCAAAACAGAAGCTCTCTGGAATATACCCTATGATGCTGCATATACAATTATACACGCACTATATTTTTTATCCTGTTTTCCTTTTATTTTCTTCCTATTTCATGGCAATCACATGAAATAAAATTGATCAGCATTCCTGTGTTTGTAAGACAGAAGCCTGTAGCAGTAAACAGCAAGGATATCCAATGTGAAGTCACATGTTTTATGCATCCCAACTGTCAGTAACAAAAAGCAGATTTCAATGAACCCTGTTGGAAGAATGACTGAGTTATCTTTGTATTTGCTTTGTAGAATGTGTTACAAAAACAATGTCATATGAAGAGGCAATCAAAGAGTATATAGTCAGAAAGTGTAGGAAGAAATATTACAGACATATGTCAGGCAACTAAATAATAAAATATATTATTTGGGGGGGTTTGTCTGCTTATTTTGCATTTGTAGTTCTTCCTTATACTTGATTTTATATTCATAAGTTTTTATTGTGTTTTTAAAACAGGACCTAAAAATTGTATAAGCTCCCCTCCCCCATAAAACCTGGATCTTCTCATGGCAAAAACAAAACACAATTTATTACCTCAATAAATTAGCCCAACACAAAAGTAATAACTCTTATTACTTGGGGGCTTGCTATGGGTCTGACATTATTTTAGGCACTTTATATAATTCTGTTATTTAATCCTTAAGACAACCCTGTGGCTGATATGCTTCTCATTTCAGAGGGTTACAGAAAAATGAAGTAATTTACTCAAGGCCATACTAGGGTCAAACCAGTTGTGTCTCATTCTGCAGCCTGTGCTCCAGCCAGCATGCTTTGCTCTGTTACCCTCTTTGTTACCTGGTATCACACTTAACTACATTTTTCTTGTGTTGTCTGTCTGCTGCTTTATACTTGTGGTCCTTTATTCAGCTGTAAGTTCCTTGAAGATAAAAAATAGAACCCAAATTTCTTCCATATCACTCTCAACATATGGCAGAGAGTCGAGGTGGAATCTTTTTCATTCTTGACAATCAAAATTGATTAGAAGTCACATATGTCTGGAAAATGCCCCAAGAGAAGTACAGAATAAATTATTATTCTCAGGAATAAATTTGAAAAATATTTTTTTCGACTTCAATACAGTACGCTGTCGCATGGCACTGGTGGAGGAAATAACTGATTTTCAATTAAAAATGTAAAAGGAGCAAATACGCAGTCTGAAGCTACAGGTAGGCTTTGGGTTTTGTTCTGAGCCATCACTGCTGGCTGGTGAGTAAACGTGTGAAATGCTAGTTACCATAGTAACCAGCACAGCAAGATTACCCCCCCTTTGGTTTATGAATCCAAATCGATAAATGTTTATAAATAACTCTCCAGTTGGCCAAAAGAAGTAAAAGCACAAACCAGAACAATCCTTCTGTCCTGTGAATGTGAGTCATAGATATGTTAGCCCCATTATGGGGACAGAAAAAGGCTGTCCAGAAAATAAACAATTGGCCACATCATTTGCTTTACAAGGGTGCTTAGGAAAAACCCGTTGAGTGAAAATCGATTTTACATGCTAACTGACAACAAGAATACAAAGGATGCACATCCAAGGGGCATGAACGTGAAATTACAGAAATCACAGATGCTGGGTCTGAAAGGGAACATTGGTGTAATTGGACCTCAATGATTATACTGAAGTTCAAACGGAATAGGTAGAGACATTATCCTGCCTTCATGGATGATGTGTTCTCTGCGAAATGCAAGTGGAATCATACAAAAGTGGAATTTGGTATCAAGAGTCCCAGAAAAATCAAATCAGGCCACCAACTATTGTAAGGTTTCTTTCTATAGCATTCCAAGCAGATGGTCAAACAGCCTCTCCTGGGATATTTTTAGTGAAAGGGAAAGTCATTTTCATGTAATCTCTATCTAGTAGCTGTTAAATTTTCTTCCCTGAGCCAAAATCACTTCCCACTCTCATCCTTAACATGTATCCATTGGTCTTGGTTTGCTCTTTGGCATAACAAGAACCTAATCCATCTGGTTCCCTGTCGGTGACAGTCCTTCAAACCTTTGAAGGCAGCCATTGAGTCTTTCTTTAACCTTCTTTTGTTACTGGTGCGGTTCCAACCTCTCCACTCTCCCAGTTTCTTTCCTCAGAATGCTATTAACTTGCCAGCATTCTTCTCAAAATGTGGTCTCTCCGAATGAGCTGTACAAATCCCCAGATGTGGGTTAAAATTTCAGTGAAACTACTTCTTATGTTTTATCTATGGACGACGTGGCTAAGTTTGCGTTCAAGTGTGTGTCTGTGTGTGTGCGCACGCGTGTGTGCGTCTGTCTATAGCCACACTGCACTGTTGGCACATAGTAAGCTTCTGGTAGGCTAAAACACACAGGGCACCCCATCTCAGAATAGGAGTGAATTACATAAATATTTCTTCCAGGAAGAACCAACTAGGGCAGGGATTCCTTGGCAAACCACTAGCCTGAGAAACAGAAAGGAACAGCCCTTCATGGTTTTGGCAAATAATTTAGCGGGCTGACGTAAAGTAGAGAAGGAGTAATCAATCGTTCACAAGGTGTGGTTTGGAGGGTCTTAGAGAAGAGTCTCCTGCCCCCAAATGCCTCATTCATCCAAGTGTCCAACTGGCTGGAATTTCACCATTTGGAAGTGCTGAGCCTTTTCCGGCTATTTTTTTCCCCCAAAAGGCACATTAAATCACTAACAATTTAGTGTGAATGAGATGATCCCATTTCTTTCAGAAAAGAGGAGAACCTGAGGCAATAGGAAAGCACTAACTTGTGGATTTGGAGGTTGGGAAGAGGCATTAAATAGGGGGAAATAGTTTAGAAAGACGTGATAGGATGCTCTGGAGCTTTGCAGATTTGCTTGGGGCCCAGCCCTGCCCCAAGGGTAATGCTCTCTATGGTGGGGGGAGGAATCACACACTCAAACGTACACCCGGGAAAGAAACAGGAGGGTAGAAGAAAGACTACAGTGTTAGCATAATAACGAGTGAACCCGAGACAAGGGAATGGTTGGAACATGGCCCCTGTGGGTCTCACTAAAGGGACGACCACAGCTTAGCTCCAGCCAAATCTTTCAAAGGAGGAACACAGGCCCTTTATTGGCAGATCTTTCAAATTTTCAGACTCTGGAGGTTTAAGTAAAATCTTCTGGTTTGGGAATGCTGAGCATGATGTCAAGAGTCAAACAAAATATTTCTCGTGAAATCGCAAAAAGACAAACGCAGAGAAACAGGAGGTGAAGAGGTGGAGGAAATGGGGAGACAACTGCTCAAAGGGTGTAAACCTGAAGTTAGAAGATGAACAAGTTTGGGGATCTAATGGACAGCATGGTGATTATGGGTAATAATTCTGTACCATATACTTGCAGTGTTGCTGAGAGTACATCTTAAATATTCTCAGCACGAAAAAGAAATGTAACTCTATGATGGGATGGAGGTGGTAGGTAACACCATTGTGGCCATAATCTTGCAATTTATAAATGTATCAAATCAACATGTTGTACATCTTAAACTTACACAATATTATGTGTCTATGTCTCTCAATAAAGCTGGGAAAAAATTTCTGAACAAAACAAAATAAGAAGAAAAATATCCAAATATCTCTGCTGCCAGACATGGCCGAGGCTACCAGTTTATGGTCTCTAACATTAGCGTCTATGCAATAAGATCTACAGCTACATCTATTTCAATGAAGCAAGTGGCAGAGGCTCCAGAAGTAGCGGCTTAAATAACACAAGATTCTGCCTTACCACTCCTTAAACCTGAGAGGGGCTTCAAGGAGTCTACCTGGAGAGCTTGAAGTGTGTCTCCTGGAGTTGGAGGGGAAAGAAAGCATGATGCCCGATGATTCATATTTGAAGAATCTAAGGGGCAGGAAGCTGTGACCATCTGCCCACAATGATGGATCAGAGAGAAAGGGAATTCCATGGGAAGCCAATAGCACTTTGCAGTTGTGTGTGTGCTTGTGTGTTACCAAGCGAGTTTGAGAAAGTTACGGAAACTGTCTGAGGCAGAACTAGATGACAGAGTGGGTTTGTACAGGTAGTGAAGGTGGAAAAAATACTCAGGTATGTCTTCAGCCCATTCAATAACACACACACACTCACACACACACGCACAGAGACACAAATCTATGTGGTTTTTCTTTTCTGAAACTTCTTTATCAAGTTAAAGTTTCTTGGAGATTTCTCTGCATCAGTATCAGCCTTATTCTTTGCCTCATTTGCATATTCAATGTATGGATTTTGTCTGGATTGTCTGGATTCCTCCCATCTGCAAATTCAATTGTATCCATTGCTCCTATTGTAGGATTACGAAAGTGGACTTGCTGACAGCCTGTGCACTTTTTATTTTGAAGGGTGTTACCAAATTGCCCTCCAGACAGGTAATATAAATGTACATGCCCACCAGCAATGCATGCTACGCAGGGTGTGGTCACTGGGCCTGGTGCAGGCATCAGCAGGGAGCTTGTTAGGAATGCAAATTCTCAGGCCCCACTCCAGACTTTATCCATGAGATTCTGCAAGTTAATCGCATCTCCAGGTGGTCTCTATGTGTGTGAGATTTAAGACGTCCTCTTGCCTCTTTATGGACAGCTGTCATTCTGTGTCTTTTTATGGTTTTATTTTGTATTTCATCTAGTATGAGTAAGGTTGAGAATATGTTTCTGTACTTTAAGAGCCATTTGTAAGTCTTTATATAGCAAGGAAATTATCTCCATGTCTGTGATACGGGTTGCTGTTAGTTTTCTAGGTGATGGTTGTCTTGAATTTTTGTTTTTTCTTTGCTGTGCAGAATTTTAAATTTTCACATGGTTAAATTTACCTTTTTTATAGTTTCTGTGTTCTGAGTCATAGAAAGTTCTCGCCACTCCATAATTATTTTAAAATTTTCCGTTTTCTTTAATACTCTATGGTTTTATTTATATTTAACTATGTTTTCTACCTGGCATTTGTTTTGGCTCAAGGAATGAGATGTGGATTTATTTAACTTTTTCCAGGTGGCTACCTCCTTGTCCTAGTACCATTTATTGAAAAATTGAAATTTCCCCACTTATCTGAAATATAACCTTTAATACACACTAAATTTCCCTATGTGAACTCTCCATCAATTACTTATTGTATCATGCTGCCTTTTGATTAACCAAGATTCTCTACTGAATTGCTGAATATGTTCTCCCAGGGCTGTGCTTCTAGCCTCCAGATAATAATTAAAAGGATCAAAAGTTATTGCCTTGTACCCCATCCCATCAGAATTCCTATAGGTGACAATTCATCTGATAAAGAAATGTAGGATAAAGGCTTCCCAGCATTTACAGGTGCGTTTTTTTTTTTTCTTTCATTTTGTTTTAAATAATGCCTCTAAACGAAGTAACTGAAAGGGATAAGAAATTCTAGAATAGGTCAGGTTTTTAGAATTTATTATTTTATATCACAGAAGCAGTGGCTTATTGTGCTTTCCCAGTTCTAGTTCTAAATTAGGAAACTAGACTTAAATTCTCCCCCCTCAATTTTCCTAAGTTTTCAGAGCTGTTCGTTGACCATCTAGCACTCTTTATGTTGCTGTCACCATCTTTATCACCTTCTTGCCTCTGATTCATTCCTTTTTCTTTTCTTTGAATCAAAACTTTAAAGTACTTAAGTTTCTTGACATTCTTTTTAGCATCTCTCTTTAAAGAAATTTGTGCAGCAATGCTGATAAGTGAAAACAAGGATTGGACCTCAGCTATTATCACTTAAAAATAGGAATATCGGCTTTTGCTGTATGTTTTTGTCATATTCCTTCTAAATATGATAGAGTTATTTTCTCTGATGATGTAAAATGAGGACATTATGACCAGAACAAGGCTGGTTCCTTGTGGGTCTCAAGATATTCCTACAAACACACTTGTGCGAATGTTAGCAGATGACTTTATGTGAAATGCAGGCAGTTTTCCACTAAGAAATGAAATTCTGGGAATTCAACTGAAGATTCCTTCTTAAGGGCACCACACATTTCAACCACAGTTTAGTTTGGAAGAAGAAACTCCATTAAACTCAGTAATAAGAGGGATGTGTTAAATTTCCTCATCTCTTATCATGATAATTTTCCTCTTACCCATTTTGGAACAATTTTAAGTGCCCTCCTTTTGTCAGACTCGCTTGAATTTTACAAGCCTGCAATCTGGGGACACTGGTTGTTACCGATACCATTAGCAACAAGCACATGGTAGCATAATGTACAGTGGATTGAAGTTCATCTTCCTCTTTAAGAGCTCTGTGTGGTAACACTGTCACAGAGTCTTGGCTAAAATCCATGGAAGGCTCATGCCATCCTGCTCTTGTGGTCCTTCCTGCTGTCTGAGCCTGGAAACACACAGCCAGAGACTAGGATTGGTGCCTAGTCTCAGACTAGAGCAGCCAGTATACTTAGGGATTTGAGCCCAAGAAACAGAAGGAAGGGGGCACTGGGGAGAGTGAAACAGAGAAAGAAGGAAAGCCAATTCAAGGAGGCATGATTGAACTTGTTACGCCTGTAATCAGTGGGGATCTAGCCCACTGTGGCCCCTCTGAGAAACTTTCTAGAATGTACTTTGGGACTATCCAGAGAGAGGGAGCATGGGAGTATTTACTCCTTGTCTCAGCTTCTCTTGCTCAAGGATTATTCTGAAAATGTTGACTCCCTTCTCTCCCAGAACTGTATAGAATGTGGGAGTATGTGTGGCTCAGTGGTCTCTGCAGACATCATAGGTGGAGAGCTCCCGGCAGGCAGCAAGAGAAAATCCACTCCACCTGAGGGCGCCTGGCGACCTCGGCAATGGGCACCACAAAAAGAGGTGCTGAGAGGGTACAAAACAGGCATTAAAGATGCCCCCCATCCCATACACCAGGAAACCTATTCCTAAACGTAACTGGGCTTCTGACTACACGTCATCACCTGCTCCTGGCACGGGGTCGGGGGGTAGATGTGGACATGACATTTTAACACCAGCAAGATGGTGAGTGACAGAACACTGCTCCTTGTGGCTTCCATCCACAATTCTCAGGGCCTGGGGCAGCATTTTCAGAGTCCCACAGAGGGCAGGCCACCCAACCAGCACCTACCACCTTATCCACTTGGGAAGTGTCCTTGGGCTTCTGTAATACCACAGACCATTTCTACCTACTTACACCTGCCAGGCCTCAGCGCTAATAAAAGAAATCACATCCCAGGGAAATAAGTTCTGAGGTTTTGCGGTTACCCGCTAGTGCCAGGAACACGGCTAATGCTGCAGGGGGTACTGCACAGCTCACCCAGATTCAGCCAACTGGGGCTAAAGTCACACACACACATTTCATAAAGCTATTTTATGGGCATCAGGTACGTACTAGCCCAGCCTTTGGCAAATGATGGGCACCAGGTCACAAAACTTTCTCCAGTGGCCTCAGATCATTTCTGGAATAAAACAGAAACTCCATCCTTATGTCTATATAGGTAAGCACAGCTATAAGCATACACATGCCAAGACCAGTCCTAGTGTGAAGACAGGCAACTGTCTATAAAAATGCTCTCGGGTTGTCTCTGAAGATCCAAGTCAAAGGGATGTCTGACGAGGGAACAAAAGCATATGTGGCCTTTTAGGAAGAGAACATTTTTATTTTTCTGGGAGAACCAAGAGCAGGACCCAGCCTGACCCTGATGCTCAGAGAAGCAGATTCAGGGAGCAGTCAGGGGTGGATGCTCACGCCTGCTCAGCAACGTGGGAGGCGGGGTGGAATCCTGACCTGGCTGGACAGCTCGCTTCATGCCCAGGCTCCCTGCCCCTCTTTGTTGTGTGTTGGCTGACCATCTCAGCCCCTGCGTCTTCACAACTTGTTTGAAAGCACTTAAGAACACGTTATATGTCAAGCATTAATCTAAGAACCTCACAAACACGGACTCACTTAGCTCTCATAAAAATAGTACGAAGTGCATAGTATTATCACCCCCATTTTACAGATGAGGAAGCAGAGGCAGGAGAGGCTACGGAATTCAAGGCAACGGTGAGGGAGGGGAGAACTGGGACATGGGGTGCTTTCTGTGCCCTTCTTTTGTCTGCCACTGGAGACGGATTCACCACCTCCCCCCTTTTCCACAGTGTTTATAGTTGTGGGGTTTGATTCTAGTCCGACCTATATGATTCTCAACTGTTTTGCATGTTTGTCTTGTTCCCACAACTAGATTGTGAGACACCCACAGGTAACATGTAGAAGCTTACCAAGTCACTGAAATTGTCAAACAGAGTCTGAAGGGTATGATCTTTCAGAGAGTCCCCAGATTGTCACTGGGGGCTTATTAACTCCACTGATAATCTTAGCCAGCTTAGGTGTCTTATTTCATGTAAAGAACAGACCATCAGCAGAAAATCAGAAGTGGGGAGGTTGGAAGAGGCAAACACACCAATGGCAGGGGGCACAGTGGGGAGTGACCAAGAGTATGGCAGCAAAGGAGAAGCAGAAACTGCCTTGTCGCTGCGTCAGAAATGTCAACCTTGTCCCTCAAGGAAAACTCAAATGATGTTCTGTCTTCTTTTTTAAGAGATGAGGGGAGATCCACTCTATCTCGAGGCAGTCAAGATGCAGTAATAGACAAGGGAAATTAACTGCCTTTTACAGAAAGAGGGGAAAGCAGTGTTTAATACCAAAGCGCACGAGTGCAATTTCTCAGCTCTGTTGAGAAGCCAGGTTAAAGCATTTTACCTGATGCCTGGTTAAGCCAGGCATCGAGTGTTATTCCCAATCCTCCCTACAGCCACTGGAGGTGGGTATTATTATGCCTAATTTTATGATAAGAAAAGAAAATACAGGGACATTAAGTCACTCGCTCTAGGTCACAACCCTAACAAGTTGCTAACACAGGAGTCTAGCCTTGAACATCTGATCAAGTTCAAACCCTCTCTCACAGCTGCGCTGTATAATAGAACGTGGATAGGTGAAAGGCAGGCAGAGAGATGGAAGGATGAAATGATCCAGGGCAAGGTCGTGAGGCGGCATTTGCCTAGGGAAAATGCCAAGAGTAACCAAGAGCTGTTCTCTTGGAGGGAGAGCTGAGATTCTTTGATGGATAGTAACACTGGACTTTACTTGTCCTGCCTCTGTATTTTTGGGGGGGAAATTGAGAAGGCGCAAGACGCAGCTGTCAAAAATTGAGCAGGAGTAGGTGTGTTGTGAAAGGTTGTTGTGTGATAGGAGCTCTCCCTGCTACTCCAGTGGAAACCTCATTGAGGCTGTGCTTCGAAATGCAGCCAGGGAGTGTCCTGGTAGCAGAGGGGAAGGGGGAGGTTTAAAGGAGAAGAGCCCAGAGAAGAGAGAAGGGAGTTTGCATTCGGCCTTGGCTGAGAAACCAAACAAGTATTTGGGTGCAAACAGGTATGACAGTTTATTCGCTCAGCCGCTTGGTCTTCTCTCTAGGTGCTGGAGAATGGTGACTAGAAGAGCTTCAGCCCCTGAAAAACAAACATACCAATGCCTGACTCCAAGTCTTTTGAAAAGAAAATCTAGACCTTAGAAAATAAGCAGCCATTGATAAACTCGGGGTAAATCTTGTCTAACTGGCAAGGAACACAGTGGCCTCCTGGCTGGGGTGGGGGAAGGCAGCGGCTGAGTGTGTTTGGACCACGTTCCTCCTTTTAAAGGCCCCTTGGCCAGCTGGAGGCTTTACAAGGGCCCCTACTCAGGCCAGCCAGCAGGGAGTTAAAGTAATCTAATTTTAATTATGTGACAAAACCATGAAGAATCATTTAAAGGTCTGTCGAAGGGAAAAATGGCTCCAGTCTGCCAGGACTCCTTAGATGGTAATAAAGAAACCTATGGGCTAAAAGCTGGGTTTTGGTGCTGAAAAAATAGAACTCACATAATAACCAGACTGTACACTATTGAAAGAGAGACAGGCAGTGAGGAGACAGCCACAGCTCTATCAGATAAAGACAAAGGCGGCTATGAGGCAGCCGGCTGCATGACAGTAATTCTAAATTGTTATTGGGGTTAAATAGTCATAAAAATAAGGTTAGTATTCTCCATTTCTCCAAAGCCAAGGAAGAGAGCATTTCTCTGGATAGTAGCAAAAAAAAAAAAGAAGTTCAAAAAGCACTTTCAAGTACATTATCCAACTGGGGCTTCAAAAATATTAGCTCATCAGGTCTTTAAGGAAAGTTCTTAGCTTTAAGTAAAAAGGGTTGATTTTGAGATCGCATCTGTTTAATTTACCACTGGCTATTATTTATGTAACAATGAAATGTCCTTTCGACTAAATGCTATACTCTGTAGCACTACTTTGAAATTTTGAGAGCCTAGAGCCAAGAGGTCAGTTTTTCTTTGGAGCACCTGGCCTTGACCAAAAGATCCTGGAAAATTGGAGGCAGCCTAGTGCTACAGAAAGTCTTCAACATCAGTTGAATAAATGGGAAGGAAGTGTTGAAATCATTAAACAGATTAAGACCAGTGGCTTCATCAAAGGTGTTGCCACATCTTTTTCCAAGTTAGCACAGAATTCTGTCCAGGCTCGACTCCAGGTAAATGCAGTAAGGTTTACTGAAAAGTTGGTCACAAAAAGCATTAGTCAGGAGATCAGTGGGGACCTCAGAGAACTAGGCAAATAGATACAAACTTATCTTGCCTCACAATGTCCGTATCTCATCTGTCTTTGTGGCTCTCATCAAGTGGGAAGGTAGCCTTCCTGAGTTGATTTCTAAAGTAGTGGCCATAGTCTTTCCTCCCTGTACATAGTTTTCCAGTAAGAAGAAGAGCAGAATCTTTTCCCCATTTTCCTCAGAGACCATGTGAGTCAGGGTAAAGCTAGGTTATGCTTCAATAACAAATAAAGCTCAAGTAATCCTCAGGGGCTTAACGTAACAAAACTGTATTTGTGCTTGTAACAGGCTGATGCAGGCTTCCCTTGGGAGCTCTCCTCCAAGCAGAGATCTGGGAGTCTGGGCTTCCATCTTACTGCTGTGCTATCTGCATCATACAACTTCCGGTCACTGTGCAGAGAGGGGAAGTGAGAGGAAGCACTTTAGCTTTGAAATGTCCAGGCTTGGAAGTGACGAACATCACTTCTACTTGAAGTTCATTGCCCAGATCTAGTCATTAGGCCCCTAACCCAGCTGTAAGGAGTTGGGGGCAATGCAGGGAAGCCCACCCATATCTGGGGGATATTAACCATCTCTGTCCCTGAGGACTCTGTTCCGCACCATTTCCCACTACACCTTTGCCCAGTTATTGTGAACCAAATAAAAGGAAGTTCTTTCACATGAGAGATCGGGTTTATACAAGAAAACGGTGGTCTGTGTTACTACTGACCAGAACAAATTTTTTCCTTGCTTCTCTCATATGACTATCTACAAACTATTTTAAATTTTAGATTCCATCTGCAATAGAGTACAGGCATGCCTTGGAGATATAGTGGGTTCAGTTCCAGACCACCCCAATAAAGATAATACTGCAATAAAGTGAGTCACATGAATTTTTTGGTTTCGCAGTGCACATAAAAGTAATGTTTGCACTATACCATAGTCTATAAAGTGTGCAATAGCATTACATCTAAAAACACCAATTTACATATCTTAATTTAAAATTACTTTATGGCTAAAAATGTTAGCCATCACCTGAGCCTTCAGCTAGTTGTAGTAGTAACATCAAAGATCACTAATGAAAAAGTTTGAATATTTCAAGAATTACCAAAATGTGACACAAAGTGAGCAAATGCTGTTGGAGAAAATGGCGATGATAAGACTTGTTTGATGCAGGGTTGCCATAAACCTTCGATTGGTAAAAAAATGCAGTAAAACGAGTAAAAAACACAATGAGAACACGTTGTGTTTTGCTCTTCTCTCATGATACTGAAAAATCAACTAGTCATGGTAACATCTTGTTAATAAAAGTAGATATAAATGCTGAAAAGGTGGAGTGTTGCCCCAAGGATCTTGCGTCTAATGTACAAGGGGAGCAGAAAGTCCCTGGGGCAGCACTGCAGCTCCCAAAACTATGTTCCTATTTACCTGATATCTGCATATCTGGAACCAGCTTCAGAGTGTTGGGGTGCATCCACGGAGCAAATGAAAGTACTTAAAAAAGCAGCTCCACCCCCTTATTTGTGTTTCTCAGAGAATGTCAAAAGGATCCCTTTCATAACCCACAGTAACACTCTTTCTCTCCCACCTAATTCTCTCACACCCCAAAGCTGGTCCAGAACAAAATTCTCTCAACAAACAGCCAATGCAGTTTTCTGGCATTTCTCCACCTTCCAACTTCCGCCATCTAGGTTCCCTTCCATCTGGGGGGCGGCGGGGGAGGAAGAGAGTTGAAGTTAAGTCGACAATCCAAAATTCTCTTCAGCAGTGGGGAAAGGGCAATGCCGTGAACACTGAGGTGCTCATAACTCGTGCCCCATCACGTTGGCCTGCATTGCGATCCATGAAGCATCTTGCACAGTTCTGGTTCCTATCACCTCTCCCCACAGTCTCCCTTAGCATTCACGTTACTGCTCAAAATCAGAGGCCCAAATATGAATCGTGCTCACGAATGCCTTTGAAATAGCAAAAGAGAAACAAAAACTTTTTGTTTTTTTTGCAGTACGCGGGCCTCTCACTGCTGTGGCCTCTCCCGTTGCGGAGCACAGGCTCCGGACGCGCAGGCTCAGCGGCCATGGCTCACGGGCCCAGCCGCTCCGCGGCATGTGGGATCTTCCCGGACCGGGGCACGAACCCACGTCCCCTGCATCGGCAGGTGGACTCTCAACCACTGCGCCACCAGGGAAGCCCAAGAAAAACAACAACTTTGAACGTGGGGGCTAGAAAAAGACATTGGAAAGGGAAATTAAAATCAGAATCCCTCTCAGCAGAAAAATATCTATTTTCTACTCAACTGTGAAGAAAAACTTTAGTTGGTGCTAGGGTACCTTCATTTTCCATTAGTCCAAAGTTATAGAAATAGGGTTTTCCTTTCACATTCTTCCAGGTTCCACCCTGTATTGTCACGTAGTCTTACAAAGAGTCCTTCCTGCTCTCTTCCTAGTGAGACATCCTCACAGACGGACTTCACAGCGGACTCCGCCAGCTTCCAGTCTCTATAGCCCTCTTCCTCACATATCTGGTGCCAGTGACTCCTTTGTAGCTCATGTTGCAGACTCTCAGATCCTACCTCTCCTGCTCAGGAGTTCTCAATCCTGGGTGCATACTGGAATCATCTGGAAAGCTTTGACAAATCCCAGTGCCCAGGTGCACCTCAAACTGCTTAAATCAGCAGCTCTGGGGGTGAGACCCAGGTACCAGTATTTTGTAGAGCTCCCTAGCTGATTACAGTGTGGAGCCAAGGTTGAGAACGACTGCTCTAACCCAATGTCTCTCTCTCTTTTTTTTAAAAAATTAATTTATTTTATTTTTGGCTGCATTGGGTCTTCATTGTTGCTTGGGCTTTTTCTAGTTGCGGTGCGTGGGGGCTACTCTTCATTGAGGTGCATGGGCTTCTCATTGCTGTGTCTTCTCTTGTTGTGGAGCACAGGCTCTAGGCTTGAAGGCTTCAGTGGTTGCAGCACGTGGGCTCAGTAGCTGTGGCGCACGGGCTTAGTTGCTACGCGGCATGTGGGATCTTCCCGGACCAGGACTCGAACCCGTGTCCCCTGCATTGGCAGGCATATTCTTAACCACTGTGCCACCAGGGAAGTCCCTTGACTTTTAAAATGATGATTTAAAATGGTTTTACATTCCATCATTATCCTGTCACAAAGCCCAGTATCTTCACTTTACTTGAGCCCTGTGTTATCTCCTCCAAGGTCTCAACCCCTTGAGCAGTGTGGTGTACACAGTGGGTACTCCATAAATGCTGATGATTTCTTATGATTACAGATGTGCAGATACAACACACACATATCCTCCATCACTCTTGAGACTGTCACAATTTATTAATTACAATCCATGAATTGAGTGACTATTACATGTGTAGGACTGCATTAGACAACCCCTGAAGATAGAGTCACATACACATGCTACTGCCGCTCAAGGGTTCCAATAAAAAAAATCTACAGTCATTTTAAAATATATTAAGTGGAATGATTGGTACCTTTTAAAATGTACTGTTGCAAATTCAGAAAGATTATATCATTCTACAAGAGTCTTTATCAGTAATCCCTTTTTTCTTAAACATTTTCTTCTTTATTTCAGGCTTTCACTTTAGGGAGTCAAAATAATTTCCCCTAAAACAGCCTCTTCCGTCATGCCCCATGCCGGCCCCTTTGTTATTTTTATAATATAGACTCAAAGAAACATAGCCTTGTAGAGCTGGAAGGAAGGTTGGATACACATCCCTTTCCAATTTTCTCTTTGAAATGTGTGTCATGTTACTTTCCACTCCGTTATATATATTGTGCAGCTGCTCAAGTTTTGAACATGCGGAAGGTCACTGGTATAAATAGGACACCTCACCGAGTGGGGGATGTGCTCCCAGGACCTTTGGAAGTGAGGGATCTCAATACCGCCACCACCACTAACATGGAGATTTACTGTTCGCCTTGCTCCTTAGTCACTGCAGATGGGAGAGGCAAAAGGGATTATGGAAGCTGAGCAGAAGCTGGGAGAGGACTGTGAGAAGTGATTCCCTCTGCCAAGGTGTGTCCTCAAACTAGTTTGGTGTTTCCAAGGTTCAGGTCCTTGGAAATGGCTTGGAAAAAAGTCCTCAGTAAGTAACTTTGTGTAATGCCCTTGGTGGTATTCAGGCCCAACTCCCAATATGATTAACTGACTTTAGGAGGGAAGAAAAACATAATCCAAGGTGTTAAGTCACCCAGAATGAGGTCTTTGACCATAGAGTGTCTTAAGAGGCCTGGCATGTTGTCAGGTTAAGGTCTAAATAAAGTTAAGACCTAAATAAAGACCTAAATAAAGTTAAGGTCTGTTATTAATTTCACCTGTATTTATAACTGCCATATTTTTTAGAAATACTGATTCATTTTTCTTCAGAATGTATCTTACATTTAATGTATGAATGACAGGAATAACTTTCTTAACTTTGGAGCCTGCCAATAGGAAAATTCACAATGGAAAAGAGTAGCATATTTGACCACATAATTATAAAGAACATTCATTTATTTGTTTATTCAACAAATATTTAATGAACTCTCATTTTGTGACCAGCTCTGTGCTCAGGGCTCGGGGCCCTGCTTAACTTGATCATTCCATCTCTGTAGGCTGAAAAATAAAAACTAAACACAAATATAGTAGGAAAATATTTCCATGAAACTGGCGAATTGCTCTTCTATTTACTATATAAAGTTCAGTAAAATATAATCTGTGATACGGATACTATGCCAGGCTAGGTTATTAAAACATGAAAAAGCTGACAAGATAATAAGAAATTAACAGGTTAAAATCTAAATGGAAATGGGAACCAAGCAGACTACATGGGAACCCAAGCTCTTAAAACTCTTGTGCCCTGAGGGCATTTGTTCAGCCAGGTAAATGTAGGCTTACATTTTGACAGTTCCCTGCTGCGAAGGGGACAGATGCCAAAGGCAGCTTCCCCCTAAGGTAGGGAGCCTCCTAGGAGCTTCTCACTGTTATGGCTAAATTTTGCACCCCCTTGCCAAACTCTTACGTTGAAGCCCTAAACCCCAGGATCTCAGAATGTGACCCTTTTGGAGACAGGGCTTTTAAAGAGATAATTAAGTTAAAATGAGGCCCTTAGGGTGGATACTGATGCAATCTGACTGGTGTCCTTATAAGAGAAGATTGAACTAAAGGTTCAAACTAAAGACAATACATTTTAGGCAGTATAACTTATTCATTTAGTCCCCAAATTTTGTAGACAGATAGATAGACAGAAATGTAAGAAAAAAGAGACAAATCCACAGTCATAACAGATTTCAACATACACCATACAGTAATTGATAAATTTAGCACATAAGAATTAGATAGGGTACAGAAGATTTTAATAGCATTATTAACAATCTTGATCTAATGAACACAGATGTAAAACTGAACCCACTAACTGCAGGATTCAGTTTTCCCTGGCACACATAGAGTGTTTATAGCAAAGGACCAAATAGAAGGTCATGAGGCACGTCATAATAAATTTCAAAAAACTGAAATTTTACACAGCTTGGTTCCAATTGCAATGTAATTAAGCTGAAAATCAATAATTAAAATGAGTAGAAAAGCTTACATTTTTATAAATTAAATATGTAACTCCATGTAACATATAAGTCAAAGAAGGAACCATAATAGATATTACATAATATTTTGAACTGATTATAAAACTAGTGTATGTTTAGCTGCTTATGGAATGCCGCTAACATGCCTTATAAAGGAAAATATATATTAGATAAGAAGAGTGGCTGAAAATTAATGAACTAAGCAGCAGAAAATACCCACCGTGCCCCCCCCAAAGTAGAAGAAAGGAAATAAAGTACAGAAATAAATTAAATGAACTTTAAATGAAGAAATCATATGCAGACTCAATCATGGGAAGGGCAGTTCTTTGAAAAATATACATATACTGAAAAATGTCCAGTGAGATTGTTTAAGAACAAAAAAAAGGAGGCACAAATAACCAATAACAAGAATGAAACCAAGTTTCCACTACTGATGTTCTGGTTATTTTACAAATAAGAGGATAATATGAGCAACTGTGTTCTAAAATTAACATCTAACAACTAAGATGATGACCTCATTTCTAACTTCCATGAGAAACTGGAAATAGTCAGAAGAGAACTTCCACAGACCTCGACCACCCAACTCAAGCACCCTCATCTGCACCCACATATTTCCTATTAACATAATGAACTTACCCATGCTCCTAACCCTTCCTTTATGCCCTAGATTCCATCCCTCTCTCCTACTTAAGGATATTGCTTTATCAATTCTCCCTTCTCCTTGTTCCCTATTCAATTTTTTACTCGTTACTGGGTTATTTCCACCAGTGCGCAAACATCCTTATTTCTCCATCCTAGGGAGAAAAACTCCTCTCTTGGCCCCAAATCTCCCTCCATCTACCCATTTTTCTGCTTCTGTTTGTTTTTCTGCTTCTGTTTCTGCTTACCTTTCCTGTTCTCCCATTCTTTCTCCACTCACTTATGTCCTTTCTCCTACCACTTTACCAAAACAGCTCTTGTCAAGGACAACAAATGACCTTGCTAAATTTAATGGCCAAACTCTGCTCTCAACTTAAGTTACCAATCAACAGCATCTGACAGAGTAGAAGTGCCCTTATTCTTTCTTCTTGAAGTACCTTTTCCTTTGGCTTCCACGACAGCACAGTCACCTGGTTCTTCACCTCCCTCACTCTCTATTCATCCCCTCTCTCTTTTGTGGATTCCTCCTCTTCTCCTCAAAGTCTTAATGTTAGGGTTCATCAGGGTGAACCCATGAATCCCCTCTTCTTACTTTTATGTACATACACTTCCTTGGTAATCTCACCAGACTATTAACTTCAAATATCGTCCATATGCTGAGAACTCCCAAATTTATATTGCCAGCCTGAACTTCTCTCCCAGTTTCAAGATCCAACTACCTAGTTGACAAAACCGCTTGGCTGTCTAATAGAAACCTCAAACTCAACACATACCAAAATGACCTTGAGATTTTATCTGCCAAGCACTCATAACCATTCTTCCGGCCACATGTGTGAAAAAAAATTGGAGCTAGTTTGAATTCCTCTTTTTTCCCCCTCACTCTCCACATCTAATCTGTCAGGAAATCCTGTGGTCTCAGCCTTCAGAGCATATCCAGAATCTAACCACTGTTCACCATCTCCACTGTTATCACCCTTCCTTGAACCACCACCACCTCACGCTTGGATTATTTTAATAGTCTTCCCTGTTTCCAAGCTTGCCGTCTTATAGTCTATTCCCAACACAGCTGCCAGAGTGGTCCCTTTACGGTGCAAGTTAGGTCATGTCATGCCTCTGCTCAAAACCCTCAGTGCCTCTTCATTTCACCCAGAGAATCCCAAATCCATCAATAGTCTACAGAGCCCTACATGATCTATATAGCCCTTTAACTTTCTGACTACCTCACCTACTGGTCTTCCCATTGCGACTCCAGTTCAGCCACACTGACCTCTTTGCACTTACTCTTGCCCTTCCCTACTCCTAGAACGCTATTCATCAGATATCCACATGGCTAGTGCCCCTTATCTATTTTAACTCTTTTCTTAGCTGTTATCTTTTCAACAAGCCATATTCTTATCATCTTATTCCACTGCACCCTCCCATCCTATCCCTGAATCTCTGTATCCTCCAGCCCCTGCTCCATTTTTCTTTATTCCATAGAACTTTTCATCTTCTAACACACTGAATAGTACTTATCAATTATGTTTAGTTATTCTTTTCTGTCTCTCCCTGCTAAAATTTATGTTCCATGAAGGTAAACATCCTGGTTTGTTTTGTGGATGTGGAACTGTGCCTGGCACATTGTATGTGCTCAATAAATATTTGCTAAGAGAGTGAATGAATGAAATATATACATTTCCACAAAAATCAAATCCATCAATATTCTAAAAGGGCAATATATTATGACCAAGTTATGTTTGTCCTAGGAATACAAGGTGATTTAACATTAGAAAAGTCAACTGCAGTAATCCACCACATGAAATTCTTACAGAAGATTCATCCTATTATTTCCTTTATAGATTAAAAAAAACCACATTTGATAAAATTCTACATCCGTTCATAATAATAATTTAAAAGATACTTTTAGAAAACTAAGAATAGAAGGAGAATTTCTTATGTTCATCTGAGTATCCAAACAAATCTTCAAAAAAAAGGAAGCTTTCTCTTTGGTTAGGATCAGACAAAGATATCCACTATCACCACTTATATCTACCAGAGATTCAAGTCGGAATGATAAGACAAAAATAAATAAAGATAGTAAGATTGAAAAATAAGAAACAAAGTTGTCATTATTTGTAAATGATATGACAATGTATGTACAAAATACACAAGACTATACAGATAAATTATTAGAGTTAATAAATTAGTTTATCAAGGTTGCTGGATACAAAACCAACATGCAACATTTACTTGTATTTTTAGTGCTAGCTACAAACAACCAGAAAGTGAGGTAAGAAAAAGAATGCTTTTAACATGAACAACTAAGCATACCTAGGAATAAATCTAACAACAGATGTGCAAAAGACCTGTATGGAGAAAATAATAAAACTTCATTGAACATTAAGGAAGACCTAAATAAATGGAGAGCTAAACCATGTTCATGGATTGGGAGATTTAGTGTTACTTAAACATGCTGATTGTCCCTAAATTGAACTATAGTCCTTTTAATCATAACAAAAATTAAAGCAGATTATTTATTGAAATTGACTCATTGCTTCCAAAGTGTATGGAAATGTAAATGATTTTTTAAAAAGGCCAAAACACTCTTGAAGAAAATACAAGGGGTGACTTTGTCCTCCCATATGGTATAAAGCTACAGTAATTAGTGTGGTATTGATGCAGAAAGGTAAAGAGAGTGATGGAATAAAGACCCCAGCAACAGAGATATACTTGTATAGAAAGTTGATATGTGACCGCTATGTCCTTGTACATCAGTGGGGGAAAATGGACTTTTCAAATGGTCCTGTGGGGACAAGTATTATTCCGTAACATCCAACAGGGACACCGAACAAACTTTTTGGCCAACCCAATAGGTATCCATACGGAAAAAAGCAAAAGTGGATCCTTGCCTCATATTGTACATAAAAATCAATTCCAGGTGGAGAAGAGACCTAAATATGAAAGGCAAAATTATAAAGATGAAGAAGATAGGAATATATCAATGACTCAAGAGTAATGAAAGATTTCTTAATCATGAAGGAAAAAGTTGATGTATTTAATTTTAATAAAATTAAGAATTCTGTTAATCAGAAGACATCATAGAGTGAAAATGGGGAGGGGGAAGCCCGAATAGAAAAAAATAGTTGGCAACATGTGTTACCAAAAAGTCTAGTATCTTGCATATATTTAAAATTCCTACAAATCAATAAGGAAAGAACTGAGAACTCATAGAAAAAAATGAGAAAAACTCCCACATAAACAGGCACTTCACAAGAAAAGGAAATAAAATAGCCAATAGACAAATGAGAAGCTGCCCAGTCTAATTGGTGGTCAGGTAAAGTACTTTAAAGTCACATATAGAATCTACATTTTAAACACTTCCTAGGAAATTTTAAATTCTTTTTAAAGTTTCAGAACTATCTTGTAGCCCATGAATTATTAAGAAGAACTAAATAAATGGAAAGATATTCCATGCTCATGAATAGGAAGACTCAATATTATCAAGATATCAGTTCCTGCCAACTTAATCTATTGATTCAATGCAACCCTAATTAAAAGTCCAGTAAGTTATTTTGTGGATATTGACAAACTGATTCTAAAGTTTCTATGGAGAGGCAACAGACTCAGAATAGAAAGCAGAAAATTGAAAGGCAAGAATAAAGTCTGAGGACTGACACTACCTGACTTTGAGACTTTATTAAGCTACAGTAATCAGGACAGTGTGGCATTGGAGAAAGAATCGACCAACAGATCAATGGGACAGAATAGAGAGCCCAGAAATACATACCCATACATATAGTCAACTGATCTCTGACAAAGTAGCAAAAGGTAATACAATGGAGCAGAGATAATCTTTGTAACAAATGGTGCTGGAACTACTGGATATCCACATGCAAAAAAAAAAAAAAAAAAAAGAATCTAGACAGAGGACTTACACCCTTCACAAAAATTAACTCAAAATGGATCACAGACCTAAACGCAAACACAGAACTATAAAACTCCTAGAGGATAACATAGGAGAAAATCTCGATGACCTTGGGTTTGGCAATGACTTTTAAGGTACAACATCAAAGGCATGATCCACGAAAGACAGAACTGATGAGCTGGACTTCATTAAGCTTAAAAATTTCTTCTATGCAAAACACACTGTCAAGAAAATGAAAAGACAAAACACAGACTGGGAGAAATTATTTGTAAAAGACATATTTGATAAAGAACTGTTATCCAAAATATACAAAGAACACTTAAAACTCAACAATTAAAAAAAACCTGATTTAAAAATAAGCCAAAGACCTTAACAAATATCTCACCAAAGAAGATATACAGATGGCAAATATGTGTATGAAAAGATGCTCCATATCATGTGTCACTTGAAAACTGAAAATTAAGACAAAGACCTACCACTAGCACCTATTAGAATGGCCCAAATCCAGAGCACTGACAACAGCAAGTGCTGACAAGTTTGTAGGGCAACAGTAGCTCTCATTTATTGCTGCTGGAAGTGAAAAATGGTACAGCCACTTGGGAAGACAGTTTGACAGTTTCTTTCAAAACTATACGTCCTCTTACCATACAGTCCAGCAATCACACTCTTTGCTATTTATCCTAAAGACGTTAAATTTATGTTCACATAAAAACCTATACACAGATGTTTATAGAAGTTTTTTTCACAATTGCAAATAGTTGGAAGCAAACAAGGTGTACTTCAGTAGGTGAATGAATAAATAAATTGTGGTATGTCAAAACAATTGAATTTAATTCAGCACTTACAAGAAATGAGCTATTAAGCCATGAAAAGACACAGAGGAAAATTAAATGCATATTGTTAAGTGAAAGAAGCCAATCTGAAAAGGCTACGTACTGTATGGTTCCAATGACATGACATTCTGAAAAACGCAAAACTAGGAAGACAGTAAAAGCATCAGTGGTTGCCAGGCGTTAGTGGGGAGGAAGGGATGCCTAGGGTAGGGCACAGAGGATTTTTAGGGCAGAAAAACTACACTGTCTGAAACTAGAATGGTGGATACATATCATTACAGATTTGTCCAAACACATAGAATGCACAACACCAAGTGTGAACTCTAATGTAAACTGTGGACTTTGGGTGATAATGATGTGCCAACGTATGTTCATCTATGGTAATAAACGTACCGCTCTGGTGGGGGACGTTGATATGGGGGAGGCAGTGCAAGAACAGGAGCAGGAGATACATGTGAAATCTCTGTATCTTCTGCTCAATGTTGCTGTGAACCTGTATCCCCATATACTGGGTAAAGATAACGATACCACAGAGACCTGACATTGGAATGTTAGCAGGGAGTGCTGGAGTAGTGGAGCATGGAGTGAAGTAACAGGGGAACTTGGAGTTAGGGGGACTGAATGATGGACCCAGGAGGATAAAATTAAGCTGGATCTGAGAGCACTTGGTGCTCTTGGGAAGAGTAATGGTCCTTCTCCCTGCTGGTCCTTTACCTCTCCTCTGCCTTGTTCCTCCTCAGACCTCTCGGATCTACATTCTGAAAGATGACCAGACAGAAGAGAACTACTGTATTCCAGGACTTCCCTGGAAGTCCAGTGGTTGAGACTCCGTGCTTTCAGTGCAGGGGGCACAGGTTTGATCCCTGGTCAGGGAACTAAGATCCCACATGCCATTTAGCCCCCCCCCCCAAAAAAAAGAGCTATTCCAAGAGATTTTAAACACAATAATTTAACTGTACACCCCCAGTGGGTTATACCTTTAGGATAAACATAATGGGGAAAAATCTAAACACAAGTTTCAGCATTCATATTGTCAGTGAGTGGTGGCATTATTTCTCTAAGACCGTTGTGAATATATTGTGGGATAAAACAAATGAAAAATGGTGTGATATTCTAATTGTATCATTTCCAGTGTCACTGACAACCAGTTTTATTGGTGCAGGAGAAAGGACATATCTACGATAGAAAAGGTTAAATAAACCCTTTACTCCTGAATTTTGGAAGTATCAATATGTTCTCATGATGTATTTTGTCTTTTAAAAATTAAAAATAAAATCTTTTTCAAAAAAAAATTCCTAGTTCTGTCTACAGAAATAGCCAAAAAAATAATGATCAACTTCATAGCAATGTATATCCTGAGTGGCCCGACTGTGATCTTACAATACCATTTCCCACTATAAGGAAAGATTTCTCTGGAGAGATGACTTCTTCTAGGTCTGGGTCAGGAAACATACAAGAAAAACCTGGAATATGTGTTCGGATCAGAAATCAAGGAAGAAAGGATGACGGCAAAGACATCTTACTATAAGGCATGTCAAAAGGACTTGGGGCTGACCTAAGAGGCTCTCCCTAGCTAAAGACTGAGCAATTTTAACATTATTAAGGACAATAATTGCAATGGATTGAAACACATAAAATATGTTGAAATCCACAAGTTCACAATGGTACAGAAAAACAAACCAAAAAAATCAACTCAGATTAATTACCAATTGGTCCCCTTTGGAGAATGCTGGTGAACCAACACATTAATTTGAAGCCAATAAACAAAGGGAAATAATCAGGATTTATCCTGATGTTGTTATCTAAACTGTACTGGATAACTAAACAGTAGATGAGGGAAAGTTTCTCTTTATAGAATTATTCCAGCTAATAAATAGATAAGGATCAACAGAATATTATCATTTTCATCCCTTAATGAATTAATGGATCTATGTATTAATCATCAGTGCCTGCCAACATCACAGAAACAACTAAATATTATTTTCATTCACATGGAAGATCACAGCACCCTTATAAAGCAGTCTTAAAAGAATTCGTCCTGAATCTTGCCAAGCCTATAGATCCAACTAGCCATTTACAGGAAATCACAAAGGAAAGAGGAACATTTTAAAATACCATGAAGATAAGACAAGCAAATCCAAACAGGGGAACCCTATAGGATAAATCGTCTGGCTTTCCCCACAATGACAATAACAAACAACAACAACAAATTCAAGGAAATAAAATAATGAATGTGGACCCGACAGATTATAAGAGACTTAAATGACATAGAATTAACTGCCATTGATGGCCCTTTCTTGGACTTTGACTCAAATAAATTATTTGTAAAAATAAAAATGCACACATTTATGAAACAAATGGAAATGTGAATATTGGGTACTAGATAGTTGATGGTATTGAGGAATTACTGGTAATTTAACGGGATGTGATCATTATGGTTATTTCTGAAAACTCCTTATCTTTTGGAGATAATGCAAAACATTTTATGGATGGAATTCAAAAAAAGAAAGAAATCACCCCAGAAATAATAGAGAACTGACCACAGATGTGAAAGAAATAGAATTAGTTTCAGGAAAGTTTCATTCCCTCCTCACCACACCCCTGAGAAGCCAGAGTTTATTGATTCATGGATGAACAAGCAGAGCCTCCTTGGGAGGTGGATCTTCAGCTACAGACAGAGAGGAAGGCGGATGAAGAAATGGTTCCATGTTGTCGTAATCTTGGCTCTGACACTATGCCCCCTGTATCAGTCAGCTCAGGTTGCCATAACAAAATACTGTAGCCTGATGGCTTAAACAACAAAAATTAATTTTGTCACAGTTCCATAGGCTGGGAAGTCTAAGATCAAGGTACTGGCTGGTTCAACTTGTGGACAGCCACCTTCCTGATGTGTCCTCATGCGGTACAGGAGGTGGGGAGAGAAATGGAGAGAGAGAGAGAGAGAGAGAAATAGAGAGGAGAGAGGTCTCTTCCTCTTCCTACAAGGCCTCAGGTCTACTGTATTAAGGCCCAACCCTTATGAACACATTTAACATTCATTACTTCCTAAAAGCCCCATCTCAAAATACCCTCACATTTGGGGTTTAGGGCTTCAATATATGAATTTTGGGAGACACAATTCAGTCCATACCACCCCCATGCAGGACTCTTCTGCTCAGTGCTGGGTCCAAGCCAGGTCTCTGTGTCAGTAGCCAAGTACCTGGAAGGATCCAGCTACATGAATATTTGCTGGGCTTCACCACAGCCCATATGGCTTTGCACTGTCCGCCAGGGCTGAATGAATTAGATCAAATCAAAGAAGAGAGCCCAACAGGATACTGCTTTTTTGCTAGTTCTTTCCCTCATATGAACAAATACTAAATCTAATTAATCATGTGATAGAAATGGGGAAGGTTGGTTTTTTGTTTTGTTTTGTGTTCATTTAGTTTCATTTTGTGAGGGATTTCTTCAAGGACCATGCCCAAACATTTAACTCACCTGCTTTTTAACGTAAGGATAATGAACATGAAACAAATCTAAGGAAACAACAGATTCTACTGGGAAGACTTCAATATTGAGAGCAGTTGAAAGGCAGGGAGGAGCAAGAAAGACAAAAGAAATAAAGAGAAAAAGAACAATAACAAAAGAGAAGCCCCCCCCCCCAAAAAAAAAGAGAGAAGGCCCAGGGCAAGTCTGGAAGGAGGGGGAAAAAGCACAAGGAGGGCAAGGGAGAAGGGGGAGGGGGAGGGGAGGGAGGGAGAGGGAGGAGAGCTCCCTGGAGAAAGGGCAGACACCAGCCATATTCCAGAGGACAACCAACAATTCAGAAAGAGAGGGAATGGCTCAGGAGCCCCTGAGGTTGGTATTTCTTTCTTTCTTTTTTTTTTAACATCTTTATTGGAGTATAATTGCTTTACAATGGTGTGTTAGTTTCTGCTGTATAAGGAAGTGAATCAGCTATACATATACATTTATACCCATATCTCCTTCCTCTTGCATCTCCCTCCCACCCTCCCTATCCCACCCCTCTAGGTGATCACAAAGCACAGAGCTGATCTCCCTGTGCTATGTGGCTGCTTCCCACTAGCTATCTATTTTACATTTGGTAGTGTATATATGTCCATGCCACTCTCTCACTTCATCTCAGCTTACCCTTCCCCCTCCCCAGGTCCTCAAGTCTATTCTCTACATCTGCATCTTTATTCCTGTCCTGCCCCTATGTTCTTCAGAACCTTTTTTTTTAGATTCCGTATATATGTCTTAGCATATGGTATTTTTTTCTTTCTGACTTCCTTCACTCTGTATGACAGTCTCTAGGTCCATCCGCCTCACTACAAATAACTCAATTTCATTTATTTTTACAGCTGAGTAATATTCCATTATATATATGTGCCCCATCTTCTTTATCCATTCATCTGTCAGTGGATACTTAGGTTGCTTCCATGTCCTGCCTATTGTAAATAGAGCTACAATGAACATTGTGGTACATGACTCTTTTTGAATTATGGGTTTCTCAGGGTATATGCCCAGTAGTGGGATTGCTGGGTCGTATGGTAGTTCTATTTTTAGGTTTTTGAGGAACCTCCATACTGTTCTCCATGGTATTTCTTAAAATAAATAGCTCTCATTTCTTGCTGAGGTTGATTTGGGCTGAAAGCATAAAGGATTAAATCATAATCTTTTCTAATTGTAAGGTTAGTTAAATATTGTTCATGCACAGTTCTTTAGCCTTAAGTCATGGGATAGTCTGTTCTAAAATCGCAAAGCCCCAAGTGAATGGAATTTGTTTTGGCATTTCAGAATGATGTCAACACGACTGTAGAAAGGAATCAAACCGAGGACCAAAACATCTTTATCCCTCAATGTGCACTTTTTAATTAGTAGGGGAGACATCATTGGTGGCCTCCCCAATAGCCATTCTCCATTCTTCGTTTCTAAAGGAAGAGTGATTTTGTTTGAATGGCAATGTCCCCCAACCCATGGAACAATCCCATGTGCCCTTGGTAGTGGCAGGACTAGGGGTGAGCAGAGAGGGATAAGGGAATATCCGCATGTGGGTTTATGGGAAAGATTTTCTACCTAATAAAGGAGAGAGTTCCTTCCTGCTCTGGGTGCTATCGTGTGAAAATGAGCTGCTGCAGCCAGCCTGTGACCAGGTGTAGCAGGCCACAAGCTGCTGCCCTAAAATCCTGGTGTTCTTGAACCACCGAGCAAACTCTGAAGCTCCCTCCCTCAAGGCTTCTTGTAACAGGGGACAATTCAGTGGCTGCTTGCTCAAATTCTAGCTATTCTGTCACTTGCAACTAAGCACCCTTAACTGAGAACATTAAGTATAAATAAAGCTAAAGGGTGTGAGTAGGATTTGGCTCAGTTATGAGGTACAAACCCCCAAATAGCAGTGGTTCGAAGGAGATAGAAATGTATTTCTCTTTCATGTAAGAATCTGGAAGCCATCCGTCCATGATGCTGTATAGTGCCCTACAGCCTCGGGAACTCAGGGTCCTTCCGGCTTAACGATCAGCAATCCATGACCTCATTTTCCAAGGTCACCTTCTGGTCTATGTTGGCTGTTCCAGTTCAGCCACCAAGTGTATTTTTCAACCAACGGGAAGGAGTAAAGGGGGAAAAAGGGCACAGACATATAGCTTATGTCCAAGTCCTCAAGAAATAAAGGTATAATAATAACTCCAAATAACCATCCACGTAACGGCCTCTGCTTAATGCCTGGGAGGAGAGCCTCCCTTTCAGAAGCAGCCACGGAGCGGGGCTTTGGAGGGTGTTGACCAGAGGACACGCCTGGCTGGTGGGGCTGGTGGTACAATCCCCTCACTTCTCACTCCACCTGGATGGAGGTTCAAGGTGGGAGAGGGGAGCAGGAAACCCTGGGGAGGAGGGGACTGCAGAGCCAGAGAAATATTTTGCATTATTGTCAGCAGGCCTCGTTTTCCCTCTGCGTCAGTGTGAACTGGGAAACGTAGGCTCCACAACCGCGCATGCGAGTTACGCACCAGAGAGGCCGAGCCAGGCAGGCAGGGCCGTGGGTAGATGATGTGGGAGACGTCAGCTAACTCTCCAGTCCCCAGAGCTCACCCCACTTCCAAAATTAACCCCTACCCTTAGGTGGGCATGAGTGCAGCTGTGGCTTCCCCAGCTGATAGGAGACAGCTAAGGGAGGAGAAGCCTGGGGCCAAGCTCTCGGGAGAGCTACAGTTCAACTCCCAGGAGAACAAATGAGGCAGAGCAGATAAAGACAGATCTGGGTTTGAAGCTGGCTGCTTGACTTCCCAGTTCTTGTTCAAGATACCACCTGAGGGCTTCCCTGATGGCGCAGTGCTTGAAAGTCCACCTGCCGATGCAGGGGACACGGGTTCGTGCCCCGGTCTGGGAAGATCCCACATGCTGCAGAGCGGCTGGGCCCGTGAGCCATGGCCGCTGAGCCTGCGCGTCTGGAGCCTGTGCTCCGCAACGGGAGAGGCCACAACAGTGAGAGGCCCGCGTACCGCAAAAAAAAAAAAAAAAAATACCACCTGAGTTCCGAACCAAGAGAATCCCAGGGGTGAACATGTCTTCTTCTTTAAAAGAGAAGTGTTTCTAATTCTTAAATATTCATTCCCCCCAAATAGTAAATTCTACCAATTAAAGATTTCTAAGAATCCTCTCTAAAAATGGAAATGTTTTGAGCAAATGATGGCATTATCTATTCTGATGAGAACTGATTCAACCAAATAGATTTTCTTTGAATCTTTAACTGACATGAGCCACATTTCAGAAGCGGGGGCTTTTCTCCAAAGAAGACATACAGGCACATGAAAAGATGCTCAACGTCGCTAATTATTAATGAAATGCAAATCAAAATTACAATGAGGTATCACCTCAAACCAGTCAGGATGGCCATCCTCAAAAAGTCTGTAATAATAAATGCTGGAAAGGGTGTGGAGAAAAGGGAACCCTTCTACACTGTTGGTGGGAATGTAAATTGGTGTAGCCACTATGGAGAACAGTATGGAGGTTCCTTAAAAAACTAAAAATAGAGTTACCATATGATCCAGGAATCCCACTCCTGGGCACATATCCAAAAAAGATGAAAACTCTAATTCAAAAAAATACATGCACCCCAATGTTCACAGCAGCACTATTTACAATAGCCAAGACATGGAAGCAACCTAAGTGTCCATCCACAGATGCATGGAAAAAGAAGATGTGGTATATACACACAGTGGAATACTACTCAGCTATTAAAAAAAGAATGAAATAATGTTATTTGCAGCAACATGGGTGGACCTAGAGACTAAGTCAGACAAAGACAAATATCAAAGGATATCGCTTCTATATGGAATCTAAAAAAAATGATACAAATGAACTGATTTACAAAACAGAAACAGACTCACAGACATAGAAAACAAATTTATGGTTACCAAAGGGGGAAGGGGAGTGGGTAGGGATAAATTAGGAATTTGGGATTAACAGATACATGAGAAAAAAAAAGACGTGGGGCCTTTGATAGTGGGATGGGAAAGTGGAAGGTAGAGATGAGACGTAGTAGGGGGTGGGAAGATGGTGTGTAGAAGGGAGGTCTGTGTGGCATGGGGAGGGATGCCAAAGGGCTTTGAGACTGTATGAGTGTCCTGTGGCTGCTGTGACAAACTGCCACAAATTTGGTGTCTTAAAATAACAGACATTTATTCTTTGACAGTTCTGGAGGCTAGAAGTCCAAAATCAAGGTAGCAGCAGAGCCATGCTCCCTCTGAAGGCCCTAGGCAAGACTCCTTCCTTACCTCTTCCTAGTTTCTGACAGCTCTTAGCATTCCTTGGCTTGTGGCAGCATCACTTCATCTCTGCCTCTCTGCCTGCCTCTTTACACAGCCTCTTCTCTATCTGTATCTCCCTGTGTCCTCTGTTCTTATAAGAACAGTAGTCATTGGATTTAGGGCCCCCCCCCTAAATCCTGGATGATTTCATCTCAAGCTTTTCAACTAATTACATCTGCAAAGATCCTGTTTCCAAATGAGGTCACATTCTGAGGTTCTGGCTGGACATGAATTTGGGGTGGGACACTCTTCAACCACTATATAGGCATTGCAAGAGTGGGAGAGAGGGGAGGGGGCCTCATAGGTGGTGCTGGGTAGGACATGTACAAGCTGCAAAATTTAAATGCGTACTCTAGGACTGGTCCTTTTTCCTCTTCTCTTTGCCAGGTGAGACGTGGCTTCTCCTTTTGGAAAATCAGGCCCAAGGGAGCAGGAGATGGTACCTGCAGATGCCCACCTGGAGGGTCGAGCTCTCTTCCATGCCTTAGACCTCCTGTGTATCTGGAGAACCTTCTCTCCTGCCTTTCTCCTCTGCCTGCTTACTCCTCCCTACAGAGGACCTGATTCTAAGGCGCCTGGGTAGGCTTCACAGGGATAGGGCCATAGTGTTCTGAACATGATAGGCTGGTGTTTGAGGTTTCTGTCCAGGAAATAAATGACTAGTGGCATTCACTCATATAAATGGCATTCTCCAATTGCCTAAGTGTAATTGTTAATTACTGACAAGACTTGATTGTGACTGGATCCCCTCAACCTCCCTATAGAGCACCATTTTGAAAATTTCTTCTCTACATTCAAAGGCTTGTGTTTCACGGATTCTTCAGCTCAGCTTCTTTTGGGACAGAGCACAAGCCCGGGGTGGAGTGCTGGATTCCTATTAGCATTTTCCACCAGCCAGTCTGTGTGCTCTTATGCAGATGTGCTGAATGCTTTCCTTTTATGTAAATGTCTGATGCACAACAGGACTACCCTGTGCCTGCTCTCATCTTGCTCAGCTCTTACCGAGTCCTTTTAAGGTAGGGACCATTTGGCAACTCTATCAAAGAAGTTTGCTTCCTTATATCAAGAAGTTAAAATTCTGACATAGTCCTGAAATTTCTTGAGACAAATAGTTCATATAGTTTCAGTTTGATGGCATGTTAGTCAAGAGTTGTTTTTTTCTTTGAATGTGATAAAAGATCAACTCAAATGAGCTTATGTACAAAGAGAGATTTGATGGGATATGGGAGTTTCTTATATCATCAAAGGAAACTGACACCCAAAGAGCCAGAGGGCCGAGGATGAAGATGCAGCCCTGATTGAGAAACTATGATGAGAGACCGAAATATCACAAGGATCTGCGCTTTGTCTATGCTTTTCTCTACCTGTCGACTTCATTATCACTACACACTGGTCCACATTTTACATCTCGCTACTCCCACAACTAGAACAGGACCAATCCACTTTCTTCTTGGTCCCAAGGTTAAATAAAATGCCAGGGAAGGGCAGTGATTGGTTCAACTTGGGCAAGCACGTCACTCCTGGATGCAAGAGCCCTCAGATATCTGGAAAAGTTGTTTCCTTTGGACAGCTTATCAAATTATATTGAGTGCTTGAGCCTAAATCATGTCTTTTGTGTAATGCAAATCTTGATGATTTTGCTGTGTACATGTCACTTTTTGAAAAATGAATGCTTTGAATATGGTGTTTGTTTCCTTCAACAGAACCTTTCTGGAATGAGTGGAAACATCGATTCATCTCGGCAAAAAAGTCTGCCATTTATTAAAATGGGTCGGACATTCTGTTTAAAATCCTGTATTAAATGCTATTGTGTAAAAAATATTTAGTGTTGTGAATAATCGATAGATTTAATAAGCACTACAGCACTGTTTCTAGCGAGAAAAAACTGTTTTAAATATACATTTCATTTGTTGAGGAATTAAAGCTGAGGTTTTGGGGGAAAAGCTGATAAAAGCAGCTCTGGGCTATGTGCCCATGTTTTAAAATAGGAATGAGCACTGGTAGTATGTGTCACCATCCTTTAAAAAGCCAAGTATCGATTGCAGCAGAAAAGCAGCCCAGGTTCCACCATTAGGTTCAGCCTTGTTGCATTCAATCATCACTTCACGGAGCAGCATTCTTCCTTTATCCCGCCTACTCCCCATTCCCGGGTCCTAGGGGTAGCTAGTACTTCACTGGAGATATTTATTTGCCCCCTTTGAAGGATGTGGACAAAGTCTGGAAGACTAAGCAGAAAACCTTGCTCTCACAAAGGGTGAGACTTGGAGGCAGACTGGCCTGGATTCAGGTTGAGACCCGGCCACATCCTGTGTGGCACTGACTATAGCATATTCAACATTTTAAAGTTTTTATGTTCTCATTTGTAAAACCGGGATGATATTGGGCTGTCCAAAAAGTACCCTCGGTTTTTAAGTAAAACCAAAAGACACATTTTTCATTTTCACCAATAACTTTATTGAACAACGTATTCACCCTTTTGTTCCACTACCTTCTGCCATTTTTCAGGCAACTTCATAATTCCATCTTCCCAAAACTTTTTATCTTTTTGAGCAAAGAACTGTTCCAGGTGCCTTGTACAGTCTTCCAGGAAATTGAAATCTTTTCCATTAAGAGAATTTTGTAAAGACTGAAATAAATGGAAATCTGAAGGAACAATGTCTGGTGAATACGATGCATGAATCAGAACTTCCCAGCCAAGCCATAACAGTTTTTGCCTGGTCATCAAAGAAACACGCGGTCTTGCGTTATCCTGATGGAAGATTATGCATTTTCTGTTGACTAATTCTCAACGCTTTTCTTCAAGTGCTTCTTTCAATTGGTCTAATTGGGAACAGTACTTATTGGAATTAATCGTTTGGTTTTCCAGAAGGAGCTCATAATAGAGGACTCCCTTCCAATACCACCATATACACAACATCACCTTCTCTGGATGAAGACCGGCCTTTGGTGTGGCTGGTGGTGTTTCATTTCGCTTGTCCCACGATCTCTTCCATTCCACCTTGTTGTACAGTATCCACTTCTCATCTCCAGGCACAATTTGTTTTAAAAATGGAACGTTTTCATTAAGTAGAGAATTGCATGAGGAAATATGGTCAACAGGGTTTTTTTCGCTTAACTTATGTGGAACCCAAACATCAAAGCTATTAACATAACCAAGCTGGTGCAAATGATTTTCAGTGCTTGATCTGGATATTCTGAGCATGTTGGCTATCTCCCTCGTGGTATAACGTTGATTGTTCTCAACTAATGTCTCGATTTGATGGCTATCAACTTCAACTGGTCTACCCAACCATGGAGCATCGTCCAGTGAGAAATCTCTAGCATGAAACTTCACAAACCACTTTTGACATGTTCAATCAGTTACAGCACCTTCTCCATACACTTCTCCAAAAAGAGAGCACAAATCTCTGTTTGCACTTTGGTTGAGTTTTTATCTTTCTTGAAATACTAAAGCATAATATGCTGAAAATGTTGCTTTTTTTCTTCCATCTTCAATATTGACATGGCTACACAAAAATTCACCAATTTTGATAAGTCTTTTTTTAAATGCACGCTGATATGACAGCCGTCACATACAATCTAACAAAATGGTTTTGAATGAAGTTAAAGACAACTAAGAGCTACTAGAGCCATCTTATGGAAGAAAACAAATGAACCTTTTGGCCAACACAATACTATCACCCAGGGTTGTTTGGGGTATTAAAGGAGATGGTTGATGTAAAGTGCTTGGCACACGATGACTTGGTGAGAGTTGTATTTGGTCGCAACCATACTCTGACCTCCTTCCCTTTGCTGGGTCATCCGAGCCTCTCTCGGTCCCCTCCGCTCCCCCCAGCATCCAGGGGCATGTTGAGGATGAGCCTGACCAATACCACGTTCACCTGGCTTCCAGCGGCACCGCTTAACTCACACTGTCCCTTCCCTCTCTGCTGTTTTCACATGAACTGCGGGTCATGGCTGGTTGGCTGGCCTCACGTAGGACAAGCACCCATTTGACGTGGACGGTCTGCCTGTCCTGTGTGTCCAGCTCCCCACTGAGGTGAGAAGTCGGCCTTGAGCAGAAGATTGCTCTTTTAAAAGCTATGACTTAGGTGTTCCAGTCCTGCATCCTCTCACCTTCCATGTTTACTTTTGTGTTCATTCCAAGTACCCCATGTTCTTGGAGAACATTTCTTAGAAGGAGGAAGCAGCGTTTGTGTGAAAGCACCAGCACAGATGGTGGGGCTCTGCTTTGTGGTGTGAGAGGCCGGCTAACCCTATCCACAGCTGACTTGGGCCCTGGGAATGACGGGAAAGAGAATTAACTAGCAGTCAGAAAGAGCACCACGTAAACACTCAGGCACCAATATCCTCATCCAAGAAGCTGCTACGAACGTCAAGTGCATCATATTTGCCGACGCAGGCTCAGAGACCAGCTGAACTCTAGGCCATACCAGTGGAAGGATGAAATACTACTGTCGTTTTCCCTGCTGTCAATATCCAGTTTTCTGAGGTTTCCTCACACTGAGGAAACCTAGTGCAAGAAGGAAGCAAACATGTCTCTGTCCTTCTCTGGCTCTTGATATCAAACTTAGTTTTATGAAGAAGCACCCAGCCTCATTCCAATGGTCTATCCATATCAACAAAAATGGCAGAAGGAATCTATGGGGCAGGACCTGCACTTAGATGTGGATGAACGCAGGATACACTGTGGCATTTGGGCTTCCTGGACGGTCAAGAATCCTGCCCTTTCCAGAGTAGCTGAAGGAATGGCAGTGACCAGCTGCCTTTGGAAATTCTGGTCGAGCTTCCTGAGAATTTGCACAAGCACCACGAGCGGCAACTCCACCCTGACCTGCCTTCTGCTGAATACTGTATATTAGTCTAGCCAAGGGCTCAACCACCCAGGCCCAGGGCCAAGGACAGTCCTATTTCTGTTGAGAAGAGTCAGGAATGCTTTTCTTTTAATCCTGTCTCAAATAACATTCAGATGCTTTAACACATAAAAATAAATTCAATTCTCTGAGGTCTAATGTGTGTTTGGATCTTTATATATAGATGATGGGGGCTGTATTTAATTATTGGCTTTAACAGAAAAAGAAGGGACTGAGTGTCTGTAAGATGAAGCCTGTGAAGCCGTTTTTAAAGTCTATAATTATCTTGATAATTAGGTGGAGATGCAGTAGAATTCAATAACATAATAAGGTAGATTTGAAAACTTCTAAAGACAATATTTGGATTGATCGTTATAAATACTGTTCAAGCAGTATTCAAGCATTTCTCAATTAGAAAAAGGTAAGAACACCATTTCTGATTGCTGCAGATCCAGACCATGAATGAATAGCCATTTCTGCCACAGAAAGACTGAATTTCTCTAACGGGACCCCCAACTGTGGCAAAGGCAACAGCTTATGAATTTGTCCAGAGTACCACCTAGTGGAGAGAAGTATTGCTGCAGAAACCTCAGGGGGCGATAGTGTAGTGAGTTGAAATTTCTTGTTATGAGAAATAACGTGAAAACCCTCTTTAATCTCTAGTTTGTAAATGATTTTTCTAATATGTACATATATATTTTTAACCTCAGTAAATGCAGCATAGTGAACGTAACCAACCATTTCTTAGGCAAGTCGGAATCTGATCGTGCTTTAAGGTCAGCCTTTTGAAATGATGCCACTGGTTGATCAAATTATAGGTTATAGTTAGTTAAGTGGCACACATGGGTATATATACGTGTGGATGTGCAAACACATGTATACACGTGTGTGTGTATATATATACATACATATACATATATATAAAATCACTCCCTTATGAAAACATTCAGAATGTGCTTTGCCCCCCACACCGCCCAGCTGTGAGCTCCCTGAAAGCAGGGCTCACTGCATATGGGCCTTTGCAGCCTGCGTGCCTGGCGCAGTGCTCCTGTGGCTGCAGATTCAGAACAGTGGTTCCCAACCTCGGCTGTACTTTGGAATCCTCAGGGGAGCTTTCCAAAAACAGTGATGTCAGGTCCCACCCCCAGAGACTCTGATTTAATTGGTGTGTAGAATGTGCTGAGAGCTGGGAATTTTAAATGCTCCCCAGATGATTCTCATGTGCCGTCAATGTTGGCAACCAGTGCTTTCAGGAATAAATTCTCCCAAGTTCAGAAGCGGCATTCTCACTCCTCTGAGGGAGCAGAGGGCTGCAAGAAGGAAGAGGGTAACGCAGAGGCGGCTGGGGATTTGCCTGGAACCACATGGCAATTAACTGGTTACCTAGTGTTACCCACCGAGTTACCTAGTGTGAAAATAGAGCATTACAGGCATTTTTCTGGCCTGCCAGTCACAGGTAGTTGAAATGAGCGAAAGAAAGAGTTTGAGGACATTAGAAAGTTCCAGAAATCAACCTGTCATTGGTTTACAAACTATCACAAAAACAATTCACAAAAGGGAAATAAATTAATAAATATATGGAAAGTGTTTAATTTCAGTAGTAATTATATGGGAACAAATGGACATTTCTTCCCCCTTAATTACAATGAAAATTATTTTAATGATATTCAGTGTTAACAGGGAGAGAGTGAAACTAATCTTCAACTGACTAAATCCATTTTGGAAAACAATTGAGCAGCACGGATCAAGGCTGATAAACATGTTTACCGCTTGACCACATAATTCCCCTGAGAATCTAAGGAAACAGTTCATAATATGGGAAACTCTAGATGGACAAAAATGTTCATCATGGTTAGCCCCAACAGTGCAAGATCAGAAATATCCAAAGTATTAAACAACAAAAGAAAGTTTAAAAAAGATAAATTTTATACCCGCAGGGAGGAATATTATGCAGCCATTATAAACATTTATAGAAATAAAAATGTTTCTCATCAAAATCTTTATGCTCTACACTGCTAAGTAAATCATGATATAAGGCTGTTTGTAAACTATGATTTCAATGGGATTTTTTAAAGAAGTCACCTGGGACATCTTTGTGTTTTTTTTGTTTGTTTGTTTGTTTGTTTGTTTGCGGTACGCGGGCCTCTCACTGTTGCGGCCTCTCCCGTTGTGGAGCACAGGCTCCGGATGCACAGGCTCAGCGGCCATGGCTCACGGGCCCAGCCGCTCCGCGGCATGTGGGATCTTCCCGGACCGGGGCACAAACTTGTTTCCCCTGCATTGGCAGGCGGACTCTCAACCACTGCGCCACCAGGGAAGCCCACCTGGGACATCTTTAATTCCAAAAAATTCTTCTCCAGGAAGGACTGCTATTCTGACACACCAAACATTTGCTGTCTCTATTGATTGGCCTATGGTGGCACAATTTTGGCTTCAGGTCTTTGATCTAAACTATCATTTGAAATAGCTGTTGGTTCTTTTCATGAGAGCTTCCTATGGGTACAGAGTCTTTTAAAACTCTCTCTCTTGCACTTTCTTAGATGAGCCAGAGATCAATAAAAGGAGAGCTAATCAAATCCCATGGAAATGTTCTTTTTGTACTGGAGAGAGGAGGAACAAGGAGCCCATTCCGTTCACCTTTTAGATGAACTATTCCTGGGGCCCCTCCCCTTCAGGTTGAGATTTCTGGGTGTTCTTAAAGGGACTGGCCAACCACCTTGAAAAGCAGTTTAGGGGCACGGTGCATTACCAGCAGACCGGGGTCTCCAACTCGGACAGTGACAAAAATAACCAAGTCGGAAAGAGGATGAACAAGAAGGGGAACCGCTTCAAAATGAATGAGAATCATCTCGCAAATCCATGTGAGGTTTTCAGAACTTATATGGATTTTGGCGCTTTGGAGCAGAATCAGTTACGTACAAGGAAGCAAAGCAGTTGCCTGACGCATAGGCCACAGTTCATCTTTTCTACTAATGAAACCAGTCAGCACTCTTAGATTGTGCAGCAAAATGCGCCACAGCCAGTCCACAGCAATTAGTGAACACACTGAGCTAAATGCAGATTCAGTTGTGGTAGAGCACATGTACTCTTTTATTAACCTATTATTTAAGAAAGGATTTACAACATTGTGGTCTGAAGGATAAAATAAAAGTCAGGCTGGATCCTATAGTATGCCTTTTTCCCTGTTTTTTTAAAAAAAATTTTATTGGAATATAGTTGATTTACAGTGCTGTGTTAGTTTCATCTTTTTTTTTTTCTTGAAGGAAGAAAAAAAGGAGTTTGATCGTCTCTCCTAACTGAAAATGCCAAAGGGTTACTGTTTCAGGTATTACGTGACCCAGGGGCTCAAATGACGTCACTAAATCTCAGTCTTTGTTCATCTTTTGACTTTTTATCTCCTCTTTGTTAAATCATGATTCCTTTCCAGCAGAGAGGATGGAAATCCTTCTAACCAGATAAGCAGCAACCCTACGAGTGAGGTGATAAATGGGGGTTATTTGGACCTTAAGACTCTCTATCTATCTATCTATCATTGTGGTAAAAGAAACATAAACTTTCCCATCATAATTATTTTTAAGTGTACAGCAGTGTTAAGTATATTCCCATTGTTGATCTCTAGAATTTTATCATCCTGCAAAACTGAAATTCTATACCCATTGAACAAGCACTCTTCATTTCCCCTCCCCTCAGCCCCTGGCAATCACCATTCTCCTTTCCTATTCTATGAGTGTGACTACTTTGGTTACCTCGTCTAAGTGGAATCATACAGTATTTGTCTTTTTGTGGCTGCCTTATTTCACTTAGATAAAATGTCCTCAAGGTAAATACATCCATGTTTCATCGTGTGTCAGAATTTTCTTCTCTTTTAAGACTGATAGGCCTCTATTTTTTTATTGTTTGTTTCCTTTAACCTACAAATATGCTCAGTGATTCCATCTAAAAATAAACATACAAACATAATCATAATTCCCTGTCTTTTCTCAGATAAACCCTCAAACTTCTCTTTTTCCTTTTTTTCCTCATTATTATAATAAAGGTCTACTTACCCTGTACTTAGTCCTTTACTCTTTGGGATCCAATTTCTACCTCACCACCTTTCTAAAACCAATTCCTTGAAGAGTATTAGAATCTTCTTCAATTAAAAAAAAAAGTATTTTAAAAATAAAGTCTTCTGTAGCATGATGTACTCATGGGAAATCTACTTCTACTTCTTGGTTTATGTTTTCTTCCAGACTGGGTTCTTTGCCCATTTGTTGCATGCTCTTTTTTTCACTTTTAATTTTCTTTTAGTTTAGTTTTGTTTTCAGCCACAGAACACCTGTAGAGCAGACAGAAGTTATTCATGCTTTAAATAGCTCTGCTCAGTTGTCTAATTGCTCTCATTTGGTGGAATGGATTCTACTTGATGTGTTCCCCACCTTATTTTGAGGCCAGGTTATTGTGCCTTTCCAGTTTGAAGGAAAGGTATTGCCCTTAGACCACTTTTCTGTAGCCTGCTGGTAGGAGGACTGTGGGGGTGGAGCCAAGCTGGGGCTGAAGTCTGAGCCTAGGAGACATGAGCTCTGTAAGTGCTTGGAGATTCTGTCAAGTGTAACAGAGCTCAGTCAACCCAGCAAGGGATACACCCAACTTCTGTGAGGTTTGGCTCATCACTCCAACTCAACCCAATGTCTTGGAGGATGGGAAGACCTTGTAGTCTTTCCGACATCTTTCAAGGGCCCCAAGGGAGAGAAAAGGGCTTCTAATCTTGAAGACTTTTCTACAGTTTCTCCCCGGGATGCCAATCCATGCCCTTGGTCCTCTTCTCTGCAAATAGGAAGGTGTTAGTGAGAAGATTCAAGGTTTTGTTGGCTTGATATAGTGCTTCTGGGGAGGAAAAAGCAGAAGCCACAGCAGACTGTACCACTCCAGGATCACTTGGTTCTTCTGTTGATGCCTCTCTTTCAAAGTGTATGATGTGAAGTTTTGCCTTTTTTCTTATTGAATTGAGGCTGGTAAGTTTTTATTGTTTCCTTGGCTTTTGTGTGTTTTCAATACTTTTTTTGTTGCTTCAACTCTTGGGGAGAGAAGAGAGCCCATGAGTTGGCTTTGTTCTGCCATCTGTGTCTGGAAGTCCAACAGTTATCATCCTCATTACTAATCATAAAGATATTTTATGGTACTCAACCTCCTTCACCTTTTAAGCATTTTAATACACTTGATTATACCTTATCTGACCCAGGTTACAGGGTCTGCTCCTCTTTGACCCTAGGATCTTTCTTTTCCTCTTTTTTCCTGAAATGAAGCTGTTGGACTACATTATAGTTCTTATTGCTGGCTGCACATTAGAATCACCTAGGGAGCATTTTAGAAATATATCACTCCCAGGAACTCTAATTTATTTAAGCTTGAAATTGAGCCTGAGCGGCAGCATTTTAAAATAAATTGTCCAGGGAACTTCATGAGTGGCAGGAATTGAGATTCCTGGGTCTCTTCATGGTGACAGCGCTTCTCAGCTCTGATGCTGTAAGGCCATCTTCCTCCCTAAAGAAAGCAGGTGGTACTTATAGAAACTCCCCCAAAGTGCAAGTAGTTGAACAACTTTAGCAAGAAGGAAGATTCCACGAACAAACACCACAAAATGCAAAGAAGACATAGGAACAGCAGAAGAGGATCCCCAAATAGGATGCCAATTCTGTTTCATGAGTCAAGAGTGGGACCCAGGACTTCCCTGGTGGCTCAGTGGTTAAGAATCTGCCTGTCAGTGCAGGTGACAGGGGTTTGATCCCTGGGCCGGGAAGATCCCACATGCCGTAGAGCAACTAAGCCAATGAGCCACAACTACCGAGCCTGCATTCTAGAGCCCGTGCATCACAACTACTGAGCCCACACGCCGCAACTGCTGAGCTCGCATGCTGCAACTACTGAAGCCCACGCACCTAGAGCCCATGCTCCTCAACAAGAGAAGCCGCCGCAATGAGAAGCCCGCACATCGCAACGAAGAGTAGGCCCCTCTCACCACAACTAGAGAAAGCCCACGCGCAGCAATGAAGACCCAACACAGCCAAAGATAATAAAATTTAAAAAGAGATAAAAGAGTGGGACCCAGAAGATAAAGTTTTTAAAAGCCACCCAGAAAATGTTGGTGAGATTTGGCAACTGGTGCTCCAGATATCCTTTGCTTATCTCTTGCCAAGTGTAAGGTTTCAGAGAGTTCTCTCTAATGCATCCTGTCCTGCCCACACTCATGCCTCTGGCTTTTTTTCAGGACTGAGCTATGTGGAACAGCCTATCGAGCTTCAATCTGTATTTACCCCACTGCATCTTCCCTGTTGTTACCAGAACAGTGGTTCTTAAAACTTAAGTGTGCATCGGAATCAGCTGGGCACCTTGATACAACACAGATTCCCAAGCCCCATGACCAGAATTTCTGATTCTCAAGTCTGGGATTGGAGCTGAGAATTTGCAGTTCCACCAAGTTCCCAGGAGAGGCCACTGCTGCTGGTCCACGGCCACACTTCGAGGAGCGCTGCACTGGAATGAGCGTCCTAAAACAGACCGATGGGTTTGTCCTTTGCCTAAAAGCCTTGCATGTTTACAGCAGAAAGCCCAACCACTAAGCAGCGTCCACAGACACTTCAGCTTTCCCAGTGACCTCTCCACCTTTCCCTCCTGTCCACATCTCTGGCTCAGGTACACCAAACACTTCCCTGTGCTACCACAATGCCGTGTTCCTTCATACTCGCAGTCTTTGCAGATACAAGTCTCTCCCTGGAGAGATTCTCTTCTTTCTATATTGGGTCAACTCCCACTCATCAGTCAAGATTCTGCTTAAATGTCACTTTCTCCATGAAACCATCACAGGATCCTTCAGAAATATCATTCCTCTCTCTGCTCCTCTGTGCTCTGATGTGGAATACAGTGCCTTGCATTTTGATTCTCTGTTTGAATATCTCGATTATCTGTTTGCATACCTTGCTAATGCTTTGTGAGCCTTTTCAATAAAGCTAAATTTTATTCTCTTTATTGCTTATTCTCTATATCCCTAAGACCTAGCACAAAAGACATGCTAGATTAACACTTGTTGCACAGAAGACTGGATAGTCAAGGGCACTATAGGCAAAGAGTTGGTTGGCTTTTTCCTTAAAGCATAAAAGTACTTAAAGTAAAAAAACAGAATCACTGTTTAATGGGGGTTAAGCTATTAGTCAGCTAGATGTGGAAACTGTTTAAGGCTGGACAGTGTGGAAAATATACAGATTTCATAAAGAATATCCTTAGAACACTATCCTTTCTACACAGGAATTAATGCTACATTCTCCATTCCTTACCCTACCCCTCAAAAAAGGTCTTAGCATTTAAAATTTGGTACAAAAGAGTTTGGGTGTGGTCTCTCTCTTCTGAGCAAATAAACTGCAAATAAAATTACTTCACCTGACAAAAAAGAGAAATGGCTTAATAACACCCATCACATTTGAAATATAGGACATGTAATTTGGAGGATAGAGACCCAAAGTCCTTCCTTTTTATTCAGATTAATGCAAGTATCTTAGGGCTTAAAGACACATAAGTGGCTACAGGAGAAACTTATCATGGTTCACAAAAATAAACTACAGTCATCCATTCTCAGGGTTCTAAAACATTGGCTAGGCAGACAAAATCCTAAATTTATAGATGATTCTAAGGGTGACGATGCTTTTCTCTCACTGGCTGGTATTTTACAACACATGTCATTGTGTTCAGCCTTGTAGAATTTATGCCATTAGGAGTCATACATTCAGATAAAAGCTGGATCAAGGAAAGAGGATTGTTGGCAGACTATTTGTCAGTAAATGATTTACAAAAGCATGTGACTTCCTTTGTTCTGAGTTTCAAACTTCCTTTTCAATAAAACCTTGACCAAGGGCTTGGAGATCTGCCCATGCTTGTACTTCAGAAGGGCAAAGTACTCTATGTCATGAGGGCTAGGTGACATTGGTGTGCTGAGAAATATTGGGATTCAACCACTAATTCAATGTAAAGTAATCATTTATTTATTCACTCATTCAACAAGTTTTTATTGAGGGCCAATCATTTGCCAGGCACCCTTGTTGGCCCTGAAGATACAGCAGTAACAAAACAGATACGAGTCTCTTCCCACATGGATCCTACGCTCTAGCTGGGGAAGAGATGGGTTAAAAAAAAAAAACCAAACGTGTGCATGCGTGCGTGCGTGTGTGGGCATGCCTGTGCGTGCATGCACGTATGTGAACCACCCCAGAAGAATAAAGCGGGGAGCAGGCTAGAGAATTATGGGAGTTGTAGGACTGGTTTTCATCCAGGGAAGAGCTCACTGGCTGTCCCACCTGGAGAGGTGGAAGAGTGACCAATCAGCTGTCTGGGGGAGGAAACTTCCAGGCAGAGGGAACAAGAGGCACAAAGGCTCTGGGTGGTGTCACGCCTGACACGCCTGAGGAACATGGAGGGACTAGTGTGATTGGAGCAGAGTGAGTGAGGGAGAGTGTTAGAAGATGAGATCCAAGAGAACAGGGTGGCGGGAGTTGGGGGGTGGGGTCTGGTCTTACATGGCTTTGTAGACCACTATTATTTTGGCTTTTACTTGGGGTGAGGTCAGAAGTATTTGTATCGTTGAGTAGAAAAGCGATAGGATCTCTCCTATGTTTTAACAGAGTCAATCTGGCTGCCGTCTCTGGAACTGACTGAAGGGAGACAGGGCAGAGCAGGGAGATGAATCAGAGGGCTATGACAACAATCTAGCTGAGAGGTGGCTGCTGATTAGACAAGGATTTAGTGCATAGGTGGTGAGAAGTGGCCAGACTCTGGATATATTTTTAGAGAAGAGCTGACAGGATCTGCTGAAGGACTAGACAGAAAACGTGAGAGAAAGAGAGAAGTAAAAAATGATGTCAGGGTTTGTTTTGGGGGGGCAGATGGGAAAGGCTCTGAGAGAAGCAGAGAGCTCTATCTGGAACATGTTGAGGTGCTGATGAGACATCCAAGTGGAGCCTGGACTTAAGGAAGATGTCCAGGTTGAAGATATAAATTTGGTGGTCATGTGCATGTAGATGGTATTTAAAGCCATCAGACAGGATGAGATCGCCGAAGAGGAGTATTGTAAAAATAATTAATAACCAGAAATTGCAATTAGAGTTGGGAAACCAGAAGGGGGAGCTCTCACACCCTGAGCCATGCTTAACGCAGCAGGAAGAAGAAAGACTCCTTTCCTGGCAAGGACTCAACCAGTGAAAAGCTATGGACTCTTTGTTTACTACAGCCCTCCCAACTTTCTTTTCCTTTAATAAAAGTGTTCCTCTCTTCCTCTGCAGGGACTTGCATGTGGCTCACCATGGTTGCAGACCCCAAATTTCAATTCTCTGCTGATCCCAAATTAACCCATCCTTGCAGGAGAAATATGTCAGTCTGTTTGTTTCAGGTCAACAGTATGTATATAGATAGAAAAGAGAAAAAGCCCAAAGCAAAATGTTCTGAGCTCTCCAATGGGAAGAGATCAGGGATATAAGAAAGTCAAGGCACTGAACCAAGAAGTGAAGGATGTGGGAAGGATCTTCCACGAGGATATTGAAATCACCAAGAATTAAGACAAGAGGAGTGTTGGAGAGTGTAACAGTGACCCAGGAGCTAAAATATTCAAGGGACAGACCATCCACAGTTTTGATTATTATGCAGTCAAGTAGGACTCAAAATGCTGTATACTCCAACAGATTTTTAGTCTACAGTGGAGACGCATATTTTCTATTATCTATCCTTTAGTGCCACCTGCTGGACATAGATCAAAGCAAATATCAATAACTACAGAAGGATGAACTCTTTAAGGAAAGTCCTTGTGATTAAGAGAATTTCACAGCAGGTGGGAAAAAAAAGTTCTTAGTGTACTCTGATTAATTAGATAATCACTTTGCAATTTCACCAGAGGTAATCAATTTCACAAAGCTTGGTTTCTGAACTATCTAGGGGAAAAAATAGAGAACAAAGGAGGATATACAAAGAGGGAAGTAGAATTTGGAGAAGACTAAAAAAATAGGCACACAAAGGGATAAAAAAAGAAGTGGAAATGAGACAGAAGAATGGTCTAATTATTCTATGATTTGTCTTTTGGGAAATACACTATCCATTTTTGAAATTTCTCATGTGTACACGTGTTATCCCCTCTCCCAAAGGTTAAAGTTTTCTGTCATCAGGTCTCCCGTCTTACACATTACTAGTGACATGCCTATCCTACCACTGTATCTATGACAGAGCCAGGCAGAGTAGATGCTTACTATTCACCAAGGACTGGAGTAAGAAGAAACAATCAAGAGTAAAGATAGTTTAAACAGACTCACAGACATAGAGAACAGACTCTTGGTTACCAGTGGGGAGAAGGAATGGGGGAGGGGCAAAATAGGGGTCTGGGATTAAGAGATACAAACTACTATGTATAAAATAGATAAGCAACAAGCACATCTATTTTACATATGTGTGTGTACAGCACAGGGAAATACAGCCATTATTTTGTAATAACTTTGAATGGAGCACAATCTATAAAAATATTGAATCACTGTGTTGTACACCTGAAACTAATATAGTATCGTAAATCAACTATACTTTAGTTAAGAAAAAAGTTAGTTGTACGATATGAATATACTTATTACCAAACTGTACACTTAAAAATGTTAAGATGGTTCATGTTATGTGGTTTTTAAACCCACAATTTAAAAATTTTAAGACAATTTTAAAAGGGCACCATGAAGCGTCCTTGTGGTGATGGAAATATCCCAGATCTTGATCGAATTGACGTTAATTAATATCCTAGTTGTGATATTGTACTACAGTTTTGCAAGATGTTACCCCTAGGTAAAGGGCACATGGATCTCTCTATGTTATTTCTTACGACTGAAAAATAAAAGTTTAATTTAAAAAAAAGAATATCTAATAAAATGACTTGGTATTGAAAATAAACTGCTCAAAGACCAGAGCATGAATAAATTAGATACTGGTGAATTGAAAGGATGGTCTAAAGTTCGCTAACGTAGCTTTCTCAAATGCAGCCAAGATGAAAGCAAGTTATTCAAATCCCTTAGTGATGAATAGCAGGAGACAGTCAGACAGCAGCTTGGGAGGAAGATGTGCTGCATGATTGTAGGTTTTTGGTAGAGAATCTTAAAATAGCTTTCTTATGTGAACTAGCCATAACGCAGAAAACTACACAACAGTATGAAAAATTCAACACATGATATTAGCAAAATGAGTCCAGCATCATATTAAAATAATAACACCTCACAACTGTGGTTTACATTGTACAGCACCCACCCATTTGCCCTCCTCTTTTCTGAATGGAACCCAATTTTATTCAGGTATCCACCCCTTTCCAACTTGCCTCCAAGAAAACAATTCTGTCCCCAACTCCAAGGGGGGGGGATTTGATTGTCCCAAAGGTAACTCCCGTTCCCTTGACAGCGGCTGGCTCAGGAATTGGCATGGACATGATCTAGGCATATGGAATGCAAAGGGATGCTTTCAAGGTTCTTTAGGAAACTTCCCCCTTGCTCTTATGGGAGCGCTTCCTGAAATGACTCTCTTCTGCCGAAGGTAAGTGAGCATGTAGCCCCAGCTGCTACTTAAAACCATCCCATGACCACGAGGAATACCTGCCTTAGAAGGAAGCTAATGATGTGGGTAGAAGAATGAGAGCCGGAAAACCTGGATCCAGGATGACTGCTGAGCACTGGATCCACATACCATGGACTCGCCTTGCCTTTTATTTCTGATTATATACATCAGTACATTTCTTTATTTCTTTATTGTTTATATTGGTGCAAGTTGAGCTCTTAATTATTTTTACGTGAAAGCATCCTAACTGATAAAATGAGTTGGTTGAGGGTTTAATTCTGGGAGTGACAGTGTTGTTCAGTATTGGCAAAGATGCTGTATATTCACCCCATCAATGGGTCAGAGGAGAAAAACACCATAACCATTTTGAGACCGTGTGTGTGTGTGTGTGTGTGTGTGTGTGTGTGTGTGTGTGTGTGTGTGTGTGTGTGTGTGTGTGTGTGT